>NC_022031.1:30953451-30971616 GCF_000317375.1 Microtus ochrogaster
ACAGCCACCCAGCCACACAGCCACCCAGCCACACAGCCACCCAGCCACCCAGCCACACAGCCACCCAGCCACACAGCCACCCAGCCACCCAGCCACACAGCCACCCAG
Source organism: Microtus ochrogaster (assembly GCF_000317375.1). Classification (NCBI taxonomy): domain Eukaryota; kingdom Metazoa; phylum Chordata; class Mammalia; order Rodentia; family Cricetidae; genus Microtus; species Microtus ochrogaster. The sequence continues at coordinate 30,953,560 of NC_022031.1, forward strand.
CCACACAGCCACCCAGCCACCTAGCCACACAGCCACCCAGCCACACAGCCACCCAGCCAGCCATGGAGTAAGAAGGAAAGAAAGACAGATAGGATAAAGAAAGGTGAAAAGCCCAGAGACAAAAAGTAGTTAAAAATAAATGGGATAATTTAAGTTAGAAAAGCTGGCTAGAGGGCTGGAGGGGTGGCTCAGAGGTTAAGAGCACTGGCTGCTCTTCCAGTGGTCCTGAGTTCAATTCCCAGCAACCACATGGTGGCTCACAACCATTTTTAATGAGATTTGGTGCCCTCTTCTGGCATGTATGTATACAAAATAAATAAATAAGCCTTTTATTTATTTATTTATTTATTTTTTTAAAAAAAAGCTGGCTAGAAATAAGCGAGGCTAAGGTCAAGCATTCATAAGTAAGAATAAGTCTTTGTTTATTTGGGAGCTGGGTGGTGGGCCCCCAAAGAGTTAATAAACAAGCAAACCAAGAACAACAACAACAAAAACCAGCTACAACCTATAGCTTAGATCTGGATCTGGATGGGGGAGTTTTAGGTGTGGTATGTGTGTGTGTGTGTATGAGTGTGTTAGTGTGTATGAGTGTGTGGTACCCTCACCCTCCACTCTGTTCAACACAGGATCTCTTGTTCACTACTCAGCCAGCAAGGCTCCAGTTTCTCCTATCTCCGGCTCTATCTCCCTAAGATTCAGGCACTCACTGCCATTCCCAGCATCACAGGCATTCTGGGCATGTGAATTAGGTCCTCACATTTGCACTGTTGAGCAAGTCCACTTTATCCACCAAGCTTTATCCACTGAGGTATCTCCCCAGTCTGTTGGTTTCTTTGTTTAGTCTCAAACTGTTACCCAGGCTGGCCACAAACTCATTATGTAGCCCAGGATAGCCTCTCAGTCTTGGTAATCCTCAGCCTCTCGAATGCTGGGATTATCAGTATGAATCATGGTTTAACGCTTAGACTTCTATAGTGTCCCCAGAGTCCCCAGCATGCATCACTTGGTGGGCATAGTGAAACCTTTAAGGCACAAAGGTGACTAGGTGTGTGCCCTTGGGAGGCACACTGGGACGAAGCATGCTCACCTTCCTAGCTGTTCAGAAGCAAGCTGGTTTCCTCTACTGTGCTCCCAATGTACCAAGTCACCACAGCCCAAAAGGGACCAAACCACAACCATGGCTGAAATCATAAGCGTAAATAAACACGTCCTACTTAAGTCCTTTCTCCAAGGAGTCTGTCTCGAAACAATGAAACAGAAAGCTGATTGCACAACAGGAAAGAGCTACACAGACAGGACTGAAAACCAGCTTTACACTCTGGCATCTTTGAATGATCAAAGTCTTATGGAGAAAAAAAAAGACCACTTTTATGTGGGGGAGGGGATTGTGTTTTGAGACAGGGTTCTCTGCAGCCTTGGCTGTCTTGGAACTCACTCTGTAAACCAGGCTGGTCTCAAACTCAAGAGATTTGTCTGCCTCTGCCTCCCAAGTGCTGGGGTTAGAGGTGTGTGCCACCACCTCAAGAAAAAAGAAAAACCACTTTTAGCCTGGAATGATAGACCATGCCTTTAATTCTTTAATTCCCACACTCAGGAGACAGAGGCAGGCAGATCTTCGTGTGTTCAATGCCAGCCTGATCTACATAGTGAATTCCAGGATAGCTAGGGCTATATAGAGAGGGACCCTGTCTCCAAAGAAAGAGAGAAGGAAGGAAAGAAAGAAAGAAAGAAAGAAAGAAAGAAAGAAAGAAAGAAAGAAAGAAAGAAAGAAAGAAAGAAAGAAGAGAGAGAGGGGCTCACTCACCACACTGTATTGATCTTGAGAAAGTTCCTCAGGCCACAGGTCACTCCTTAATCAATACACTCCCACTGTAACCACTGTAGTCAGTGACAAATTACAAGCCTTTCAAAGCTCGCTGTAACCCTAGCTGTCCACTCTTTTTTTTTTTTTTTTGAGACAGGGTTTCTCTGTGTAGCCCTGGCTATCCTGAAACTCACTCTGTAGACCTGAACTCATAGAGATCTCCCTGCCTCTGCCCCCTGAGTACTGGGATTAAAGGTGTGCACCATTACTGCTGTTCACTCTTTAAAAAAAAAATTTTGTTCCATTTGATTCTTTGTGAATTTCACATCATGTACCTCAATCCCATTCATCTCCCCATCCCTCCATATCTGCCCTCCACCCTTGCAAACCCGCCCCCCAAAAAAGAGGGGAAAAGTCTCTTTGTGGAAGCCCCAGTGTCCCGCAGTGGGTCACTCCCCTTTTGCCCAAACAGCTTTACCAGCAAGTGCTCATGGCAATGAGTCACTGGTCTGGCTCAAGGCCTCTGGCTTCTGCTACACTATCAATACTGGATTCCCACGGGACTGCTCTGGGATGTCCTGCGGTTGCCCTGTGTCAGGGAGATGGTCCAGCTTTGAGTCTGCAGAACCAGCCCTTTCATGTGCTCCAGCGGTTCATGGAAGGGGTGGATATTGGGGTGGGCCAACTCAAAGCCCTAGATCCAGGCCTGGGTGGTGGCTGAGTTGGTCAGGCTTCCCACTCTCCTGCACCACCAGGGCCTGGTCTCCCTCACCCAGGCCACCAGGGACAACTCTACTTCTCTACTTCGCTGCAGTCGGTGAGGGGCGGGACCTAAGCTGTTCTCCTGTCCAACAGATGGCAGCCACCTGTTTGTTTTACTGAAAGTGCAGTTTAAAAGAAAGAGGCCATTTTGACTGTGAAAACTGAAGAGGGTGTATACAGTTATGCACGTAAAGCTGAGGGCTCGTGACAGTTCAGTGGCCAGAAGCCCCTGCTGCCAAGCCCACAACCTGAGTGTGATCCCCAAGACCCCCAGGTAAGAGAAAACTGACTCCTCTAAGCTGTCCCCTGACATCTGTCTGCTTGCTAGGGCATACCATACCCAACCACACACAAAGTAAATAAATGTAAAAAAAAAAAGTCCCTGAGTATGGGAAGGTCGCCACTGTAAGGCTTGTTCCAGATGTTCACCCAGAACACATAAACAAAACTTATCGACATACATAGAAAAGCAATCGAGAGTGTTTTAGATTTTATTTAAGTATGTGTATGTGTGCGCGCGTACGTGCGTGTGTGTGTATGAGTGTGTGTGTGTGTGTATGTGTGTGTGTGTGTGTGAGAGAGGGGGGGGAGAGAAGAGCGGGTTAGGTAGGGGCTGGAGGTTGGGGAAGACTAAGCCTCATCAGCAAGCTCTGAGTTTGATTGAGAGACCTTGCTTGTCTCAATGAACAAGTTGGAAGAGGAATAAGTTGGAAGAGTGAACCAGGATGATTCCTGACATCAACACCAGACCTCCACATGCACACAAGCATACATGATGGAAAGGAAAAAAAAAAAGAAATTACTGCAAGCTGGGCACTGTAATCCCAGCGCTCAAGAAGCAGCGACAAAAGAACTGTCACACGTTTGAGGTCAGCGCGGTTTCCACAGTGAAATTCTGTCCCAAACCAAGAAAGAGACAAGGAGGCAGAGACGGGAGGGGAGAAAAGGAAGGGAGCCATGAGAAAGGGGAGGAAGGAGGGAGAGAGGCAGACATGTGGAAGGGGGGAGGAAGGGAGGGACAGAGGGAGGGAGGCACGGAGGGAGGGTAGATAACAAAACCTTCCCATTGGAGGAATTGGGGGGGACACTTCACAACACTGAACATGCAAAGGAGGAGCATGTTGGAGGCTGATGCAAACTTCAGACAGAACTTGAAAATCCATCTGGGCATATCAAAAATGCCGTGTGTGCACCGCTCTCTGCTGAGAAAAAAAGTCAAGTCCTGTTCAAGCCCTTCTTCTCAGAAAGTCAAACAATGTAGTCCTTCGTGTTGCTGATGTTTTAAATGATGCCGCATAGGGTCTCGCTGCTTCTCCACTTCCACACAATAAAGAGATGTTTAAGGTTCTGTCAGAAAAATGTGCAGTCCCTTAAGAGCAAGAGCGGATCCCCTGCTGACTGCTAATACGGTTCTCTGGAGCTACTAGTTGATGGGGGAGGGGTGGGGTGAGACAGCAGCTCCCACTGGAGGCAGAGGGAGAGCTGTGGGCAGACCCAGGGAGCAGTGGTTTGTTAAGCAAGAACAATGTCGCTGTGACTCAGGCCCATGGGAGCGAGGGGACAGTCAATGAGGCTCCTTCTAAAACATCGAGGCCAGCGACCAGAAGAAAAGCACAGCCGGAGCGGCAGGGGTAGCAGTTGGCAGAGGGCACAAAGGCTGCCCTTAGACATGAAATCAGATCCAGGCCCTTGCCGGCGGACAGCTCTGCTCTCCTCTCTTCACGTCAGCCAGGCTCTCATGGAGCAGATTCCCTGTAAAGGGCATCGTTATTGTCCATTTTCAAGAGAGGCAATTCAGCCAGGTCTGAATGTGGGACCTGGGTTCTTAGATACATTACTAAATGCTAACTATAAGGGGGAAAGTAAGGCCAAAAACAGGTGCCAAAAAAAAAAAAAAGTCTACTTGCTTTTGGATAGAGAGACCAGGTTTGCAGAGAGCAGCAAGAGTCTGCCTCCCTGTTCAGGGAGGACAGCCATTCAGCCCTAACTGAGAGTCCGGCCTTCGTATGTTAATGATCTCAGAGCAGTTATAATCAATTCTTGGAATTCTCTCCTGCCTCAGAGCTACAGGACAAAGTTGTCCACTCACAGTATCTGATAGGGTTTTTTCAATACACCATCAGGTACAAAGTGGCTTTCGTCTGCTTAGGTTTGGGGGACACTCTGCAACCCTTCATCAACGCTAATCAGAAACATGCCTTATAAAACGGGGACACTCACTTCTACCAAGTTAGCTGGCTAGGAAATTCATAGCACACGCAAAACGTGTCTTAAGCTTTATTCCTTTACTCTTAGAGTAAATGCCCCTGTATTAAGCAGATTCCAAAGGGTGGGGGATGACAGGGTAATCAGGAGCAGGAGCAGGAGCAGGAGCAGAGAGGTCTACAGTTAAAACGGGCATGATTTTATAGTTTACTGTTACAGCAAACTGTCAGTCTAATGCTCTTCACCAAAGAAAGAATAAAACTTGTCAATTTAGGATTTAAAAAGTGTTGCATAGAACATCCAGCATATGAAAATAATGAACATTCTTTTTAAAGAGAGGAATATGTTTTTTTTCCCAACGGTGTCTGCAGGATTCAGTCGCAGATAGCAAAGAAATCCCAGTGTCTAGGAAACAAACACAGCTGTCTGTCAAGGAGAAGAGGGCTCACAGTGACTTGGGCCTTCCCACATCAGTCCCACATCAATCAAGAAAACACCCCAGTGTTTCCAATCCTATGGAAGCATTTCTTTCCCAGATGCCCTTAGCTTGTGTCAAATTGACATAAAAACTATCCGGCACAGGGTGCTTCTTAGGTTCCACTCCCCCCACCCCCTTATTGTATAAAAACCCAACAGATAAAAGGAAGGTTCCTATTATCTAGTACGGGTTTTATAGCTCTTTCAGAGTTTGAATGGCACCCAGAAGGAAACGAAGGTCGCATGAGCAAGCCATGTATTTGGTGTCACGTACCTAGGGATTAAAAGCACCGCAAACGGTTCAACAAGCATCCTTGGCCTGCCAAGCTCCCATTTAAGTTCTTCCTCACACTCAACTCTTGCTATTAACTTTCCCCTTGATTCTTACTTTCAAGTTTAACTTCTGGAGACAGGATATTTTATGAGACAGGAAATCTCGTGTGTTACAGCCTTCTCTCCAACGCCTGCGCGGATGAGGACACAAGCACGAACTTTAGATCCTTGTACCCCCTCCTCGCAGTGCTGAGCGGGAGCCAGCTGACCTGGTTAAAAGAACCAGCTAGCCCAGGCCACAGTGCTAATTTTTACTTGAACCTGCTCACTTTCAGCATTGCGAGGTATCCTGAGCGCCAACATAAGCCACCCGCATTCTCTGAAGCCTCAGTATCTTACCAGCTTCCCTACTGATGGAGCGACGCGCTAGAGGCTTGTACAGGTGAGCTCAGGCAGTGATGGGCAAACCCACTGTTGTGTTCAAAAGCCTGCAAATTATTGCCACTGGGTATGGCCGTCTTTGTTCCACGGTCTTCCATCCAGTAAGCAGACGGCAGTGCTGCTGGAAGCCAGAAGCCAATCCGGACCTGCTATAACAACTATGTTTAGGGCAATAAATTTAAAAAATAAAACAAGCAGGGAGCTAGATTTGCCCAACAGGCATCATTACTGACTCTCTGATCTAGTGAGCCCCTCCCATCCCCACCCAGGGGCTTACAAACCCCTCACAACACCCCACCCCAGATCCAGCGTATCGTTAATCGCAGTGACATCAACAGAAGCTGCCACCGCAACACACGCCGTCTTGGCACAGAAACTGTTTTCAACGGGAGGAAGCTAAGAAGCCCAGCAAGCAGAGATCTCTGCCCTCCCTATAAAACCAGAACATAAATTTACAGTGTGTCTCTCCTGCCCTTTTCCCTGGGAAAAGCGCTGAACTTTAGCTTCTTATAAAAGTTTCAAGATGACATCAGCCGAATCGACCCTGAAAAGCTGTGCTAAGCCTTTAGCCTGCCAACAGTTACAGGCCCTAGAAATGAAGGTCCTTTTCCTTTGTATGGCCTCCTCTCTGGTATGGAGCCGCTCTCTGCTGCAGGTAGTCTTTGCATCCTCCGCTGCCCTGAGTTTCCTCCCACACAGCTAGATAGCAGGCAGGCATGCTGGCCAGCTGTGGTGGTGCATGTCTTTAATCCCAGCACTCAGGATGCAGAAGCAAGTACATCTCTGTGAGTTTGATACCAGGCTAATCTACAGAGTGAGTTCCAGGACAGCCAGAGATACACAAGAAAGAGAGAGAGAGAGACCCTGTCACCAAAGGGGGAAGAAAAAAAGCATGCAATTAAGTTTCTGTTTTTCTCTTACTCTTTTGTCACAGAGTTCCTAGCTGAGAGCTCACAAAAGAAAAAACAAAATTATCTTATAGGCACCATAAAAACATACCCACCCCCGTATCTATACACGGAAATGGCTCTGTTGATCGAGTACTTGTCTAACCAGCCACTCAGGCTGCTAAGGTTTGAGCCCACAGATCAGAAACATCCCATCTTGACCAGGCGGTGATGGCACACACCTTTAGTCCCAGCACTTGGGAGGCAGAGGAAGGTGGATCTCTGAGTTAGGTCACAGCCTGGTCTACAGAGGAACTCCAGGACAGCCAGGCAACATAGAGAAACCCTGTCTCAATAAATAAATAATAAATAAATAAATAAATAAATAAGTAAATAAATAAGAAGGAAGGAAATACTGCATCTGAAAAAGGTTTTAGGTGTTTGATTATTCCTTCGGTAGACCAGCATGACCCCAGATAGGCATGGATAACTGGAGCAGGGCTGTGCAGGGTGCCCATCACTAAGACTTCTCTTTGGCTAACTGGCGACCAGGATCTTCCCCATGACCTTATTTCCTTATTTTAGTCCCTTACTATGTCCCACATTTAACCAGCAGACACTAGATAGAGCTAAATGGGGTTCCCTGGTGCAAATTTACGTCAAGCAATTAAGAACCAAATTATATAACTTTAGATTCCCATAGACGCAAATAAGTAAAAAGGACACGTACATTTTGTGATTATGTAACACATTCCACGCTAAAGACTTTGTTTTGATGTGAAGCAGGCCCCACACTCCTCTTCTGCTGGCAGTCTTCAGTCGTTTAAAGTGTTAGGAGAAAGTTAAGAAGCCACCAAGACATGCACATTCTTGTCCTGGGCTAATCTCCATTTTCACTCCTTCCTTCTGAAATGGACGATCTTCTAGGATCACATGACTGAAAAAAGTCGATGTTCTTCAGTCACTAATTAATACTTGAACTTAGATAGTTCAATCCCATCTTATTATGTCCTATGTATATGACATCATCCACACCTGCACTATGAAAGCTCTGTGTGTATGTGTCTTTGGAAAACAAGGCATATATATGAATGCAGCTACAATTAACTGGCCAGTAAGACTGGCTTATTTGGGCTTTTTGTTCTTTTGGATATTTTTGAGACAGGGTCTTATTCCATTGCCTTGAACTCTCAATCCTCCTGCTTCAGCCGCCAAAGTGAAGTCTAACCTGTATTTATAAAAGATGCCTCTCCGGGGGCTGGAGAGATGGCTCAGTGGTTAAGAGCATTGCCTGCTCTTCCAAAGGTCCTGAGTTCAATTCCCAGCAACCACATGGTGGCTCACAACCACCTGTAATGAGGTCTAGTGCCCTCTTCTGGCCTGCAGACATACACACAGACAGAATATTGTATACATAAATAAATAAATATTAAAAAAAAAAAAAAGATGGCTCTCCATCCATTGCAATAGCTGCCCAGACTGGTACTCCTTGAATTCAGGTAGAGCCATGTGGATGGCTCTGGTCAACTTTATATGAGCAGGGGGATGGTCCCCGGGCTGGTGGAGGGAATCAGTACGGTAAGCCTCTATGCTCCTTCTGTCTTGAGTGAACCACAAGTTCACAATGGTGGCCTCACAAAGAAGGAGGGACCCTGACCCCTGACTGGCATGAAGGAGAATTGCCCAGGAGAGCTGCCCAGCCTAAAATAACCAACTTGGTTTTGTGTAAACTACCAACTTTACTAGATAAATACTCTCCTTGGACTAAGCCACTACATGTTAGAACTCTTTGTTTCCATGGACAGCACACCTCAACAGAATATACGTTGAAGTACAATGTATTAAAAGGTTTCTAAGTAAAAGCAAATAGAAAGATTCTTATATGTAAGAAAAGCCTGCGAGTTACAATTTTACCATCTTAGATAAATTTTTAAAAAAATCTCAGCGACAGGAACAGCTGAGTTAGGTAAATTCAAACTGGTGTCTCACCTTCTAATGACATGCAAATGCTCCCTCACCACTGGGTACTAAACAAAGCAGAATACACAATACAAATACATTTGGAAAAAGAATAAACCAAAAGCCAGCCTTAAAGTTTACCTCCTTGGGCCGGGCGATGGTGGTGCACGCCTTTAATCCCAGCACTCGGGAGGCAGAGGCAAACGGATCTCTGTGAGTTCGAGACCAGCCTGGTCTACAAGAGCTAGTTCCAGGACAGGCTCCAAAACCACAGAGAAACCCTGTCTCGAAAAAAAAAAAAAAAAGTTTACCTCCTTGGGGCAAACCTTACTTCCTTTCAGAGGCCAGCTCTACAGCAGGGTGGAGGAACACTTGCCCGCATACTGTGCTGTCCCCAGTACAGGGTTCCTCGACTTTCCTCTTTATACTAGAGCCCCCTAGAAAATAACACAGACACTTGCCTTCTGAAAAGAATGCAACTATGTATCTCTTCCCTCTGTGGAGGCATGAGGATGTGATGGGACGGACAGGTGATGCCATCCCAGGGTCTCTAAGCACCCTAAACTGTCCCTGATCTCAGTGCTGATACAGTCTGGTACTGGGGCATCATAAACAGAAATGTCTACCTTAAATTTTATTTTAAAATACTATTGGGGGAGAACGATAAAATTATATTACAATCTCAAAAAAATAATAAATAATTTAAAAAATACTATTAAGTTCGTAGAGTACACAACTTCCTGTCATGTTCTCTCTCCCCACCCCCACCCCCGGCTGTTAGACAAAATTGATTTTTCTGTCCCTATAAATTTGATTACACTAGGTGAGGTGTCTCATAAGTAAAACCACAAGTCTGCACCCGTCACTCACCATGATGTCTTCTGGGTTGGAGTAGCATTTTGTACTATTGGCTGGGTAGTCTGCAGCTGTAAATCACAGGAGTGACCTAGTGCATTTTACAATCTGAGTGGCGACATAGTGTCCAGGACATGCTCCCTAAGTGCCGAACCCAGGGACACCCACCCCCTGCCCACAACAGCATGCCTTGGAAAAGGTGGATTCCCAGGGCTGGCTGGGATAAAGTGCTATGGAAAGATTCACGTGGAACAGGAAATGAGGTGGTGGTGTCCCAACAAGACATAGGACAGGCACTGGCATCCTGCTGGTGACCCGCTACTTAAAAATAAAACAACAGAAGACAGACATGCTGCTGTCCATCTGTCTTCCAGGCACCCAGGAAACTAAGGAGGGAGGACTGTCATGAACTTGAGGCCAGCACAGCCATATATCAATGCCTGCCTCTAAATAAACAAATCTAGGGCTGGAGAGATGGCTCGGCAGCTAAGAGCAATCGCTGCTCTTCCAAAGGACTTAGGTTCAATTCCCAACACTCACTCCAAGGCCCCCCTTCTGATAGCCAAGAGCGCTGCACACATGTGATGGACAGACTTACACACAGGCAAAACACCCATATTCATAAAATAAAAATCTCAAAAATATTTTTAATTAAATAAATAAATACAATTTTACACGCGTCACTTTTTTCAAGTGGCATCTACATACCTTGTTGCTTCCACGCTACCTACTCCTAACTATTGCCACCTAAGGATGCCATGAAGAACGTCCTTACACACTAAGAACTGCAAGGCCCCTGCAGGAATCTTTCCTTCAACTGAGATTTCAGAGCTAAAACAGCCACTCAAAGCACTCTGAGGCAGAGGCAGGAGGATCTCTGTAGGTTGGAAACCAACATGTTCTACATACTGAGTTCCAGGACAGCCAGGGATGTGCAGAGCCCCTGACTCAAAGAGGAGGAAGAGGAGGGGGGGAGGGGGAGGAGGAGGAGGGGGAAGAGGAGAAGGAGAAGACCACTGAAGAGATTTATGTGTGCTCTTGAAAAAATAACAACAACACTGCACAGACATACAAAGAAGGAAGAAGAAGAGTTTGGGCAAAAGCCATTTCCAAAGCTCACTCTCAGTCAGCTTAACCCTTACCAGCCCCAACAATGATCCCTGGATAGTTGTAATTTTTATAAAATTTACCCTGAGATACAAAGACGCAAATAACTGTGATACAAAGACACAAATAACTGTTTTCCAGATTCTCCGGGACTCAAGCAAGCTTTTTAAATTAGAGTCTCCAAGCGTGCTGGAAGAGACAGGGTCTCTGCACAGACTGAACACACCCTGAGTCCACTGCGGTCGGAGCGCTCAGACAGCAAGCCTTCGTGCGTCTTTCCGCTTTACTCTTGCATCCTGCTTTTAACTTGAGAATGCGCTAAATTACTTCCGAAACGCTTGTTTGGACATTTCCCTTCCCTAGGGTTTTTCATTAAGCAAAGGGGGAATTAAAACAAAATCCAGAACAGTGATTTGATGGGGGGACGGGGGGGTTTACTGCTCTGGCTCTGCAGTTGGGTACTTGTGCCTGCTAGTTACTCTTGTCTTACGTGTCTCTGAGCATCTGATTCCGAGAAGACACCAGAGGACAAGACAGAGAACGTTGGGAATGAGAAGTGTGCCCTGTCGCTAAGCTGGGTTATAGCATAAGTAATTGGCTTTTATATAGAAGACAGGCTTTGGAAACACATAGGGACTGAAGGGGAGGCTAACGCTCGCTGCCACCACAGACAAACAAGGAGTAACAGTTGTTTTGTTTTTAAGACAGAATTTGCTGTTTATCCAGGCTGGCCTCAACCTGATGCTGATGCCTCAGGCTCCAGAGGACTGGGGTTACAGGTACGCACCATCAAACCTAGCATTTTTCTTATTTATCTATTTTTATTGATGCACATTGGTTGTTTTGTTCACATGTATGTCTATGTAAAGGTGCTGGATCCCCTGGAACTGGAGTTGCAGATAGTTGTGAAGTTGAGAGCCACCATGTGGGTGCTAGGAATTGAACTGTGGTCCTCTGGAAGAGCAGCCAGTGCTCTGAACTGCTGAGCCATCTCTCCAGCCCCCTAAACCTAGCATTTTTATTGTGATGGTTTTAGTTCTTTGTAAAAATCATCTTCGGTTATACTTTATTATAATGCCGTACCACTAATTGCTTTCTGGTCCCTAATTTTCCTTCATTTTTTTCCCTCTGCCTGCCCCCTCTGCATACTGAAGGGCAGAAAACCCTTCCAACTGTAATATAAAATTTCCTAGTTTATTTTTAGATACCAATTTACTTATGCTTTGTGTGGATGAAACACAGTCCATGAGGAGGTCAGGGGTCACAACTTGTTAGAGTTGGCTCCACCTTGTCCAACCTTCTGGGAATCAAATTCAAATTGTCCGGTGGCTGTGGCCACAGTGTTGTCAGTATAAAGAGAAAAAACCAAAACACCTCGTTCATCATATGCTAAGCACACAGTAGGAATTATCCAGGAACTAATGGCAGGAACAACTATTTTAAGGATGAGCAATGTTACTCGATGTCAACACAAACCCTGCACCTGGGTGTGACTGGTCATTGCGCAAGGTCTTTTCATTACATTTGATCTCTATCAGCTTAACATACTTGGCTACCATCAGCCAAGGGGCTCACAGGAAGGATGCCCGGCATGGGAAAACTCAATGCCAACTTTGAGGGTTATGTATGACGCTTTCAGTTCACAGTTCTAAACATTAAGACTTAAAGGTGTGAGTTTTCCGGTCACACACTTAACTGGTCGCTAGCTCAGGGCTCAGTCTCATGCCACCCAAGTGGCAAGCAAATACACACACACACACACACACACACACACACCTTACAACCACATGAATCCTGTCGGTGCACTTCTGGGGACGCATTGCATTCTTGGCCAGCTTTCCAAAGCGCAACTCTTTTTGGGTCAACAATACTGTTTCCCTTCCCTCCAGCTCCCCAAATCTACAGGAAGCTTCACACTTCAATGCCCTAGGCAAGTGAGAGAAGCCTGAGCCTGAGAGGCGGCTCACAGGCCCCGAGGCCCCGCAGGTCCGGCTGCGCTCCGAATGACCGTGGAGACTGGCATCGCCCCGGGAGGCCGGAGGGTCTGCAGGGGATGCACCCACACACGCGCGCGACGCCAACCAAGAACGCCTGGAGCGGGGAGGCCAGCAAAGGAGGGCGACCCCTGCTAGCGGCGTCCCCTCCAGTCCCCCAGAGCGATCCCTGAGGATTACCAGCACCCGAAGGAGCAGATGAGAGCCCAGTACCTTCTCTCCAGCGCCGGCCGGCCGCTCCTCACGGAGCTCGCGGGCCGCTGCAGTCCCTGCCAGCAGCCGCTCGCCCCGCGCTCCGCCGCTCGAGGTCTGGATGCCTTAGGGGCCCGCCAGCCACGCCCATTTGTCACGCCCACAGGCCACGCCCCGCAGGTCACGCCCCATCCTGCTGTCCGCAGCGCTGCAGCGCCCCGCGGTGGCCACTGGCCACTACGCCGCCCACGCTTCGGGCTGCAGGACAGCCGCTGACGGTTGTTTCTGCAGCTGCACCAGGCTCATCTGAAGAGAGGACTGAGCAGAGAACCCTCCTGCCCCCACCTGTGGCCATGTACAAACTGGCCGGTTGGAGCCGATAGAAGCTCAACACCGAGGAAGCTGCAGAGCGTGGAGAACCCTCTCTCCCACTGCCACCGGCAAGGGCATCAAGGCCCACCCACGCGTTCCGAGTGCGCCTTACATGCTGTTGTCTTGACTATTTTTCTCTCGCTCTTTCACAGCTACTTTTTCAGTACCTAGAAGAGCTCCCTGGGCAGCAAAAACTTGGAGTAACCACTCCACAAATGTCACCAACTCCTGGCCTGTGTGAGACTCTGCCTCAAAAAGGAGAGAAACGGGGCGGGGGTGGGGGTGAGGGATGCTACTAAGAGATTTACAGAAGTGGGGAACGCAGCCTAATGTAAGCCAAAGGTTACTTCAAAGTGTGTGTTTATTCAAATTCATAGCACCCCCAATGACCAGGCACAGATAATCAATGCCAGTCCCTGCCTCATTATGTGAATGTCGGTCTACTCAGGACAAATCTTTATGGGGCAGGCTGGGAGCTCAGTGGGTAAGTGCTTGCTGCTAAAACGTGAGAACCTGAATTCAAATCCGCGGCGCCGATTTAATCCCCAATCTTGAAGGACTGGATCTCATTGACCCCTTTGCTCACAAAAGCAGAGGTGGACGGATCAACAGGCAAGGCTGAGAAAGTGAAACTTCAGTCTTATCCGAGGCTGGGGCTAAGTTCACGGTGAAGTTCATTATTTTCCGCATCCTCTCGGGAATATGGCTGGTTTCCAAGGAAAGACAAACACGAAGGCCCCTCCTCCTCTTAGATTATTTGTTTCCCCTCTGGTCTCCTTATCCACTAGGAGAAACTCCAAAATCCCCGCCCACCCTAGGAGAGGGTAAATACGTGATCCCTCAAAACTATTTGGGAATACCCCCATCTTCGCGGCCCTAGCCGCTGTTTTATTTAGCAGAATGTGACAACTCCCCTCTGGGTGAATTCATTGATGTCATTCCCTACCCGAAACTGTTGGGATAGACAAATTTCCTTTCCCTGCCCACTTGATAGCTCCAGGTTGCTCTGCAAGCAGGTCTCAACTACGCTCTAGAATTCCCAAGGCAAAGCAGGTACACATGACATTTCTAAGTGATTTTTTTCTCTCTCAGCCACACTGAGAAATTGTCTTCCCTCCCTAGGGATTAATATGCAGTTAACAGTTGCTGAAGGTTGGCATTTTCTTCAGTGGTGTGGCCCCTGGTGAGGGGACCATGCTCCTGTAAACAATCCTAATGAAATTCACTGGTTGGGGTCATTTAAAAAAAAAAAAGAAAGAATGGAAGTAGAAGCGGGGGGGATGGATGAAGAAAGAAATAGGTCATTGAAAGCAAATCCAGAAGAGAACGAGAGAATAACGGGAGTGACTCTGACTGACTCATAGGAAGGGGCTATGAAACCGACTGTTGAATATAATTAGCATATGCTAATAGAAACTAAAGCGCAAAGGTTTTCCTAACTAGTTCCCTGAATAAACTCCCTAAGACACAGCCGGCTCACTTCCCTGAGAGGCATTTAAAGCTTTAGCGTCAGTCACAGTGAGATGGGGTTTAAACTATATTCATGGGCAGCGGGAGCAGTCACGCTGAAAAGAACAAAAAGCCATCCCGCCAGGCATGTGAGAGCTCGGGGAGCTGACTAGTCTGTGTTTGTTCCCCGACTTTGATTAATGGGAATTCCAGGCACTGGCTGAGCTGGCTTGGAGATCTGATCTCCAAAGAGCCACAGTTTAGAGAATGAAAAGAAACTCCTAAATCTTCCTCAGACTTCCTGGGTTTGAGGAAGGCCCCCAGTCAACAGCTCCGTTCTTGCTCTGTGGTTGACCCAGGCATAGCCTTAGTTCATGACACGGATAAGCCAAAGCTTGTTGTTCTGCTATTCACCGACTAAAAATCCTTGGAGTTTATAGTTTGGGGTGGCTATTAATAAAACTACTATAAGCATTTATAAATATATTTGCCGCCGGGCGTTGGTGGCGCCCGCCTTTAATCCCAGCACTCGGAAGGCAGAGGCAGGAGGATCTCTGTGAGTTCGAGACCAGCCTGGTCTACAGAGCTAGTTCCAGGACAGGCTCCAAAACCACAGAGAAACCCTGTCTCGAAAAACAAAAACAACAACAACAAAAAAAAATAAATATATTTTTTAATTACATTTATTTATGTATATGTTTGTGTGTGTGTTTGTCAGGGGAAACAGGAGGGGATGTAGAGCACTGCTTTAAAAAAGCATTGGAGGAACAAGGCTTGTTAAACACGTGGCTTATTTTCTTCAGAGACCGATATGATTAATGCCTGGTCACCCAGAAGGCTGGAGTGGATGTTGTCTGACCCAGTGATCTTTTTGCTATTCTATGGAGTCAGCCTTCCTGCATGTCCCAGATCCTGGCCATTGTTTAGTCCTGATCTTGAGCCCTGTCTCTCAGTGAATAGAATCCATCTTATGAAAGAGGTCCCACATTCTTTGCAGTTTCCACTAATAGAATCTATCCTTATGCTAATTACAAATCATTCCTCCTTCGGCCCTAGCCCTGAGCTCTGTTTACCAGCCAGCAGAACTCAGGTTCTTTTCACAACAGTTAGAGGGTGACTCTCAACTGGATGTGACTCTCATTCCAGGAGAGCCAGTGTCCTCCGCAGGCACTGGGCATACACATGGGGCACAAAGACGTATGTAGGTAAAACACTCATGTACATAAAATAAAAATAAGCAAATATTCCAAAAGAGGAAGAAAGGAAAAGCTCAGACATTTTCTGCCATCATTTGTTTTTGCATTCCCTGTCAGGTTTGGAGCAGAATCCCACAGTGATGAATCAGTAGCAAAGCCCGAGGGACAAGATTCCACACAGGCAACCATGCAAGTTCACCTGGCAGCAGCTGAAAGCAATAAAGAATGTCATCAAAGGAGAGGCGCTCGAGTTAAAGGAATTTGGATAAGGTATGTCCAAGTGGAACCTTCACAGCTTATAGAAATTCCTACAATCTCTGTCCAAAGTCTACGAACATCCTGAGAACATTATGTTACAAGGGAGACGGAGACAGGAAGGTCCCTGGTCTCAAGGTAGAGGCTGGCCTGGGGAACATAAAGAGTCCAATATCCAAACAAACAAACAACAAAAAACAAAACAGCAGGAACAGTGACAACAAACTGGTGATGTCATGAACAAACATGTTAGTTGAGAGGGAAGAGAGTCTGAAACCTGAATAACAACAGTGATGATTTAATATCTTTTTTAAATCTTGAAAATTTATTTGAGATTGTTTGTACGTATCTGCTCCCGTTTGGAAGTTGCTTTCAAAGGCCAGAAGCATCGGATTCCCTGGAGCTGGAGCTCCAGATGGTTGTGAGACATCCAATACGTGTGCTGGGAATTGAACTCTGGTCCTCTGGAAGAGTGGCACGTGCCTGCCTGCATTAGTTATTGTTGTGACAAGATATCATGACCAAAGGCAACTGTAGACAGAGTTTATTTTTGCTCATAGTGCCAGAGGGCTAGAGTTCAGAACACTGGAGTGGTGTGGCCACAGCCAGGCATGGCAGTAGGAGGAGGAAGTTGAGAGATCACATCTTAGTTGCACACAGAAAATGAGAGAGGGGCAGGGGACAGGAGAGAAACAAGGCTATACCCCCTAGGCGATGTTCAAGAGTGTACCAGGCCGGGCATCTCTCATTCAAACCATAAAAGCACTCTTATCTGCTGAGCCATCCCTCGGGCTCCAGGAACAATCCCATCAATGCCATTGTGGAATTAATAGTGTAACAAGGTGCTTTTGTGGTATGTCAATAGGAACTGCAGCGTGGTTTGAAATTTGTGCTGTTTCTTTTATTAATAAACAAAAATATAGCTTCTTGTTGGATGGAAACACCAACGATGGTTTACACCTCTAACCATAGCACTTCGGACTGGAGGCAGGAGGATCACTGGTTTGAGGCCAGCTTGGGCCACATGGCAAGATCTCATCTGGAGAAGAAGGAAGAAGAAAACAGCCAAGAAGTTGGTGGGTAGACCTTTTCCGGGCTGGAGTCAGCAGTGTGGTAGATCACCAGAGAACATCTCTCTCTAGCCTGCACTTCTGTCATGGGGTCCAGTCTTATGCCTGTTTCCTCATGGTTGTAAGATGGCTTGCTCACCTCGAATGCCCATGTTTCTACGCAACCTTCTTCAGAGCTGAAAAGCAAGCGAGACTGGGAAGGTGGCTCAGCTGGAAAAACACTTGCCACACAAGCGTGAGGACCGAGCTCAGATCCTCAGAACCCTCGTAGAAAGCTGCGAGGCAGCACGCATGTGAAAGCCAAGTGACAGGGAACAGAGACAGGTAGGTTTCTAGGGCTCTACACATGCAATGTCATGTGCACAAACAGTTGAACATATAACATATACCACATACACACACACAAATGCATGATTTAAAGATAAAAGAGACACTGGAGCTACAGCTTAGTTGGTAGAGTTCTTGCCTAACATGCATGAAGCTCTGGGTTGATCCCAGAATAAAGCATTGTAGTGGCACATGCTTGTGATCCTAACTCTTTGGAGGCAGAAGCAGGATGATCATCTTCATCTACATAGCGAGTATGAGGCCAGCCTGGGATGCATGGTATCTTATCTTTAAAAAAAAAAGAAATTAAAATTTAAAAATTAAAAAGATAGGGCTGGTGGGGGCTGGAGAGATGGCTCAGAGGTTAAGAGCATTGCCTGCTCTTCCAAAGGTCCTGAGTTCAATTCCCAGCAACCACATGGTGGCTCACAA
>NC_022031.1:30972490-30974053 GCF_000317375.1 Microtus ochrogaster
ACTATAGAGGTGGATCCTTTTACCTGGACCAAAGGTTGGAGAATTCAAATCTTTTCCTTATATCATATTAATGAAGGTTGTTCTCTCCCCCCTCCCCTTTAGGGGTTCGGTATTCACTGAATGGCCCTCCCGGTGCTGTTCTGTATTTCTGTCTTTTATTTCTCTTTTATCTGTTTCTTTTGCTTAATAATTCTAACTCTCACACTCCTACCCTGGAACATGTGAATTTTATTAAGAGTGGACCCTGACACGGAGGCAGGTGGGTCTTTGTGAGTTGACGTCAGCCTGGTCTACAGAGTGAGTTCCAGTACAGCCAGGGCTGTTACCTGAAATTACCTGGCGTGAGTGAGAAGGAGACAGGGAACACCAACAAACCCGCTTAGGAGTTTATCAGAGGGGAGTGAGTACAGGCCTCTACCTCCTGAGTGCTGGGGTTAAAGGTGTGCGCCACCACCGCCCAGCAATAATCAACATTTTTATATATAACAGGAAGTGTCCTACCGTTGGGTGGTTAGTGTGATGGTTTGAATGAAAATGGCCCCATGAGGTTCATATGTTTGAATGATTGGTTGCCAGTCAGTGGAACTGCTTGGGAAGGATTTGGAGGTGTGTCCTTGTTTGGAGTCTTAAGTCACAAGCAATGCCACACCAGTTGGGAATTATGATTAATAAGATGGTATTTATTTAAAGGGGGAAACTTACAGATCACAGCCCTCTGCACAACCAGGAAGCGAGTCTAGTTGCCAGTGGAGCAGGGAGAGAGAGAGCGGGGAGAGGGAAGTCGCTGCTTTTTTAAAGGGAGAGAGAGACCATGCCCCAATGGGCTGGTATCTCAGCAGCTATAGGCTGGAGGAGCGGGAGGACCTCCCGCAACACTTGTTGGAGAAGGTGTGTCACTGGGAGTGGGCTTTGAGGCTTTAAAAGCTCACTCCAGGCCCAGAGCCTCTTTCTTTGCTGACTGCCTGTGGATCCACAGGTAAACCTCTCAGCTATGGTTCCAACTCCATACCTGTCCATGTCCTCCATACCTGATGATCAGGTACTAACCCTTTCAAAGTGTAAGCAAGCCCCTAATTAAATGGTTTCTTTTGTAAGATTTGCCTTGGTTGCTGTGTGGATTGAATCGAGCACATAGGAGGTTGGAGTGGCCAAGTTGGCGCCAAAATCTTGACAGCTGTGCCAAAGGCATAACAACTGTGCCAAAAGTGTAACAACTGTGCCAAAAAAAAAAAAAATAACAGCTAGAAAAGGGTTCGAAATTAAAAAACAATGACATCACAAAACCCATAAAAATATTCCCAGCCAAGATGGCACTGAAGGAGAGCGAGGTGGGAGGAGACCTGACTTGTTTACAAAAAGATGATAATTGAAGTCAAAGGTGGGGTAAGATGACATAAAATGCCTGATGCCCCCGTGATCTCCATTGGGGGCTGTAGGAGCTGTGGCTCATGTGGACATGACTGCTGATGTGATTGGCTAATTCCCCTTCTGCTTCTTTTGGGATTTGTGGGGTTTTTGCTTTATAAATTGCATGATGTAAGGAAATAAATGAGTAGAGGCAGG
>NC_022031.1:30974171-30985785 GCF_000317375.1 Microtus ochrogaster
AGAGAAACCCTGTCTCGAAAAACCAAAAAAAAAAAAAAAAAAAGGAAATAAACAAGTTCCTGCTAGACCCAACTCCTGGCTGCATCTGATATTCTCCAGGACCTGCGGGCTGGGTGGCAAGCAGCGCACTTCCCCTCCTCAGCCAAAGCCAGTCACAGGCGGCTGGCACAATTCTTCGGTGGGGTCTACAGAGGGACCCCGCAACAGTGTCTTCTCACAGCAACAGAACAGCAGCTAAGAAAGTTTGCAGCTTTCCTTCCTTCCTTTTAGCAAATCCTGTAGATTAAATGACCTGAGAAAACTAACTAATTTTTGAGAACTTATCTGGGTTCTGTTCCTTCAGTAAGTAAGCAGGAGCCGGTTCTCATCTTTCCTCCTTTATTAGTAGCTGTCAGTGTCCCTTAAATAGGGACTCATCTCACACAGGGCCTTCTTGAGCTTCAGAATTATTCCACCACTCATTCCCTGTGTTCCTGAGATGAGCTGTTTGACCTCAGTTCTCTTGCCTATAAAGTGGAGGAAATAATATTACTTGCGGGATACTTCGAAGTTTACATCATTGTGGAACAGTGTCTTTATTCATGCAAAATTTGGATGGGAAATGGTGCTCATTTTTCCTAACACCACAAAATATCTCTTAGAAAGCTAGGAGACTTTTCTAGAATGACGGTTTTAGAATAAAATTTTTCTAGAATTTTCATTAAAATAAAAATTTAATAGTCAATTTTATCCCTGAAAATCTATGGGAAGTCCTGGAAGACAGAGCTTACAAGAAGTTATTTTTTATTTCTTTCCCTAAAATATTGGAGAATGGAGCCAGGGTCTTGTGGTTGCTAGGTAAGTACCCTACCACTGGCCTAGGTCCCTGGTTGGCTATTTTGTTTGTTTGAGACAACATATGGTGTGTAGCCACAGCTGGCCTGGAACTCCAAATCTTCCTGCCTTCATTTGTAAAGTGTGGAGCATTACAGCCACGTGCCCCCACAGCCGGGGCATTACCCCTCCTTGTGGGGCATTACAGCCATGTACCCCCCACAGCCGGTACATTACCTTTCCTTGCTTGTCAGCTCATTCCTAGTGGCTTCTTGCAGTTCAAGTTGACCTCGTTGGCATTTCCCAAGTCTTACAGTGTGTAGAAAACTTGGTGTTTATTACTTTCTTGAAGTTTCTGTAAAAAAATATATTTTCTAGGACTCTGCAGAAAGCTCACCAGATATTCTCTTCCTCCTCATTCTGCACCCTCCCTCCCTGCCTCTCCCCCAACTCCCTCTCCACTGACTGAGCATCTATCAACCTGCCATGGTTTCTTACAACAGAGAAAACCACGAGGAGCCAAGAGAAGCAGGCTGACATTCTTGAGCACGCTCTCCCGGGAGACAGCCACAGACAGGCAGATTACCACAGCAGCCAGTTCACTGGGCAGAGCCGCAGCAAAGTTTCTTAAAAGCTTTCAGGGTTCTTCTAAGGCGTCTCAACTCACATTTTAACCTGAAAGAATCTACTTACCGGATTTCTTTGAAAATCAGTGTTGTTTCTAGAACTTTTATCCCCGTGGTTTTTTTTATTTTACTTTTTATACTTTGTGTTTTTAATCCCGATTGAAACCTGATGGCATTGAAATGACGACAGCAGTTAGAGAAAAGCAACCAAGATTTTCAGAGCCTGGGTGTTCGGACTTTGTCAGATGACCGCTGATGGTGCTGAACTAGAGGGCTTCGAGCCTTTATTCAACTGTTGCATTTAGCTAGTGTTCAACACAACTGAGGACCCTTGCCCCAGAGTCTGGCTGGAGCCTCTCACCTGCTGAGAAGCAAGAATTCCAACACAATTAATATGAAGGCTGCTGTCAAAGAAATACTATTCCTGCCTGGCGATGGTGGCGCACGCCTTTAATCCCAGCACTTGGGAGGCAGAGGCAGGCGGATCTCTGTGAGTTTGAGACCAGCCTGGTCTACAGAGCTAGTGCCAGGACAGGCTCCAAAGCCACAGAGAAACCCTGTCTCAAAAAAAACCAAAAAAAAAAAAAAAAAGAAAAAAGAAAGAAATACTATTCCTTTGTATGAAAATAGCAAAGACTCAGGTAAAGGCGCGGATGTGTAAGATGGTGGGTAGGGAGGACCTCATCCCTTTCACTAGATAAGACTGTTGACTCTCGAGTAAATACGTTCTACCTTCTTGAGTCTCTGTGATCTTACCAATTATAATCTTGTTAAGTGCCCAGTGATCTCATTTAGGTTCCTCAGCAACCAATTCTAAATAATAGTGTTAAACCTCACTAAAATCTATGTTTTGAATACTCAACTATTGCTCTCAAGTACGTCCTTCTGACTCACTCTCTCTCTGTTTTTTGTTTGTTTGTTTGAGATAGGGTCTCACTGAGAACTCTGGCTGTCCTGGAACTCATTAGGGTAGACCAGGCGGGCCTTGAACTCACAGAGATCCACCTGCCTCTGCCTCACAAGAACAGGGACTAAAGGCCTGTACCACCATGTCCAGCCTCTCATTTTCTCTTAATCTTTTTTGTTTGTTTGTTTTTGTTTTTTGAGACAGGATTTCTCTGAGTAACAGTGTCCTGGAACTAGCTCTTGTAGACCAGGCTGGCCTCAAACTCATAAAATCCACCTACCTCTGCCTCCCGAGTGCTGGGATTAAAGGCTTGTGCCACCATCGCCCGGCTCATTTTCTCTTAATCTTTATGCTTAAAGTTAATATTCAGACTGGGCTTGGGGATTACATGACTTTAATTCCAGTACTCAGGAGGCAGAGGTACTCCAGCCTGGTCTATATAGGGTTCCTTGCTAGCCAGCACTGTACAGTGAGACTGTTTCAAAACAAACAAAATACCTCAACAACAACAACAACAAACAAACAAACAAACAACTGTTGTGGGGTAGCCAGCAAAGAAGACTGTTCAAATGGGGGTTTAAGCAGACAGAAAATCTCTATTAGTTGGCCATCGACTATCGTGGATTTTCGGGATCCCAGTGCAGCACCGAGCCTTTCTCAGGGTGAGCTTTTAAGGACAAAATCATGTCCTAGGCTGGCACACTTCAGTTAACAAGAGCAATTGGCCAGAAGCAGAATTACAGAAGCCAAAAAGCAAGGTTAGAGAAAAAGGGATAAAAAAGGAAGGACGTGACTTTTCCTAGGTGTGGTGGGGGAGAAAGTTTATTACAGATAAGAGGGAGAGCAGTGGCAGAGTTATCTGGGACGATCCAGAGCAAACATGACCCTGGAGTGGAGACTTTTAGGGTAGGAAGCAGGGTATGAAGGCAGCCATACCCTGTAACGGCCAGGGACTGAGGGATGCTGGGAAAACCTGGCACCCAGGGTCCACTTTGATATGTTAATAGGCACTTTAGTTAGCTATCTGTTTGGTTTTGAGTCCTAACAGGTCCTTTTGGAGAGACTTCCCCAGAACTACAGACTTTGATGGATTAGACCTTTGTTTTTGTTTTGGCAGGTGGTATTATTTACATGCTGACTTCTATAGCTTGAATGGTATTTCTATCATGGAGTCAGTTGTGCTAAGGCCTGGGGGCCTACTAAGATCTGGGGCCCTGTTACCAAAACAAAATCTCTACATAAAGGCTGGTTGTGGCACACATCTTTAGTCCCGGTGGATCTCTGATTGCGGCGAACTCCTCGACCAGCGAGAAAGAACGACCACGACACAAGGATTCTTCTCAGATCACGCTTTACTGGAGTGCACTTGGTTGAGAGATAACATGAAGCGAAGGGGCCCGAGAGCACTAAGGCAGCTGCTTATATATGGAATTGGCACATGGGTTGCCCTGTGATTGGTTGCCACCATCAGCTGACACCAGACTGCATCGAGATAGGCCCAGGGACCCCCATTCACCGCGCATGCGGGAAGTGGGGGACAGGCAGCTCTCAAAGGCATCGCCAAATATGGAGTATAACCGGCAAGACAGGATGTGGTGCCATCTTGCAATGGCGGTCCTGTCTGGCTCCCTGCATCTGATCACTGTGAGTTCGAGTCCAGCCTAGTCTAGCCTGGTCTAGATAGCAAGTTAGGACTGTATAGGTGAGACTCTGGTCCTGGCATCCCCCAAATATCATGAAATATAACGTGTCAGGGTCAACCCTCGACAGGTTTGTACTTTCCCAGCATAGGGCGTGTGGGTTAGAGATGTTAGGCAGAAAAAGCAGAGACACAAAAGAAGTAGACAGAGACATAGGATAGAGTCGGGAGGGCAACCCAGTGAATACTGAATCGTCGTCGTCATCATCATCATCATCATCACCCATGGGCAGCCCATACAATCTGGCCCATGTTTATTTCTCATAGGCTTTATATACCTCAATCCAAGGAGGAGGGGGAAGACAAAAGACTTCTTTACCAAAATGCAAGGAACAAAGTAATAGCCAAAGCATCAAGTAACCATCCCTAGGTCAAAACCTCCTGTTAGTAGCCACACCCTGGGTCAAACGTCCTGTCCATAACCTTGAAGAAGCAAGAACAGGCTAAACTCTGATCTTTGGTCAAGGGGGAACAAATCCACATCCATGGGCTCCCACAATAGCCAACTCTCCTTCATATTGGCTAGTTCTGTGTAGTGTGCCACGGCGCCGCCATGTTCTCAGGGTCTGGCTCTAAGCCCATTGCCGTCATTTGCTATTGTCTCTAGTTGGTAAACAACTTCTGCGCACGCACGCTCGCTGCTGGCCCAAGAGTGGTTTGATTCCCACCTATCAATTGCTTACACGACTTGCTCACATGATCACCTCAGTGTGGTCTGAGCCAATGAAGCAATGACACGTCAGAGGCGGACCAGGGGCTGTATATATTCCTCCCGCGCGGCCAGGCTCGGGGTCTTTTTGCCTCTATCTAAACTTCAGTCTTCTGTGCTCCAATAAAGTGCGTTCTAAGAAGAATCCTGTTGTGGCGTCTTCTCTGCTGGCGGAGTCGTGCGCTGCAGTTCTGAAATTCTTTTCTGCTTTCAAACTATGATCCTGGTTTGGCCTGAGCTGAGGACAAGACTGGAGGAGGACATTGAGTTTTGCCTCTGTCTCCCTAACAGATGACAGGGCCATTGGTCCATTTTTTTCTCAAGAATGATCCAATTTTCAGACACCTTGGAGTGTGTTCTGATATGTTGCTAGTGTTCCCCATAAAAGCTCTCTTCTTGGTACTGGAGAGATGATAAGGCAGTGAGGAACGGCTGCTCTTTCAGAGGATCTGAGTTCAGTTCCCAGCACCTAAAAGGTGGTGGCTTACACCCATCTGTAACTCCAGTTCCAGAGGATCTGTCACCCTCTTCTGGTCTGTGTGGGAACTGCACTCAGGTGGTGCAGACACACACATAGGTAAGAAACCCACAAATAACCACAAAAACAAGTAAGAGCTCTCTCCCTAAGGCAGTCAGAGAATCATCACACACTTCCATCTTTTCTCTGTGTGGGGCTGTTGAGAGCTGTCCTCCCTAAAGACCCCGGGCTCACCAGATGACCATACTCAGTAACCAGGCCTGAGTGACTGGTTGGTCTGAATCTGAATAGTGTCTCAGGACCTCCGTGATGCTTGAAACAGGCTAGTCCTGAGACCCCACCCCACCTGGTAAGCTAGCTCTGGGGAAATATCCTCTACCCTCCCCAGTTTGCTTCTGTTATGCCCAAATCCACCAGGTCCCCACAAAAGCCAACAAAGGAGACCTAGCCGCAAACGTAAAAGCAAAGAGCCTTTATTTTAATCAAGTTTGCAAACACGGTCTCTGTGCATGTGCAACGTATTGGAATAACTGGAGAGCCCCGAGCTCAATTAGAATTGGGTTTTTATAGTAGTAAAGGTGGGAGTGAGGGGCCTCTGAGGTCTGATTGGCTGACATTTGTCTAGGGGTGAGGTATGCTGTCAGGTGATCCTATCTACAGCAGTTGGAATGTCAGGCATTTCCTTTGAATGGTCTGCTCTTGGGTGGGGGTCCGATAATCTCAGCGTGTGTTTTTCAGCTACCAGGTATTGCTTCAGGGTAAACTACTGAGACTCAGGCCTCTTATTTAAATTTATCGATGGCCGGAGTCCCAGGTGTTGGAAGTAAAGAACTTCTTTTGGGTGACCTGCCCAGACTTAGATTATCATGGGTGGCCCCCACTCTTCCTTTTCTGAAAAGAGATTGAGGGATTTCAAGCTCACCGAGTTCCTGCTGCCCACCACGCTGTCTGACAAGGTGCTGAAGATTGAACCCAGGGCCCCAAGCTAGACAAGCGCCCTACTGAGCCACAGAGCCCACTCTCTTCTCTACAGAAAGGAAAATCGTCCATGAGAAACGAGTTCTGTTTCTCATTTAATATTTCTACTAACTCTGTGGCAGTGGCGTTCTGGTGAGGTTCAGAGAAGCGGCTTCCTGTGGGGAGAGTGAAGGAGCCTGGGCTCTGATCTCCCCATTCACCCTTTGACCTCCACAAGGTTTCAGTCTTCCTTTGCTCACGGGAGGTTTCTGGCTGTGTTGGACCAATGGCAGGCATTTCCGGAGAGTGCTCTAAGATAGGGGAGGGGGAGAGAGGCCAGGGTACTCCCTCTCTTATCGGCTTGGTCAGGGTGGCTCCGACAGCAGCTGCCGCCTGATGGAATATAAGGCCTGTTTTCTGGCTGATCTTCAGATCTCTGGTTCCCTTCGCTCCCTCCCGCTAAATTAGGAGGTGGTGTGAGTTTCCTACTGGATAATCCTTGTCTTGACTCCCTAAATTCTCTGCAAAATGTTTCTTCACTGAAGAGACTTTCAGCTAACATCTTTGTGTTAAAGGAACGACCTTGACCATGCAGCCGCGTGGAATTCTACCGCCTCTAACTGGAGAAGTTAGGGCCTTTCCTGCTAAAAGCAGTCACCTACCTAGAAGAAACCCAGGACGTGAGTCACGGCTTAGTAACCCTATTCCCAGCCAGGCTTCTCCGAGGACCCCTAGTGAGCCCTGTCCCTGGCCACAAGTCCCCAGCCCGAGCTGCCTTTCTCCTCTTCCGCCTCACCACCTGCGGAGTTGTTGGCACCAGCGGGATCCAGATCACCTTGCTGGCCCGCTGGGTTTTTTTTTCTTATGTGATTAATTGCAGGAAGTTCATGCACCTGACTTGTTCTTTTCTCTTTTAGGAGGGGTAGGTCCATTGTGTCCTGCGGCGAGAAGCTTGCGAAGGAGGAAAGCACCTCCTCAGCCCACACCGCTGCTGTTCCAATCTGAGAGCTGCCCCTCACCTCCCACAAAAGGCGTGGAACATTTATGTGGGGCTACACCACCAAGACACTAGCAGTTGGCCATAAAAAGCCCAGAGTGCGTTATACACCTGAGGCTTTCCCTAAGGTTGCAGAGGAATTACTTAGTATAGTATGTTTAGATATAAATCACGAGACATATGATTTCTTAGGAAACGTAACTATAGAGTAGATTTGGGAGTATTCTTGGTGGGAAGTCCTTCTAACTAAAAGGCACCTTAAGAGGAAACTGCTATGGAAACTACCCAGCAAAGCGCATTTCTCCGAGCCCCTGGAGTCTATGGCATAAGGCTGTGGAGTGGGGGCTTGGGTGCCGCAGTATTGGGGGGTAGCTTGGGAGCGTAGAAAAGCTCGAAGACCTTCGTGCAAGGCAGAGGTGCTGCAGAAGGCAGGCGGCAGGGTCGGGGTGGTCCTCGGCAAGGTGGTCTCCGGGCGACGCGTGCAGAGACCGCGTGCAACATCGGCGGGGGCGGGGGCGCGTCTGGACACCGCGCTCCGTGGGGGGGGGGGGGAGAACATGTGTGGCCCTGGCCGGCGCCCCGCCAAGCAAGCAAGCGGTGGCTGCGGCCGGCGAGCGCGCGCCCGGCGGTGCGTGTGTGTGACAAGCGTCAGGTGACTCGGGTCACGCAGTCGCTCCCTCGCGCTCCCGGGGAGAACTGCCGCGCTCCGGCTGGCTCCTCCGGCGGCGGCGGCGGCGGGAGGGAGGGCTGGGCGCCGCTGCAGCCCCCAGAGCACCAGGCTCGCCCGGGGAGGCGCGGGCCGTTCGGCCCACGCGGGACCCTGGAGCCGAGCGTGGGCGTGATGAGCCAGGTGCTGGGCAAGCCTCAGCTGCAGGGTGAGGACGGCGGCGACGACGAGGAGGAGGATGAGCTGGTGGGACTGGCGGGCTACGAGGACGGGCCCGGGTCCTCGGACGCCGAGCTGGACAGCGGGCCGGAGGAGGGAGGTGAGCCGGCCTGCTTTGCGCGCTCGCCGTCCCGGGGACGCTGTGCGGAGCGATGCGGGGAGCGCGGATCCTGGGCGCCGTGGTGGGGGGGAGGGGCGAGGCCGGGCTGCAGACGGCGGCGGGAGGGCGGCGGGGAGCGGGGTCGGGTGTCGAGCTAAAAGAGGCAGCTGGCGGCAGCTTGCCTGCTGGGTCGCCCACAGCTGCGCGTGTCATTCTTCCCCGCTATAGTCGCGAGAGGGTCCGCGGCGTGGGACCAGAGCTCTGGGGCGGGGCCCGCGCTGCAGGTGGTACCCGAGTCTCCGGGAGACCTCGGGGATCCCGGTCTTAAGATACTTTGGATGTACCTCGTGGCATCCCCCGGAGTGGGCGCGGGGCGAGCGATCTTTGGCCACTGAAGCCAACTCTTCCCGAAGGAGCTCGAGTTAGCCTTTCAGATGGGGGCCGCCTGCGTTTCGTTCCTGGGACAGGGACACAAAAAAGTTGAGTTTGGGATTCCTGATTGTTTTTCTTTTTTTAACCCCCTCACCGCCTCCCCCCCTCCCAGCGGAAGGTTACTTGAAAAGGTCAGTTGAATGGGGCTGTTAACATTGTCCGTGTAGGTTGTAAACATCTCAGGGAAAGGACTAATCTCTTCAATGCCCCATACTGAAGAAACTGAGGAATAAAAGTCCTCGTGACTGGAGTTTTAAGAACTTTTATGGAGAATCTACTGAACTGAACTTGAAGCTCTCTACAAAGCCTTTCTCGAAAGCCAGCTTGGATTGTGCATCTGGCAGGGACTACTTCGGCGAATCAGAAAGGAGTAAAGTTAACTAAGCCTTGAGCCCGGCGGAGGAGGAACCGCTTCCCGAGTTACCCCTTCCCTTCCCTGGCTGCTTTTCTCCAGAGAGGGCTGGTACTGGTTCTCCATTGTTTAAATTGGTGTGTGCACCTGTACGCATGCTTCCCTTTCTGCGGGCCCTTTAATTGGTCCCACAGTGGATCACTTAGCCACGTTTTTTAAAAAAATTAATTTGTTCTGTCGCGTTGTTATTAATTAGCATTTGTTAGAATCTAGCAGTTAGATCCTCCCATAAAAAGACTGAACGGGAATGCATTTGCGAGGTATTTGAAAAGGTAGATGCACAATAGGGAGCTTGTGTGGGAGTTTAAAGAGGAGACCCTATTCCAGAGGAAAAGCCGGTAATTTGATACAGTCCCGGGGGCCCGCGTTTGCCAGGAGGGAATGGAACCCGTTCTCCCCCCCCCCCCTTCTCTGCCGGTTTTTATTGGGATGCTTGGGGGCACTTTTGAAGTTTGATTTGGCAAAATTTGAAGTGAAAGTAAAGCCCTGCCCAAGGGGAAGAATTCCTGAGACAAAAGACTTTTCCAGAGCCCGGAATGGGAGGCCCCCAGTGTTGTTTATCTAAAGGCAACCCTGCCTGCAGCTTTGTTTTGATGACTTCAGTAATAAGCCCCCACTGGGAGTTCCCAGATCAGGCGGAATCCTGGAATCTTGCTATAAAAGGCAACAGCACATTCACGTGGTGAGAAGCAGGCACGTTCATTTCTGCTCTGGCAAACACTGCAGAAGCCTGGCTTTGCTCCGCTGTCTGCTGTACACAGGTGGTCTGCTTCTTTCTCGGATCCTTTATCGCTTAAACACTTATCCTTATCTTTGGCGTCTGTTCTTTCCTAGTTAAAGTCTGGAGGTTTAGGCCCTGAAGCACAAGCACAATCTCTCTTAAAACATTTGCCTTCCCCGGCCAGCACTTCCTGCAAGGCAAGGGAGCTGGAACTGGGAGAGGGGCAGCCAAGAATTTAGACGTCCTGCTCCTTGTCCTTCTGACGGCTGGCAGGTTTTGTTTTTAAGGTTTTGCCTGGTGTGTGTGTGTGTGTGTGTGTGTGTGTGTGTGTGCGCGCGCGCGCGCCCGCGCAGCATGATGTAGGTGCCCAGAGGAGAGTATCAGATCTGGAGCTGGAGTTACAGGAGGTTGTGACACCCAGCATAGGTACTTAGGAAGAGCGACAAGTGTCTGTTGAACCATCCATTTCTGTAGCACACACTCCCATTTAGATGTTAAATGTCTGCATTTACCTATTCTCAAACTTAGGAGAAAGTGAAAATCAGGGACTTATTTGGCAAAAGATGGCTATGGTGTTAACAGCGCACTAGTGAACTGACAGGAAGTTTAGTGCCTGCATCTAACGGTGATCTGCGAGTTTCCCCCATCACGGTCAGTCACCTCTGGGAGCCTGGAGTGGGACGTTGGATGGATTACCGTTGCTAGTTGAGGCCATTTGTCAGGAGATGTGTAAGAGAATGTAGGCGGAAGATGGAAAGCTCCCACTGCCCTAGTCTATGTGACGTGTGGAGCCCCGATCTCATCTTTAACCTGAGTCTCTTGTGAGTTTGACCATGTGTGGTCAACTCGAAAATGTGGTGCAGCTGAGCTGGGATTCAAATGTGCATCTCTGGGCTGGAGAGATGACTCAGTGGTTAAGAGCATTGCCTGCTCTTCCAAAGGCCCAGCAACCACATGGTAGCTCACAAACACCTGTAATGAGGTCTGGTGTCCTCTTCTGGCCTGCAGACATATACCAGACAGAATATTGTATACATAACAAATAAATAAACAATAAATATTTTTTTAAAAAAATATTCATCCCCCACTCCATAGTCCACTCATGAGCAGCAGGAGCGTTTTCATGCAGCTTAGTTCCGTTGAGGATGGACTGAGTCACTGCTTTACCCTTCTTTCCTTGATGCTAATCACAGTAAGGCAAGTCTCATCTTCATACGCTGCCCCAAATCAAACTCCAGAGACAGGACAATGATTAAACCATTAAAAACAATTAAACAGGGACCAGAGCTGAAACAGTGGGCAGTATGCTTGCTGTGCAGGCGTGAGGACCAGAATTCAGATTCCCAGCGTCACTTAAACGGATGGGGGGGGCAGTGGAGGGGAGTAGGTGTCTGTCATCTCAGCCCTGAGGAGGGAAGACAAGAGAGTTCTGCAGCTTACAACCAGCCTAGGTAAGTTGGCAAGTTCCAGCTTCAGACCCTTCCCCAAAATAAGGCGGATAGAATGGGGAAGGCACACAAAGTCCACCTGGCATCCACAGACTTGTATAAAGTACCAACACATTCACACACATTACCGTATCCCTCCAAAACCAATTACCATAGAGCTAGGTTATCCTAGCTCCTGGTTCCAATCCTCAGCACCCCATATAAATTCATAATTATACCATAAATAATGATTAATTTTTGACACCTGACTTTAAATTTGCTAAAGTAAATTACTGTGCTTTAAAAACTGGCAAGGAGGGGCTGGAGAAATGGCTCAGTGGTTAAGAGCACTGACTGCTCTTCCAGAGGACCCGGGTTCAATTCCCAGCACCCACATGGCAGCTCACAACTGTCTGAAGATCCAGTTGCAGGGGATCTGACACCTTCACA
>NC_022031.1:30986768-31030235 GCF_000317375.1 Microtus ochrogaster
CTTTAATCCCAGCACTTGGGAGGCAGAGGCAGGCGGATCTCTGTGAGTTCGAGACCAGCCTGGTCTACAGAGCTAGTTCCAGTACAGGCTCCAAAATCACAGAGAAACCCTGTCTCGAAAGAAAAAAAAAAGTGTGCACCAGAGCTCACATATCAGCCAGCCCTGGATACCCTCAGGCATCAGTCTTGCCTTCTTCCTTGAGGCAGCACTTGTTCGTGCTGGACCCTGGAGTCTCCAGGGATGCCAGTGTCTCAGACGCCCGTCTCATGTAGTCCACTGGGATACAAATGCATAGCGTTGCCTCGGAATGAAAGTAGATTGTGGGAATCCAAACTCATAGCCTACCCCTTTAAAAATTAACAGAACAAAAATTCTATTTCCTCTGTCAAACCCTGTAAAGTTCTTGGATGACAGTGGCTCTCCCTAGCTTTGCTGTGACTCAGGCTTCTCACTCCTTGATTAATGTGTCTGAGAAGCTGTTGATTCTCTTCTTACGGATCTTACACATTGTTTCTCAGTGTGTAAAAGAGGTTTGTATAAAAACAGCCTTGAGTTTCTCTCAAGCAATTTAAAAAAATTCCTAAGAACACTTCCTCCTTTAGGAAGTATTGGTAAATCACTACACATTAGAAACATAACTGAATATGTATTGAATAATATATATATATAGTACATATTACAGATAATATATGTGAATATATTCAATCATGTTTTTCAGTTCCCTACTAGTATGATTCGAGAGAATTTTATAGAATATTTTTGTTTCTACATATAACTTTTTTATCTCATGTTTTTGGGACAGGGTCTCATTATGTAGCCCTGATTGACCTGGAACTGGCTATGTGGGACAGCCTGGCCTCAAACTGAAGAGATCACCCTCAAAAGATGCACTGTTGTGAGCCAGAGTTCATGCAGAGAATTTCCCTGTTTCTCTAGGGAGAACCCCTAGACTAGCAGTGTGGCAGAATATTTGTTTAATTGTGCAAAAATGTGCTGCATTTGTTTAACTATGTAAAGATGTGTTGCTGGTTTTAACTTGCCTGCCTAAGGTATCTGATTGGTCTAATAAGAAGCTGAATGGCCAATAGTGAGGGGGAGGTGTAGGCGGAGCTTCCAGGAGAGAGTAAGGAGGAGGAGGAATTTAGGCTCATGGAAGAAAGGATGGAGGGAGAGAGAGAGAGACATAGTATGTCCTCACTCATAAGTGGCTATTAGATATAAAGCAAAGGATAACCAGGCTACAATTCATAGCCCCAAAGAAGCTAGGAAACAAGAAAGACCCTGGGAGGGACACATGGGTCTCCTTGGGAAAAGGAAGTAGAAGGGATGTCCTGGGTAAACTGGGGGTGGGAGGAGTAGAGGGGAGGGATGGGATGTGAGGGATCAGGATGGTCGAGTTGTGGGCAGGATAAGCAGGAGAGTGATGAGGAAGATATTTTGATAGAGGGGACCATTGTGGGGGTAGGGAGGAAGCTAGTGCCAGGGACACTCCCGGGAACCACAAGGATGACCGCAGCTAAGGCTCCTAGTAATATTGGAGAGGATGCATGAACTGGCCTTCCCCTGTAATCGGATGGGTGATTGCCCTAGTTGTCATCATAAAGCCTTCATCCAGTACCTGATGGACGCAGATGCAGAGATTTGCAGCCAAGCACTGGGCTGAACTCCGCGAGTTCAGTTGAAGAGAGGGTGGAGGGATTATATGAGCAAGGGGGAGGGGTCAAGATCATGATGGGGAAACCCGCAGAGACAGCTGGCCTGAGCTTGTGGGAGCTCTTGGACTCTGGACGGACAGCAAGGGAACTGGCGTGGGACAGACCTAAGCCCTCTGCACCTTGGTAACAATTGTGTAACTTGGTCTTTTGTGGGCCCTCTAGCAGTGGGACCAGGACCTTTCCTGATGCATGAGCTGGCTCTTTGGAGCCTACTCCCTATGGTGGGGATGCCTTGTTCAGCCTTGATGCAGTGGGGAGGAACGTGGTACTGCCTCTGCTAGATGTGTCATGCTTTGTTGATTACCGTGGGAGGCCTTACCCAATCTGAATGGAGACGGAGGGAAAATGTTGGAGAAAGCTGCTTATTTTGTTCCCAGCCTCCCGGCTAGCTTAGACCCAAAATAATCACACAGAAACTGCATCAGATTTAACCCATTTCTAGTAATCTGTGTATCGCTACATGGCAAAGTTTTAGCATGTCTGACTCTGGCAGAGGCTCCATGGCTTCTCCTTCTTTCTCCTCCCATGCTATAGGTCAAGCCAGTTCTTTATTCATTAACCAATAAAAGCAACGCATAGACAGAAGGACCTCCCATACCAGAAAAGTGGGTGGGAGGCGGGGGGAGTGGTGGGGTAGGGAGCGGAAGGAGAGGCGAGAGGAAAAAGTGTGATTGGTATGTAAAATAATTTTTTTAAATGATGGGGAAGAAAAGAATCTTTGATAT
This sequence comes from Microtus ochrogaster, assembly GCF_000317375.1. Lineage (NCBI taxonomy): Eukaryota > Metazoa > Chordata > Mammalia > Rodentia > Cricetidae > Microtus > Microtus ochrogaster. The sequence goes on from NC_022031.1 coordinate 30,989,209, forward strand.
TAGAAGGCCATATGGCTGACGTGAAGTCACCTTGTAAGGTAAGGAATGGTCTTGTTTTAATGTCGTGGAGGAGCTGCCAAGTGGACTGCCAGCCTTGTGATCTGGGCAGCCTCCTTACCCAGATGCCTTGGGTACTTGTCAGTAGCTGGGAAAGGTTTCAGAAGTGGCACAGTAATCCCTGACACGTCGCGTGCAGTTAGATAAAACCGAAGCAGTGGACTGCATCACAAGCCTCCAGGGTCCCCTGGTCCCCGCTGATGGCATCTTGCTGACATGGCTGCCATCTTTCCACTCTAGTTAGTGTGTGCTGGACCCTGGCCGGCAGGGAGACACATCCAGCCCCATGTGCAATGAGAGCTGCATGTCCGTCTCACTCACCTTACTTTACCTGGCACCTCCAAACTCACCCACCCACATCCCTTAACAAAGTATCCTTTGCCACCCTCCACACTCCATGAGAGGAGACACTCCAGCCTGCATTTCCAGACATAACTAAAGACTGCACCTGCATCTAACAGTGTTACCTGGTCAGAAAGACTTACAACTTGTGGACATTGTTTGTAATGCTTGTGTTTTGCTTATTCGTTAGAAGTTGTATTCAGAAAGATCAGTAGGTGGGGCCAGTGAGACGGCTTGGCAGATGAAGGTGTTTGCTGCCAGGTCTGATGATCTGCCTTAGATCCCCAGGCCGGCCCCAGGGCATTGCTCCCATTGAACACTGTTTCATCCAATTTCTTTTCCTTGGGATTGCAGTTTTAAAATAACTTGCATTAAAATGTGATTTGCAAACATAAATACACATTTGATATGATTCTGAAAGCTTCCACAGTCAGGTAAAGCATTTATGCACCATATCCACTGCAGAGTTACGTTACCCCCTTGGAGTCCCTTCTACCCCGACGCCTGTCCCCAGGCAGCCACTGAGGCAGTGTGTGCCATTGTACGTTAGTTTATATTGTTTCAGAATTTTCTGAAATAAATAGAACTGGATCCTTCTCTGCAGTTCATCTGTGAGCACCAAGAACTTCCTCCTTCCCTCCCTTTCTTCCTGTGCTGCTGATCCAGGTTGGACGTTGGTGCATACTAGGCAAGCACCCAGCCCCTGCTTAGTTCCTTGTATGGCTAGGATGTGCTACAAGTTGCTTATCCATTTACCTGTTGATAGACATTTGAGTTGTTCTCAGTTTTGGAGTATTATGAACAAAGTAGGGATAGTAGTAGAAATGAGCTTTTTTTCTCTTCCTCCTCCTCCTCCTCCTCCTCCTCCTCCTCCTCCTCCTCCTCCTCCTCTTCTTCTTCTTCCTCTTCCTCCTCTTCTTCCTCTTCCTCCTCTTCTTCCTCCTTCTCCTCCTTCCTTTTTCCTCCCCCTCCCTCTCCTTCTTCCCCTCCTTGTTGGTGTGGAGTCCACCTTTTATCCTGTTCCTCCTCCCTCTCCCCCTTTCCTCCTTCCCCCTTCTTCTTTTTTTTCCCTTCTTGTGGGTGTGGAATCCTCCTTTCATCCTGTCTACCTTGGCCTCAGAATATTTTTGTTTCCAGAACCCCCATGGCCCTTCCTTGGATCGCTCGTGCTCCAAGGTGATCATTTTTTTTTTCTCTAGATTCATTGTCGTAACATGAGTTTTTTCTGATTCTTTAGTGAACCCGTGTCTTCTGTTTATCGAGCCTATGTCCTCTTCTGTAGTTCACATTTTAATCAGTATCTCTCACACGCTCATCCTTGAGGGAGTGTCTGGAAGGAAGACGGCAGCTCCTGCCTCAGACACTTTTAGGTCCCATACACTGCAGTAAGAATCTACTGCACGTACTGGCTTTGGGGGAGCCTAGACAGTTTGGATGCTCACCTTACTAGACCTGGATGAAGGTGGGTGGTCCTTGGACTTCCCACAGGTCAGGGAACCCTGATTGCTCTTCGGGCTGATGAGGGAGAGGGACTTGATCAGGGGAGGGGGAGGGAAATGGGAGGCGGTGGCGGGGAGGAGGCAGAAATCTTTAATAAATAAAAAAAAAAAGAATCACTGCACCACAGTTTTCCAGGCCTTCAGGCTCCTCTCCCAGCTGTCTTTGTATTGCTTAGGGATATGTGAGGGTGTTTGTTGATTGCCTTGGCAGGTTACTTAGTCTAGGGTTAGTAACCCGCTTGGCAGTTCAGTTATTCCAGGGTCCCGGAGAGGAACTATCTGGAAGATAAATGGGCTAAGAAAGAGGAAGGAGGCTAAGCGAGGGGGTTCTTGTCAAAGCCTCCGTTTATTAGAGATGGGGTGCAGCTTACATAGGGTAAGGAGTTGGGGGATGGGCACAGGGGCCTGGGCTCTTGCCGCGTGGTTCACGTTGGTCACGTTGGTCACGTGGTCAGTGTTGGTCACGTAGGCAGGAGGTTATCTTCGGTCAGGTCACTGTAGGCCAAGAAGTCACGAGTTGACACACCTAGTTCCCTAGATAGTTTGGAATGTGGGGTGGGTTTCGCTAACAGATAGCTCTCCATTAACAGCCAATTCGGGTGTGGGGTAGGCTCTGTCAATAGAACGATTCCTAACACAATTATGGGTGTGGGGTTCTCTGCAGACTCCCCAGGGTGATGGTTCCTGCAATGATTTTAGGAGGAAATTGGCTCCTAACAGGTGTTAGGGCAGTTTTCAGGGCCTTAGGTCCCCAGATGTCTGTCCCTCTTATGAGTGGGTGGTAGAGGGGACACCATTTGGAAGAGTAGCATCTGAGTCATAGACCATCTGACATGGAGGTGAAACCCCTCGTTAGAACGACTCACCCTGTCCTGTTTGTTCTGTGGTTTCTCTAGTTCTGGACTTGAGCGACCCCTTCAGCACTGAGGTGAAGCCCAGGATCCTGCTCATGGGTCTCCGAAGGAGCGGCAAGTCGTCCATACAGAAAGTTGTCTTTCACAAGATGTCCCCGAGTGAGACCCTGTTCCTGGAAAGCACCAATAAGATCTGCAGGGAAGACGTCTCCAACAGCTCCTTTGTCAACTTCCAGATCTGGGACTTCCCAGGCCAGATTGACTTTTTTGACCCCACCTTTGACTATGAGATGATCTTCCGGGGCACAGGAGCTCTGATCTTTGTCATCGACTCCCAGGTACAGACTCCACGGGCGACACCTACCTCTCCACATTCACCCACATCCGTTTGCAGTGGTTTTCCTAAAATTGTGCATGTGTATCTGTGTGTGTGTGTGATGCACATACAAATGTGTGTGTAAACTTGCATTCACCACAGCCCACATGTATGTGAGGTTAGAGGCTCCAGAGGCTCCTTTCCTGTCCCTTGTGGGCTCAGAGGATCAAACTCTTGTCAGACCTGAGCCAAGCACCTTTACTTGCTGAATCATCCTGCTGGCTCAGTGGTTTGGGTTTTTAAATCCGCAATAGGCCCTCCTATGGAACAAGGATTTCCCAGAGCCCTCAGATTCTGCAGAAAAGGCTCCCTGTCAGTCATAGCCCACACTCACCTAACCCATAAATAAGGTCATATACCTGGTGCGGTAGTTTGAATGTAATTGGCCCCTGTAAGCTCTCATAGGGAATGGTGCTGTTGGGAAGAGTGACTTCATTGAAGTAGGTGTGGCCTTTTGGAGGAAGTGTGTCACTGTAGAGTCAGGCTGTGAGGTGTCATATATGCTCAAGCCACACTTAGTATCTCAGACCACTTCCTGTTGCCTGCATATCAAGACGTAGAACTCAGCTCCTTCTCCAGCACCATGTCTGTCTGCATGCTGCCACGTCCCACCATGATGATAATGGACTGAACTTCTGAATTGTAAGGTACCACCTCAATAAAATGTTTTCCTTTATAAGAGTTGCCATGGTCATAGTGTCTCTTCACAGCAGTAGAACCCTAACTAAGAACCTGGGAAACTTTATCGATGTGGGGCAGGTGCCAGAAGATGTGTGGAATGATTTCAGGTTCTCTACAATCTGAAAGTTTATTTAGAAGGTTACATGTTACAATATTTGTTATTAAAGTAGATAAAATTCTAAGTGAAAATTTTCTTCTGAATCAAAATATTATTTTTAACTTATTATTTTTATCTGTATGGGTGTTTTATCTACATGTATGTCTGTGAACCTTTATACCTGGTGCCTGTAGAGGCCTGATGGAGGTGTCGGATCCCCTGGAACTGGAGTTACAGACAGCTGTGAGCTGCCATGTGGGTGCTGGGAATCGAACCTGGGTCCTCCGGAAGAGCAGCCAGTGCTCTTAACCACTGCACCATCTCTCTAGCCCTTGAATTAAATTATTAGTAGTAGTACACACTTGATTATGATAACTCTTTTGTGAGTTTTGTAGATGACTGTTGAAATGTGAGGTAGGTATCTTGTTTTCCACGGTTCACATCTGTAGTTTTTTTTTTTTTAAAGATTTATTTTACTTATTATGTATACAACATTCCTTCCACGTATGCTTGCATGCCAGAAGAGGGCACCAGATCTCATCATAGATGGTTGTGAGCCACCATGTGGTTGCTAGGAATTGAACTCAGGACCTCTGGAAGGGCAGTCAGTGCTCTTAACCTCTGAGCCATCTCTCCAGCTCTCACATCTGTGTTTGAATAACCAGTTCTACTTTTGTTCTTTGTTCCTATAGCTGTGTTCACATAGATAACTTGGGGATATAGGGATATAAGGTGAGTTTCGTCATAGCATTTATGCAAGAATTTAAAATCCTTCCAAATTGTGTCTCCTGCATTATCTAGTTTTCTGTCATAAAAATTATTTTTAGTAGTTTATTAACAGTTCTACAGTTCTGTGTAGACCTCCTTCAACTTGGTTGTTAGTCAAGGGTAGGGAGACATTGACTGGTGAGGAGCCCTATTCCCCAGCCTCCTCTCCAACTGGGGCCTTGCCATTGGGCTCAGTGGGAGGAGGAGGAAGGGAGGTCAGGCTGGCCAGCGCTGGGCCGGGGTGGGTGAGGTTGGGGCCTTAGAGTGTCTGAGACCGTGGTGCGGGCTAGAGGATTTCCCAGGCCTAAAGGGAGCAGCTTCTCTAGGAAATGCCAAACCCAGTTCAGAGTGGCGTTCAGAGAGTTCCCTGAAACTCTGCCTTCTGTCAGCCTTCCAAAATGTGTGTAACACAGAAGGAGCGTCTTCAGCAAACCCTTGCTCTAGGAGGCTGCGCTGTGTGACCAGCTCTGAGAACTGGGCTCAGTGTGCAGGAGTTCACTCTTCCTTCAGTGAGGTCTGTAGAGGAGAGACTGAAATACAGCGCCAGACCCGTGGTGGGTTCCCCAGGCCCACCCGGAGCTTGTGCCCAGATCCTTCACAAGCCTGGGCTGTCGGGAGCTGCTCTCCTGGCACTCCAATGTGTGCAGACCTGTTTTCTGGCCAGTCTCCCCGTCTGTCTTCCAGCACTGTAAATCCGGGAGCTCAGGGCCCAGGGGAGTGACTAGCGTGTGCCTAGTACAGGTCAGGGAACCCTCTTCCCCTGAGTCAGCCCAGTGCTGTTTAAGGAACTGCCTATGAGTAAGTGGATTCCACCCAGAGCTAAAGATCATTTTTGACGCTGACTTGGTAAATACTGCGCTGTGTAGCAGCTCCAGTGCAGATCTAAGGCATTTATGATATGGCTGTAATTTAGCCCCCAAATAAGTATATTTACTTTATTTTTACTTTTCATTGTTTATTTTTAATCATGTGTACATGTGTCTCAGTGTGTGGGTCTGCATGTGTATGTGTCCCAGAGTGTGCTTCTGCATGTATGTATGTGTCCCAGTGTGTGGGTTGCATGTATATATGTGTCTCAGTGTGTGGGTCTGTGTGTTTACATGTGTCCCAGTGTATGGGTCTGCATGTGTACATGTCCCAGTGTATGGGTCTGCATATGTACATGTCTCAGTGTGTGGGTTTGCATGTGTACATGTCCCAGTGTATGGGTCTGCATATGTACATGTCTCAGTGTGTGGGTTTGCATGTGTACCTCTCTTAGTGTGTGGGGGTCTGCGTGTGTACATGTCTTAGTGTGTGGGGGTCTGTGCACATGAGTACAGGTTCTTGCAAAGACCAGAGGTGCATGCTCTCCTGGAAGCAGCGTTTTAGGTGGTTATGAGCTGCCTGCCCTGCTTAGGTGCCGGAACCCGACTCTGGTCCTCTGCTGGAACAGCAGGTACTCATGACCACCATGCTGTCTCTCCAGCCCAAAGTTGCTTATTTTTAGCTAGGCATTGTCATTTAGGTTGGTAATTGTGTTTCTGATTTTGTGGTTTTTTTTTTTTTTAATTTACTGCAGGTCACAGAAAAGTCTAATAATGTTTGAGAAAGATCCCCCTGCCTTCCTTCTTCCCTCACCTTTCCCTTTTTTTCTTTTTTCTCTTTTTTTTTTAAAAGTGGTTTATTTTGCATGTTCTTTTTTTCCTCACTCCCTCTGTGATTGAAGTGGTTCTGTCAGAGGTAAATTGTTTCTAGATCCCTTTTTATTTTTTATTTTTACGACTTATTATGTATATAGTGTTCTGTCTGAAGAGGGCGCCAGATCTCTTTACAGATGGTTGTGAATCACCACGTGGTTGCTGGGAATTGAACTCAGGATCTCTGGAAGAGCAGGCAGTGCTCTTAACCACTGAGCCATCTCTCTCCAGCCCCACTTTCCTCTTTTTCATACCTCCTCTTTCTCTGAGACAGGGTCTTACGCTGGTGCTCAGGCTGGACTTGAATTCACAGCAGCCTTCTGACCTTAGCCTCTTAGGGAATGCCGGGATTACAGGCATGAGCATCTTGCTTTTCCCCCGCCCCCCGCTTCAGACAAGGTCTTTCTACATAATCTTGGCTGTCCTGGAACTTGATTTGTAGATCAGATCTCACAGAGATCTGCCTGCCTCTGCCTCCCAAGTGCTGGGAAGCATCCTGTTCCCTTGGAGGACCTAGGTATTGGTCCAGGTTCTATGCTGGAATTGTGGCTCCTATCTTAAGGCTATCAACCAACAACCTACACTTGCCTACCCAGATCAGCTGGATTTTTTTTAGCTGTATTTTCTCATCTCTGTGTTAGCAAACTTAGGTTTGTATACTTGAAGTCCATAATAACGGAATTTTGTTGTTGTTGGGAGTTTGGCAAAATATTTTTGGAGATCATAACTATGTGTTTCCAGGCCATGAGTGTGTCTAGAACGTTCTGGAAACAAAGCTGAAGGCATGACCTTTGTTCCAGGATGACTATATGGAAGCGTTGGCCAGGCTCCACCTCACAGTGACCAGAGCCTACAAAGTGAACACTGACATTAACTTTGAGGTGTTTATTCATAAAGTGGATGGTCTGTCGGATGATCACAAAATTGAGACCCAAAGAGACATTCACCAGAGGGCCAACGATGACCTTGCAGATGCTGGCTTAGAAAAAATTCACCTGAGGTAAGAGCTGACACCCTTAGGGTCTGGGTCCTAAGAAAGGCTGTAGCCAGTGGACTTGGGTTTCGGTCACCACAGCTGGCTGGGTGGGGACTGGCTAGGCATGGATGGCATGGATTTACTTGTTTACCTGAAATCTAAAATGTTGTGTACTTGCTAAATGCTAACCTTTGGCAAATAGTGTTTTGTTTTATTCTTGTATTCAACAAGTTGTCAAGACTAAACTCACCTCATATGAAAAACACAACAAAACCCATGACTCTAACCCAGGATGCTAACTGATACTCAATAATAGTTATTCCTAATAGGATAGTATTTATAACTTCAAATAGACGAGGCTGAAAATCATTAGGATAGGAATTCACAGGAAAATGTCTCCCATCTCTTTTGTGGGGTAAGATAGTACATAATTATTGACTTTGCAAATTGGGAGATGAAAACATTGGCATGCTTCAGTATTAGTAATGTAAAAGTTACTAACGAGACAACAGGCGTGTGTGGGGATGAGTGCAGAGTCTCTGTATGGTGTAAGGATGCTCACACAGGATGTGGGGATGAGGGCAGAATCTCCGTATAGTATAAGGATGCTCACGCAGGACGGCCAAACTCACAAGCTTGCCAGTCAGTGCAGATTGAGCCTGGCTCTAGCACTAGGGAGGGATAGAGGCTGCCTGCTAGGACATACTTGGTTTTGGCCAATTCATTATGAATTCTAAAGGGAGCTGGTGCTTGTATGTTAAAATTGTACATAAGATTACTGGCATTAGTGACAGAGCCCAAAACAACCGTTCAGTCAGAGAGAACCTGATGAAATACCACCCTCTCTTTCAGCTTTTATCTGACGAGCATTTATGACCATTCAATATTTGAAGCCTTCAGTAAAGTGGTTCAGAAACTGATCCCACAGCTCCCGACGCTGGAGAATCTGCTGAACATCTTTATCTCAGTAAGTAGATGGTTGCTCCTGCTCAGGTCGTTCGCAGAATCCGAGAGCAGCGCAGCAAGAGTGAAAAGTTGTAATGCCTGCCTGCGTTTCAGGCACTTCATCATCAGTCTTGAAGGTTATTCCTACTGTTTGTTTTAGAGCCTTTAAACTCTGGCAGGGTGTGTTTCCCTGGTGTGCTTGGATTGCTTATTCATGCGGGAGGCAATCATTAGTATTAACGGAGTCTTACCTTGGACATGGAGCAGAAAGTCTGGTTTGGGGGCCAGCGGGTTTACCAAGCCTTACCACCAGCATCCAGTCCAGACCATACGATACAAGGAGAGAACTAATTCCTTCCCAAAAGTTGTCCTCTGACCTCTACGTTTGTGCTGTTGCAAGTCCTAACCATCCTTGAAACAAAAATACATGAATATAAGGAAATTCAACATTGTCTGAGTGCTGAGCCTGAAGAGTCTTACGAAGGCCAGGCCAAGAGTTAGGAAACACTGCCCAAGTGGTTTACGAAAGATAAATAACTTGGACTGATTCAGCCTTTCATGTGTCCTTTCAAACCCATCATAAAATGTATGACAGTAGAGTTAAAATTGCAACAAAATGGTTCAATAGGAGTTCCTGATAATTTTGGCTTATTTATATATTGCATTGGTGATGCCATATAATTTTTTAAATCTTGAAAGAAATCACTTTATTCTAAAATTGTTGTCTGTTGACTGTACACAGTACAAGGAGTCACTGTGACAGTTTCATGGAGGCTTGTGTTGTTGTTTAATGCACCCACCCTCCATGCTGCTGTTCCTTCCTCTCCATGTCCCCTTCCCTAATTAGTGCAGTGGAATATCATTTTTCATATAACCACGAAGTGGTCGGAACTTGCTGTTTCTTTAAGGCGTGTCTTTCCCCCACCCTGTCAGAATTCCGGAATTGAAAAGGCATTTCTGTTTGACGTGGTCAGTAAGATTTATATTGCAACTGACAGCACTCCCGTGGACATGCAGACCTACGAGCTCTGCTGCGATATGATCGATGTGGTGATCGACATCTCTTGTATTTATGGGTAAGCAAAGCATTATTTTTTATTGTAATTAGAACAAGTCCCCTGTCTCTCCCCCCCTTCTCCCCCAGACAGTGTATTCTTAAAGACCATAACTGTGCTGTCCTCCCCAGGGCTGGAGGTGTAGCTTAGTTATGAAGCAAGTCCTGAGATCAGTCCTCAGCATGGTAGAAACAGGGAGGAGAAGTGGGGAGGGCGGGGCATGTGGGGGAGGGGACGGAGGACTGCCTGCCCAGCTGCCTGCCTTTTCATAGCTTCTGGGCATCTTTGTATTCGTTCACTTGACTTTGGTACTTTCATTTTAAATGACTGGGATCTATAAATAGATCATTTAACGTGCCAGTAATAGCAGGTAATTGTTGAGCACATGCGTATTGTGATCGAAACTTTGTTGTATATATCATCTATAGTGGTCTGTTATTTGTTTTAATAAATGGAGCTTGCCTGAAGATTAGAAGGCAAAGTAGTTACACTTGTCAGCCATAGAGGCCAGGGAGTGATGGCACACACCTTTAATCCCAAGATTTGGGAAACAGAGGCAGATGGATCTCTGTGAATTCAAGGCCACCCTGGGCTACACAAGATTGAATGTGTCTAAAAGAGAGACAGAACTCACACAAAGGTGATGCCAGCACTTGGGATCTCACGCCTTTAAAATCCCAGCACTAGGGAGGTGGAGACAGGAGCGATATGGCTGGGTGGAGAGAGGAATCTAAGGGACAGGAACTCACTGGAGAGTGAAGTGTAGGCTGTGGAGTCTTCAGGATTTGTGCAGACAGGATCTCGCCCATTTTCAGTCTGAGGTAGAAGAGCCAGTGACTGGCTGCTTTGCTTTTCTGATCTCCAGGTTGAACCCCAATATCTGTCTCTGGGTTTTTATTATTCATGCTACAATCATCTAATTTAGTTGTTCCATGAGTTAGGGATTACTGTAATGATCTGTCCTGTCCCTTTAAGAGACAAGCCACTCTGCAGCTTCCAGCCTGAGTTTTTTCCTTTTCTGTCTTCCTCTCAAAGAGGCAGCTTCTGTCTCTCCCCACTTCTCCCCTTCCCCTCTTCTATTTCTCTCTCTCTCTCTCTCTCTCTCTTCTTCTTCCCCTCCCTCTCTCTCTCCCTCCCTCTCTGCTCTTCTCCCTGTCTCCCCTTCTCTTCCATAACCCACTAAATAAATATCCAACCTCCTTCTGCATGGCGTGCCTATCCATGCCTCTGTCTCTCTCCCACTGCGTAGCTCCCTGCCTGGGACCAGCAGCCTTCAGAGACTTGCTGCATGGTCTCATTGCTTGCCCATCTGTCTGTCTTTCCTTGTGGGACTGGCTGCCCCATCGAGGTCTCTCACCCACCACGTGGCTCCCTGCCCGGGACTCGTGGCCCGCTGTCGCCACTTGGGGAACTGCGGCATTCATGCGTGGGACTGGCTGCTCTCGGTACCGCTGCCCACTGCTGCTGCTTGGTGACCTGCAGTGTTTCTGCCACTGCAGCATTTTACTTAATCCATTACAATTACTATACTTGGTTTACAGACGCAGAAACGGACTTTAGAATGGTGGCTTTTCCAGCAGCCGTTCTTTCTGTCAGCAAGAAAGACTAGACTTTGAACCTGGTCTAAACAATCATGGTCAGATGCTGAGAAACCTGCACACACAGTACGCCCCATGGGGTAAAAATAGACCCACAAGCATGGAGACCATTTCCATTACCCTGTTTGGTACAGAAAACACCTGCTCAGTACTTTTTTAAATTTGATTTTAATTGTCTGGGTAGCAGAGACTTATAATACCAGGCAAATGACATCTGCTCATTTTTATTATGACCTTAACAATTCATAAAAACCAAACTTCCTAAAATAACATTAGAGAGTGGAGAAAGTTGTATTTTTTGTTTTTCAAGACAAGGTTTCTTTATGAAACAGTCCTGGCTGTCCTGGAACTCACTCTGTGGACCAGGCTGGCCTCAAACTCACAAGAGATCCACCTGCCTCTGCCTCCTGAGTGTTGAGGCGTGTGCCACCACTCCCTCCCCCCCTTGGTTGGAAAGTTGTATAACTGGAGATAGAAGCAGACTCCATGCTTTGCAGTACGTTGAGCAAGTTTGCACAGTTGGAGTGTGAACAAGCTGTTATCTGATGTCACACATCGCTGGCCGTTCTCTTAGACCTTGCATTTTCACCTGCTCTGCTCTCTGCCTCACACCCCCTGACATTCAGCCTGCTCCATCAGCTTCTGGAAGTTTCAAGCTTAGCTGCTTCTGTCTTCCATTATCTGAAAATTCTTGGCCCATCCTGTGTGATTTTCTGTTATCTCTGTTACATACACGTTTATGTACGTGCAAAGATGTGTGTGCATATAACATACTTACTCCTAAGACTGTGGTAAGAACGAAAACACTGTTAATAGGCTCATAACGTTCCTGCCTTGATGGGGCCTAGATAAGTTGACTTGTCATAATTTATTGTTGTCATCAGACGAGGACATATGGCTTTACCGGTAGACTTCCTCGTGATTGTGACCCTGTGATAGTCTGTTATTTCTAAGATGTAAGTGGGGAAGCTGAGTGAGGCTGGTTACAGTCTCAGTTGCCATGGTAATCCGGTGCAGTGAACAGCACAATTATCTGGCCCCATAGTTAATGATATGCATGTTCATTATTGTGCTTGTAGCAGTTAGACAGAAGTGGTTAGTTGTTTGGGTAAATGATGTTAATCAGAGGTACTTGCACCAGCTGAAGCAAACACGAGGAGAGGCAGTTGGGTTTCGTCAGAGATGACGTTTCTGGAGTGGAGTGCTGGGGTTCTGAGAACCCACGGATTCCGTGAGAACGGGTTTGGAGCACAGTGGTTTGTGGGCTCCAGAGTTTCCTCAGGGTGCTCTCTAGTTTTACTTCAGCTTGAGTTAAACTCAAGTCAGCAGGGAGGACAGAGCCTCACTTTAGAAAATACCCCCGTGAGCTAGTCTGTAGGCATGCCTGAAGGGCTGAATTTTCTTAATTAGTAATTGATGTGGGAGGGCTCAGCTCATTGTGGGTGTGGCCACCTTGGGCTGGTGGTCCTGGGTTCGAAGAAAGCAGGTTGAGCAAGCTAGTAAGCAGCACCCCTCCATGGCCTCTGCATCAGCTCTGCCTCCAGGTTCCTGCCCTGTTTGAGTTCCCGTCCTGATTTCTTTCGCTAATGATCAATGATATGGAAGTGCAAGCAGAATAAACCCTTTCCTGCCCAAGCTGTTTGGTCATGGTCATGGTCACAGCCACCCCGAGACACTCAGCCACCGGAGCAGCTGTGAGCCTGCTCCATAACCAGGACCGTGGGAACAGGAATGTGGGTGGAGACTAGGCCCTAGCAGGCAGCCCAGGAAGCAGGGGGTCTGGGACAGGAAGTCTTCCTGCCCTTTCTCAGTTGCCTCCTGGAGACCAGGTGGTTTTTTTTTTTTGGTTTTTGTGGCTTTGGAGCCTGTCCTGGAACTAGCTCTGTAGACCAGGCTGGTCTGGAACTCACAGAGATCCGCCTGCCTCTGCCTCCCGAGTGCTGGGATTAAAGGCGTGCGCCACCATCGCCCGGCTAGGTGGTTTGTTTTTGAAGGACTCTCTCAACTGAGGCTGTGGTAGTCAGCAGCTCGACACACATAAACACACACAGAGACATACACACTGACATGGATGTACACACACACACGTATTCCACCTTCACGTGTTTTCCTTGCTTATAGATGGAAAAGCGAACAATTTCAGTTGCAAAACTTAACAACTTTATTCTTGTAATTTTTTTTTGGCTCTTCTATTTTGTCTGCTGTGTTACTTTTTGTGGTTGTAAAGGCAATACCTCCTTATGACAAGCATAAAAAGTAAGCTAGCTTGGGATCAGGGATTTGAGCTCAGTGATAGGACCCTTGCCTGGCCTGCAGAAGCCTGCTTTAGATCCGAACTAAAAGCAAAAGCCAAGAAGTCTGTAACCTCACTGTCTGGAGACAGTCACTGTTCGCACGTTTAGAAACATTGTGTTAAATTTAATTTTATGAACATTAGCATTTTGCCCAGGTGTATGTTTGTGTGAGGGTGTCGGGTACCCTAGAATTGGAGTTACAGATAGTTGTGAGCTGCCATGTGGGTGCTGGGAATTGCTGGGTCCATTTGGAAGAGCAGTTGGTCTCTTAACCTCAGCGCCATCTCTCCAGCCCGAAACCTTTATGTTTTGTCTGCATGTGTATATATGTATGAATGCCCAGTACCCTCAGAGTTTAGAGGAGCGTGTTGGGTCCTTTGGAACTGGTGACCGCACCATGGACTGTATGCCCTTTGTAGGGATTTACCAGTTTTAACCATTTTGACACATTTGCTCTTATTTTCCTGATGCACAGCTGGCATTTATGTTTTAGCTGGACTGCTGGGAAATTGATTGAGGATCTACTGATTCTTTGTATTTCCTGAGAATAAGAACACCTTGTTGCAGGACACTGTCTAGCCTACTCTGCTATCTACTGTGTGGTCAGATTATACCATCCCTCCTCCGGCACTGCCTTTTCTTCTGTGGAGTTGTGGAGCTGGGGGATGAACCCTAGGACCTCACCTTGCTAGACAAGGGTGCTACCACTGACCTACATCCCCAGCCTCTTGTTTTTTTTTCTTTTCAAGACAGGGTTTCCTGTGACTATCAGGGCCGCCATACCTCCAGTGCCTGTGTGATCTTTTCCCCAAAGGCACTGCACGCGTAAACGGTCTGTTAGGGTGATAGTTTTCTGTGTGCTGAGGTGGGGGTCTCTTGCTGGGTTGCAGTGTGTAGTTCTTTCTTGAAGGTCAAATGCATTCTGGTTTCTGTCTCCATTTAGTCTCAAAGAAGATGGAGCAGGAGCCCCGTATGACAAGGAGTCCACAGCCATTATAAAGCTGAATAACACAACGGTTCTTTATTTAAAAGAGGTCACAAAGTTCTTGGCGCTCGTTTGCTTTGTCAGAGAGGAAAGCTTTGAAAGAAAAGGTAATTTCTGATGTGATTTGAAAGAACCGCCTCAATCCGCGCCGCCTCTGTCGCCTGTTGAATGTGCGTAGACACAGCATGCCCACCAAGCCTCAGCTTGTGTCAGCTAAAGATGGCTAGCTAGGGAGCAGGAGAGGTGGTCCTCCCCAAGGACGAGCCCACCAATTGGTTGTCCAGTGCCAAATGATCAGCCCGGAAAATAAGCATCCAGGTGGCAGTCTAGGGATTGAGGAGAACAGGCTATGTTTGGGAACATATACGTGTATACATGTATGCATGGAGTAACATGGAAAAGAGACCATGAATTTAAGGAGAGCAAGGAGGGAGAAGAGGAAAGGGAGACATACAACTAAACTGTCATCTAAGAAAAAGATGGTGAGCTATGCTCTTGAAGGTGTAGAGCTAGGTGTGTGCGTGCACACAGACCTTCACATTCTAAATCTCATCCCACATTTATTGTTGGTTGGTCTTTCCTGTGCATTTTGGAAGCTGAGGAAAACAAGACCCACGTCGATGTATAACTTCAGCTGGCAGTGGGTTCTTAAGCCTAGGAACATTTGAGCTGGGCTGGAGAACTCATTTATTGTGAACTAATCTTATAATTAACCAAAAAGTTGCAAAAATGGTAAGTAATCTTCAGGTTCTCATCTGGCCCCCTTTGACATTTGACCTGGGAATTGCCCGTTTCTAGTTGCGATGAACTTGTGCACGCTGGCGAGAGTCCCATGCAGACATGCCGCCATGCCCTTCCCGCTCAGATGTTGCTCTTGTCTGTCTGCTCCCAGGGAGCCTCTACTAAAGTCGTGTCAGGGTCCCCACTACAAAGTTTCTAAAGGTAAATGCGTCATGCTGCACAAATACAGTTGCTCATTTAGCCTTCACCGTTAATTTTAATATTTGATGTGTGAAACTAAGTTTAAGTAGAAACTGATCGTATAGATCTTTGGTGAATTATTATGAAGCCACAATCTCTGATGGCAGGCAGGTTTTGTAGGATATAGTAAACTAACTAGAAACCTAGTTGTTGAGTTTAATTTAATGCTATAACTAAGGAATATAGAGAAATGTGCACATTTAAAACTTCATCATCTTTTTTTTCTTAATTGTTGTTTTGTTTCCCCCAAGACAGGGTTTCTCTGTGTAGCCCTGGCTGTCCTGGAACTCAAACGCTTGATATAGTAGATCCACCTGTGTCTGCCTTCCACGTGCTGGGATTAAAGGCGTACACCACCAATACCTGGCCCTCAGCTCATATTTAATGTGTATGTGTTGTGTGTATGTGTGTATGTTAGGTGGTGTCTTTCCATATTGTTTGTCTCAAAAAATAACCAATCCCTACTTAATTATTTAGTTATTTTTGAGACAGGGTCTCACTATGTAGCCCTGGCTGGCCTTGAACTCATAGACGAGTTCTGGGGAATTTAGGTTGTCAGGCTTGTGAAGCCAGCCCTTTCTGAAAAATAAGAAAAAAATGTTTGTTGCTGTTATTGTATGTGTGGAGTTGGTTCTCCCCTTCCACCTCGATTTGTGTTTGGGGGTGGAATTTAGTTAGGTCCGGCAGGCTTGCATAGCAAACACACCTGCTGAGTCATCTTGACAGCCTTGATTTATCTTACTTACTTGATTTATCTTTAATCTGAATGATTAAAAGAAGTTAGTGCAGTTCAGTGGTTTCTCACATCTTTGAGGGCATGGACATCTTTGGAGATTTGTGGAAAACTCTGAGAAGCTCCTGGAATAGTCTTCAGGAAACACCCACCTCTCCTGACCACCTGCCATGCTGGACCTGTTCCGTGATTGTGCCTCTGCTGCCCCCTGCTGGCGGCGGGTGCCACGAGTGACAGGTTGTGTCTCGGGCCACTCATTTAAAGTGTCATTTTGTCTTCTCCTGCAGGCCTTATTGACTATAATTTTCACTGCTTCCGGAAGGCCATCCATGAGGTGTTCGAGGTGAGAATGAAGATGGTGAAATCTCGAAAAGTCCAGAGTCGCTTACGGAAGAAGAAAGGAGCTACTCCTAACGGGACCCCTCGCATGCTGCTGTAGGGGGGCTGTCAGGAGCCTGAGCCCATGCTTGTGATGGGGGTGCTGAGCCACACTGGACCTCAGGAAGGAGGAGCCTGCGACACGGACGTAGATTTGTTCAGGACAAAGAAAGTACTTTCTTTTTAAAATAAAATGAGCTCTTCGAAGCAAAAACCTGTACAGTAACAAAGTGAGCCCACTCTATCGCTGCATAAATGTAAACTTCCGTGTTGATAATCAGAAAACCCCCGTGAGAACTGCCAGGAACTGTACATATTTTGCACTTTTTCACATTTTTCCTCTGGAGATGAACTTTGATAAGGACTTTTCTAAACTCTTTTTCTGTACTTGATGTCAAGGGCGTGCATACTATGGTCCATATGGCCATCGGAAATTCATCCAAAGTAATACATTGGTAAAGACTTTTTGTAAATTGGGGAACCTTTGCTACCAATTGTTATGGGGGAAATCATTTTTCAGTGGAGCAGGGATAGTAGGCCCGGGCTGGGAGCTCCAGGCAAGAACAGTAAGAGCTTGTGTTTGTAATGAGTGTGAATGGGATTTTTTAGAAGAATATCAGGAGCAGTCTTCCATCCAAGCCTGTATCCCTATTGGCCATGCCTTCCTACCCACCCAGTCTTTATGAAGCTCTCTCCCTCGGCACACGTCTTTGTAATCGGTGTGTTCAAGTGGGTGACTTCTTTCTGCTGCGTTATTCTAATGAACCTTAGGGACCAGATTTCTAAAACGATGCCGGTTAGTATAAAGATATATGAATGTTGTTTGAGGAGACGGGGGAAATAGTATGGATTTGTTGGGAATGTTCTGGAGGTACTTCCGTACCTGCCAAGGAGGTAAAACAACAGGCCGAGAGGGTTCCCAGAGAGTCCCAATGGTAGATGGCCTCTCGGACTAGATACAATTGTGTACCTGTGTGTGTCTGGCTCCTGTGAATGGCCTCTTGTGCTATGTTTAAAGTCTTTGTTCAGGACCAGTTTTTACTGCTCCATGGCCACAGGCGTGGAACAGGTCTTTCGTCTTCACTATGGAGTTTAGTCCTTGGTGGCTTCATTTGGTACCCGAATCACCCGTCCCTCTGTGACAGTCTGCCTTGTGTCCTCCCTCCCGTGCCTACCAAGTTCAGCTTGCTCCCAACTTGCTCTGTGAGAGAATTCTGACACAGGAAAGCTTGTGGCCTGTGGGAAAAGGTCCACCTCAAGAGGTCAGAGTTAGCCATGGGTTCGTTTTTCTAGATGAGCAGAGAATTGAAGTCCTAAATCTAGGCCTATACCAAGCCATTCCAAAGGTTAGCACTGTCAGGCATGTATGACCCTAGAAAAGATTCCTAGGGACATCAGTGCTGCTCTTGCAAAAATACATGAAGTGTTTAAAGCATTTTGTCCCTTCTTATGTAATTGCTTTTCCTTCCCTAAGTCTTATACTTGGTTTCTTGCTTGTTTATTGTTTGTGTGTTGTTTGGCTGTCCTAGAAGTCACTATGTAGACCAGGCTAATCTTGAGGTCATAGATCCATGTGACTCTGCTTCCCCTGAGTGCTGGGATCAAAGGTGTGCACCACCTTGCTGGGAGAGGTCTTCCGAAACGGCTAACGATGATGGATGTCTGATGTTGTAAGCTGAGCCTCCAGTAGTCTGTGCGGTACTAAGGGGTTTCTAGCACTCCTTACAGCATTGTGGCTCCTTCCTTATGATCCCTGTGCAGAGACCACAAAGGAATTAGGCACCTGGAACCCCAGAGAAGTTTCCGTTCCCTTAATTTTCAGAGCTGTTCCCTGATGGGCCTTGGCCAACAGGTTGGAAAGAGGTTGGCTACCCTGAAGAGTCTAATCTCCCCCCCCCCCCAACACACACACACACACACACACACACACACACACACGAGAGAGAGAGAGAGAGAGAGAGAGAGAGAGAGAGAGAGGGAGGATGCTGTTTGTTTGTTTTTTTGAGACAGGGTTTGGTTTGAGATGGCCCAGGCTGCTCTCAAACTTGCTGTGTAGCCCAGGATTATCTCCCACTTCTGATCCCTCTGCCTTCACTGCCCCGTAGTGCTGGGATCATAGCAGTACACCAACATGCTTGTCTTGAACAGTGCTGAGGACTGAGCCCAGGGCTCTGTGCACGTTGGGCAGGTTCTCATTAAGCTTGTATCCCGGTTCCTTTTCTTAATAGTTTTTACAAAGTATTTCTCATTGAACAGAGAATTGCATTTTTAATAAGACTTTATTTTTTAGGTAAGACATCTGCCTGTCTGGTAAACCACATAAAATTGCCACGTAGAAGTGGAGCTTCCATTTTAAAGCTGGTTATATGATGGGTTTTTGTTGAAATGTGCCTTAAAAGCCCATCACTTCACGGGCGTGTGATCAATCCTGGAACATAGGGCCAACGTTCCTGATCACAGACGCACTCTCGTTACTCATGCTGATACGGATCGATTCCTGCCTGCGGCCTCGTGTGTCAATGACTTCTAAAGATGCAGGAGTTACAGCTGAGCGGTGAGGTTTTCCAGTCTGGGGCTGGGATTACTACAGATCTTCACATTCGTTTCATATTTTCTCTTAGATTTGGGAGTTGGCCTAAGGCACTGTGTAGATCTGTGGTGATGCTCAAGTGTAACTATACCCAGAAAGGGCAAACTCCTGGCTACGGGCAGCCGCACTAGGACAGTTTTGTTTGGTTTTAGGAGTTGCGAAAGGGAAGATTTGTAGAGCAGGACAGGCTTTTGATTTTTGAGTCAAGTACTTCTGGGTTATGGTCGGACTGACCCGCCGTCTTAGCTAACTTTTAGTCATGAAGATCAGTGTGAGTGATCAGGATGGAGTGTTTTCAAAGGAGTAGAAATAAAAGCGGATTAACATTTACCAAGTGTTATTTTGTGAACATTATATATTTTGAATCCTTAAATAAGAAACGACTAAAAATCACAGCAATACTATTATGTGTGGGTTATATGCCAACTGTCTGAAATGGAATTCATAAAAACAGTGGCGCTGTTGTGCGATTAAAGTTCAGTATGCACTCAACAAACAGACTGGGTGTCATTTGTAATCGAGCACACTGTTTGACTGTTGATAGTATGTCATTTGTAACAACTGTGGGCCAGCCTGGTCTACAAAGTGAGTTCCAGGATAGGCTCCAAAGCTACACAAAGAAACCCTGTCTCGAAAAAATAAAAAGAAAAAAAAAGATGACTTAACTCACATTCTAAGGAATCTGATGCTCTCTTTGGCCTCCATAAACAACTGCATGCACATGGTGCATGTATCTATGTGCTGAAATTCAAAAACTATATGATTTAAAGCACTATTTAATGTACATTGCTATACATGTAAATGATATAAAGTCCATTTAAATTATCCGTATATTTAAATCTTTGCATTTATATCACAAAGTATATAAAATATTGGTTAGATGAACTGTCTTCCTCCCACAATTCTGTTCAGCTCTTCACCTCTCCTTCTCATTCCTTCCTCAAAGTCAGGATGTACTGGATGACCTAACAGCCTTCTTGGTGTTTCAGATCATACACACCTCAAGTTGAGTGCGTTACTGTCAGTGGAGGGTTTACTGGATTGCAGACCAATTTGCTTGTTTAAGACAGGTATTCTGGAGCTTGCGGTCTTGCCCTCTGCCTCCCAGAGCGCTGGGATTACAGCTCTGTACTATCTGTAATTTCTTTTGGTTTTTCCTAGTGCTGGGATCTACACCAGGCACTGCTGCGCCCGTGAGTGCTCTATCATTAAGGCACCCTCGGGCCAGAGGGCTGTTTCACTCTGTGTACTAGTAATCGCCACAAATAAGGGCTTTATTTTCTTTCTTTCTTTTCTTTCTTTCTTTTCTTTCTTCTTTCCCTCCTTCCCTTCCTTTCTCTCTCTCTCTCTCTCTCTCTCTCTTTTTTTTTTTTTTTTTTTTTTTTGTGTTTTGAGACAGGATTTGTTTGTGTAACAGCCCTGGCCATTCTGGAACTCACTCTGTAGACTAGGTTGGCTTTGAAGTCACAGAGATCCACCTGCCCCTGCCTCCCGAGTGCTGCTTCTTTCTTTCCTCGATGATTCCTCAAGAGCCTTCTAATAATCATGATCTCCATTGCATGTCCCCAAGCTCACCCCTCATCAGTGATTGGCATGACTTTTGTCTCTCTGCGCCCATTCGAGGTGGGTAGCTTTTATAACGGAAAATGGCTACCATTTCAGGATTTTAAAAGGTATCTTGTCTTCCTGAACAGTATTTTAGTCAAAACCAACGGATTGAAAGTCCAAAAATTCTACTTCCTACCCTACCACATCTGTCAGATATTACTGTTTACAAATACCTGCACCTCAACTCTACTTCAGCTCTCTGGGGAAGTAAAACCAGTGCCAATGTTTTCTGATGGGACAGGCAGGTTGTGGGCCTCTTGGGTGCTGAGTGCCGAGAATGCGGAAGTCCAGGGTTAGGCTGTCAAGCTTTGCCTATACTGCACATTGAGTGTCGACGGAAAGCAGTATAGTGCTATAACAAGTGGGTAACTATTGCCCAGAATGCCGGGGCCCCAGAAGTGCTCTCAGAAGTTCCGTGATTCCTGTATGTATGGACCTGTGTCTGCCTAATGAAGAGTGCAACATGTATTTAGGAACTTTTTTTTTTAAGTTTGTGGCTATTACAGTGAAAAATAAAACAACAATCGGCTTAAAAGTATTGAACTCAGCCATTTACTGAGATTGCTTCCTAGCGAGTAGAAACTGACGCATTGGTATGTAGGTTGGTATGAAGACTTTGAAAATTCACCAATCAGTAACTGGCTAACTAGGAAGTGGGGGGAGTGATAGACTGGAGTGACAGGGTTGGGACAAGGGGGAAAAGGGCACAGGCAGAGTGGCCGAGGGACCCTGCATGAAGAGCTCTTGAGATGCGCCAGAGGGCACTGCCCAGCTGTCTGCAAACACATCGGATGCCCCCCACCCCCGCCACACTTCGATCACAGCTGCAGGTGTTTCCTCTAGAGCCGAATTTAGACGATGAGAGCCCTCTAGCCAAACCCGTCCATTGGTTCATAAGAACCGAGAGAAAGGAGGATACAGGTTGTAATCTTCATTACTAATTTAAGACAGAAACCTTTTTAGCTTTACTTGTTTTCTGTGAGTGAGTATCTTGTCTGCGTGTGTATGTGTCCAGCGCTGGACATCAGAGGAGTGCATGGGATCCCTTGGAACTGGAGTTGCTGATGGCTGTGAGCTGCCAGCTGAATCCCAGTTCTCTGCAAGTGCTTTTAACTGCTGAGCCAGCTTAGCCCATTACTAATTAAAAAACAAAGATTCAAAGTGTAAAAGAAACAAAACAAAACACAAAACCACAGTCTAAATAAAAACAAAAGCGCAAATCCGTGTAGGGTCTTTCCCTCATCCCTGATTCTGCAGTTCTGGGGGATACCACACGGCTCACAATGATATTAGCCAAGTGAATCTTAAAGAAAATACAGATTAAAAAGCCACAGGAAAAAGTGATGCTGTAAATGGCATTATATTGGTGTTTCCAGTAGACTCTGTCTTCTGTGTCTTTCATTTTGTCTTTTGTCTGGGGACTCCCCATCTGCTTCTCTCTTTTCCCTCCCAAGTTCCATGCCCCTCTCTCCTCACCAGGTCCCTCCTGCCCAGCTTGCCCTCCTCTGTTTCTCCCAGAGTCTCTGCCCCTCAGAGTCTGATCTCAACCCTTCTTACCCTCCTTGCTTGCTCCCACGCATGGCCTCCCAAAGAGCCAGAACCTAGTTAACACCCGGCCTCCTCCCTGAGCCCACAGGGGGCAAGTTCTATGTGACAAGGTCCCAGCTGGGGCAAGATGGCCTGTGGCACAGGGTGTGTGGTAGCAGTGGGTGTCCCCAGAGCTGGACTGTGATGTGGGTGAGAGCAGAGCAGCCCCTCTTCTTCTCCACAAAGATCCCAGGCAGCCTGGCATCCTGGCAGCCCATGGTCCAGGACTCCACCTTAGAGTGACTATGGGTGCCAGTTTTTTTTTTTTTTTTTTTTTTTTTTTGTGCGTGTGTGTGTGTGTGTGTGTGTGTGTGTCTGGGTCCCTCTAGCTGCCCTGCTTGGGCAGGAGACTGAAGCCAGAAGCTATGCTAGGTCTCTGGGGTCTCCAAGTCTGCTTCTTCTGACACGGCCCTTTTATTTTGGGGACTCCCTTGCCCTGTGTCAATCAATGGTCCGCCTTTGTTTCTGCCTCACCGAGTCCAGAGACTCTTGTTTTTGTTTCTGCTTCTCAGTTACAGATAAATGTTATTATTATGGGTAATTTTTGAAAATTTTATATTGTTTTTGTTCACTAGAACCTGGGTCAGGAGATGGGATCTAACCTGCTTACATTAGTTCTAAGCATGATTCTGCATGCAGTCATGCTAAGCACAAATGAAATTCATTTACAGAGACAAGCTTGGAGGGAGAGTACAGTTTATAGCTAGATCCACTTGTATTCTGTGTATGTTGTTCAAGTTAAGCCTCAAGTAACTCAAAACAACTAAAGTAAACTTAAAGTGTGTTCAATATGAACTCATATAAAGAACCCTGATTTTTGGTGGGGTTCACGTCTTTAATCGGAGCACTCTGGAGGCAGAGGCAGGCAAATATCTGAGTTTGAGGCCAGCCTGGTCTACACAGAACGAGTTCCAGGACAGCCAGGGCTGCACAGCGAAACCCTGTCAAAAAAAAACAAAACAAAACCCCAAAACATAAAAAAACAAAAACAAAAAATTCTTAGTTTTTAAAAAACAAGTGATTGAGTTAAATTTACTATACGCTTGCATGGCCAACATCCCCAGGGTCATGTCCCCTTTCCCTCAGGTGGGACATGAACCCCATGAGTCAACTGATAACCTGGTGAACAGAGAAGTAAACAAAATCCAGCTCCAATGTGCTTCTCCACTGATCCTTCATTCTTTGTGTGTTCTCACCTCCAATGTAACACCTTCCCTGTCGTTGCTTAGCAATGGACCTCCTAACCAGGCCTGCAGGGGCCTGTGGTCATTCCGGTCCTACCACCAGTCTCTGGGTGCTCTTGCCCCTGGAGTTCCCCTTCCAAACAAGAGCAATAAGGGTACTTCCCTTTTGTTTTCTTCTCAACGCCATCAACATCAGGCCCTTTGGGGGCTCTCCTCTGTATAAAGTCAGCTCAGTAGGAAGTACGGCCTCTCCTTCTTTAGCTGAAAAAAACCACCAGCAGCAAACCTGGCATCAAATTATGTCAAAACGTAATCTTAATTGCTGCAGGAGAAAACTCAGCTTCAATTTTCTCTAAATTGAAACATGTACAGAGGGAAATATGTTGATGAAAAGGAAGTAATACTACTTAAAGGTTACAAAATTTTTGACTAACTGGATAGGAAGGGAATTTTCCCCCAAAAAGTTTAGGTCTGTCAAAAGAATGCTTTATTTTATCAGAAAACCAACTTCTTCCTAGAAGAAAATTACAATTTAGAGGAGACAAAAGGTTCAAAAAGGTTCAACCCAGGACTAATTTGGAATACTTTTCACTTTATTCTTGGCAATGATCCTAAAGAGAATTCTCTCTCTCTCTCTCTCTCTCTCTCTCTCTCTCTCTCTCTCTCTCTCTCCCTCTCTCTCTTAAAGCTGCCTCAGGAGCTACCACAAATGTTCAAAACACTTCAGGGTTTCTCTGTGTATCCCTGGCTGGCAGTTCTGAGTTATAATCCCCATGTGTTCCCCCTTTTCCCCCCTAGAGATCAACCAAATCCCTTTGAATGTGGGTTCTCTGCCCTCAACATTCACAACCTGGGACAAGGTCTTTGTGTTGAACGCTTGATCAGTTCATTGATTCTTCATAAGTTATTCTTCATATTCATCAGAGTGTTAAAAATAACAGGTTTTTTAAATGGGTGAAGTCAATTGAAGTCTTAAAGAAATTAAGCACAGGAGAACCAGGGCTAAAAAAAGAAAAGAAATCAAGCAATTCATTTAAGTTTTCAGTTTTATTCGGGTACAAGTTATTATCCTATATCATTGCCGTTATAGTTCAGGTGTAACGTTACGGACCACCACACATACGAGGTCAAATTACAACCCTTTATTTAAGCCAGCGACCATGAGCAGAGTCTTGCCTCAAAGAAACTCTCAGCTCCAAAGCCCAGGGTACAGCATTTCTAAAGAGAAACCACAGTGACATTGTCAGGTGCAGGTCAGGGCAACCTGGTGGCATTTGTTTTGACTTTTGAGCAGATATTTTGGTTATACATCTGAGCCATGGAAAGTTCCAATGTGCTGCCAAGGCAGACGTGACTGGTCAGATCAGGTAGGGGCTGAAAAAGTGCCCAACCAGACACAAAATGGAGTCAGGGTAAGATCGGGACAAAATGACGTTACCTTAGTCACCTCACTCTGCAGTTTTTTTTACTTTTCAAATACTTGACTTTTATGAAGGAGCAGGGATTGAGAAATAATCGGTTAATTAAGCAGGGCCCAGTCATTACACTCACGATGATGATGCAAGGATCCAAGGGGCCTATGAGTAAGACGTTAGCATGGACTCCGATCAAACCAGCTATCGAAACAGGAACCACTGGCCTTTTTTACTTATCATTTTACAGGGGTTTCAAGGGCCAAGCGTTTCAGAGGGCTAGTCAGGCATAACTCATTTAAGAAATCAGTTTTTTTTTGTTTTGTTTTGTTTTTTCGAGACAGGGTTTTTCTGTGGTTTTGGAGCCTGTCCTGGTACTAGCTCTTGTAGACCAGGCTGGTATCGAACTCACAGAGGATCCGCCTGTCTCTGCCTCCCAAGTGCTGGGATTAAAGGCGTGCGCCACCACCGCCCGGCTAAAGTACCTATTTTTAGATGAAGCAGAGCTAGTAAAAGTTTGCGACAGACCCCAGTTCTGGGGAGCCCTATACGAAACATTATGGCCAATATTAATAGGACGGGAATTGGAAGCCAAGGTAAAGGCATGACCACCAGAACTAGCGTGCCGGTCCCATAACCAGTCGACGGCAGATACAAGGTTTACCCCATTCGCCACACACTCAAATGCTAGTTAGAGTGGGAGACATTAAAGGCAGGGCAGTAGCTATTTGCCTATTGCTCGAGACATTGAGGATGTGAATCCAGATCTCAGATCCTCCACCGGGTAAGAGAAGCCATTCCCTGTCACGTGAGACATGGGGCCTAATTCCTCCGATCATCCCGCGAGCTCCGGGGAACAACGGGGAAGCCGCCGGTCTTCACCGGTCCCGCCACGAAGCGCCCGCCACGTCAGGCCGACCTCACAGAGCCGGCGCGGGCGGTGACACAGCGGCGCGTTGGCTCTGACGTCATCCCCGCAGGCCGTCCGCAGCCCGGCTACCGGCTCGGCGACGCCCCGGCGCCCGGCCGGCCCTCAGGGAGGCGGACCCCGCTGCCCGGCCTCGCCTCGCGCCTCGCCCGCGATCGGGCCGGACTGGGCGGTGTCAGCGGAGGCCCTCGGCAGGCGCGTCCGCCGCCGCGCGACACCCGGGCAGCCGCGGCGCCGACGGGAGCGGCAGCGGGAGACCCGCCATGGAGACCCGCTACAACCTGAAGAGCCCGGGTGAGCGGGGCTGGGGCGGCTGGGCGGCCGGGCGGGGGCCCTGGAGGCTCGGAGCGGCGCCTCGGCCGGCTCGCGTACCCCCGGTTCTCGCGGCTATTCCGGGTTCGCGCTTTACGCGAGGCCGCTGCGGGTCCCGGGGTGCAGGCCGCAGGGCGGGGCGGCCGCTGCGGAGCCCCAGGCCGGTTGTCGCCCCGTGGCTCCTGACGTTCCCTTCCCAGTCCCTGCCTAGTGGAGCTGGCGACGGTCCTGCCAAGGGCAGGTGTACAGGCGACGTCAGCGGGAAGTACTGACCGTATACCTTCTGGCTGTACTCGCATCCTCTGGACCCTCTCTGTCGCTGCCGAGCAACTTTGTTAGGTGTTTGACTCGCATTTTGGGGGATCTGTCGTTGAAATATCCCATTTCAGTGTTCGGAGAAGAACAGAATTATAGACATTGAAAAACATGTCCTGTAACTGAACTAGTTGAGCTGTGTACTTGAAAATTAATCATGATTGGATGGGGGTGGACTGCTAATTTGTCTGAATTCACGCGGAGAATTTATTTCCTTCATTTAGACAATCCCGGCCTAATTTTTTTTTTCTGGTGCATTAAAAACCCTGTCTCGAAAAACCAAAAAAAAAAAAACAATGCAAAAACCAAAAACGTCCTCTCCACCCAACCAAAAAACAAAAACGAACCCTCCAAACCATGATCAGTTCTCTAATATTAAGGCTGGTGTGATATGTGTTACTGGATTCTGTAAATGGTATTTATTCTAAATGTACCCTGATAAACTTGTCAGGAGAAGAAATCCCGTTAGCTCTGAATAAAAAGCTCAGGGTTTTGATTCTTGAACTAGTACCCTTGCTGCTGTTTTTGTGTTTTCTTTCCCACACCGTTTCCTAGTTTGGACTTTAAAGTCTAACATCCATATGGGATATTGTGAGTCTTTGATTAAAAAAGTTCAGACTAGAGAAATGAAAAGCCCGAGGATATTGACTGGACAGAATGTTGTCAGCTTGAATACTGACAAGCAAGTGTCCTTCAGTGCCCGGTTGTAGAATCCATCATACTTTAGGAAATTTATTTAAAATGGGCCATGCCTGTGCCAGAATGATATTTACACAGCTGATTTTTTTTTTTCCAAGACAGGGTTTCTCTATGTAACCGTCCTGGCTATCCTTGAACGCACTTTGTAGACCCGGCTGGTCTCGAACTCACAAAAATCCACCTCCCTTTGCCTCCCGAGTGCTGGGATTTAAGGGTGTTTGTCACCACTGGCCAGCTACACAGCTGAATTTTAAAGGGACCACATCCTTTGTCTTCAGCCTATCACTTACAACCTAAAGAATTAAAAAGAGGCAGAGAAAGTAGAAATGCTTGAATGTTACCAATTTGATGCCAGAATGGTTGAATTAGTTGGAGTTTAAAACTAGAACTGTGGGGCTGGGGAGGTGGCTCAGTGGTTAAGAGTATTGACTGCTCTTCCAGAGGACCTGGGTTCAATTCCCAGCATCCATATGGCAGCTAACAAGTGTCTGTAACTCCAAGGTCTGACACCCCAGCACAGGCATACATGTAGACAAAACACTAATGCACGTAAAAATAAAATCAATTAATTAAAAAGAAAGTAGAACTGTGGTAAGTTGTGTGTACTTTGTTAGTCACACGGTTGCTCTAGATCAGCAGACGTACTTGGGTGAATGTCAGCGAATAATGCCTCGTGAAATGTTGTCAGGAAATTGCTCAATCTTTTTTTTAATGATTTATTTTAATTTATTGATTTATTTTTTTAATGTGAATTGTTTTGCTTGTATGTATATCTGTGTGAGGGAGGGTGTCAGATCCCCTGGAACTGGAGTAACAGTTTGTGAACTGCCATGTAGGTGCTGGGAATTGAACCAGGGAATTATCTGGAAAAGCAACTAGTGCTCTTAACTTCTGAGCCATCTCTCCAGCCCCAAATTGCTCAATCTTGATAGGTTATCGTACTCGAGATTATGATAAAATTTAAGCAACTTTAGAAATTAATACATTGATAGCTAGGTATGGTAGGATGTACCTTTAATTCCAGCATTTGGGAGGCAGAGGTAGGCAGATCTATGTGAGGTCCAGTCTGGTCTACATAGTGAGTTAATAAATTTCCAGAGTATGTTGAGTTTTGATTAACTTTTGTATCTTTTTATAAATTTCATCCTGTTTTTAGTTTCCTCAAAGATTATGGTATTCTAAAAGGAAAGTTTTAAAAAATTTTTCCTGTTTGGTGTAGACGATTTTGATTTTATCGAGAAGGTGAATTAGATGAGCCATAAAACTTGTTAAAATACTAAGAAGCTTGGTGGTAATGCTTGCTTTGTTTTAGTCTCAGACCTTCATTATTTGTAGATTAATGGCTCTGTGAAAGGAAGTAAACATCTCATTTCCTATCTGCTGGTGTTGGATTATCTCCAGCCCTCCGTGTTGTTTTAGTGTTTATGTATTTAGTGTGCGTGTTTGTGTTTGTGTGTGTGTGCGCCACAGCACTCAGATGAAGATAAGAGGACTCAGTGCTTTCCTTCCATCAGGTGGGACTCAGAAGTCAAACTCCATGTTGTCAGGCTTGGTGGCAAGTGCCTTTACCTACTGAGCAACTCTCTGTCACATTTTCAGTTTTTTTAAAAAAGTAAACACATTCATAGTGTCTTTGTAAGTAAAAACATTAGTTCTTAAACTTTTGCTGACATGCCTTCATTCTTGGGAACAGGAAGAGGCAATTGGGAGCATCATTTAGGACTCAGGTTTTTAATGCACCTGCCTCCTGAAATTCACCATGTCTTTGGAATTGGCTGTAGTAAGATAGGGACTTCCCAGGGGAACTGATGATTGGAAGACATGGCCTATAAAAGATCCCTTTATTTGTATGTTTCTGGTTCTAAATGTAGTGTAAGCAGTGAACTAGCTGGGCGAAAGAGGAGAGCAGATGCCGGGGCCATGGAGCCTAAAGTCTTGATCCGGAGAGACCAGATGGCCTCCATAAACGGCTTAGGAGTAGGAATGCAGCTGTCAGTCCCTTCTTTAATTGATGTTGTCTCCCACAGTCAGAGAGCTCTAGGAAATAATCTTGCAAGGAGAAAGGAGCAGGGGCTGAAGCAAGAGATGGGCTGTCAGGAGGAAGGCACCGCTCTAGCCTGGCAGCTCTTTGTACCTTGACATTCCATAGAGACCCTTCTCCTTAGGAATCGGTATTTTTAAGTGGCTTTAAAACAGGAATGTGATGGCTAGTTTTTATCTGGATTCCTTTGCTGTTACTGTGATAAAATACTCTTGACAGAAGCAGCTGCAGGGTGATTGCATTTATTCTGGCTCACAGTTCATTGTAGCCGCAGGAGCTTGAGGCTGTGGTTACATGGTATCTAAAGTCAAAGTGCAGAAAGTCCACTCTCTTTCTTCTCTCTCTCTCTCTCTCTCTCTCTCTCTCTCTCTCTCTCTCTCTCTCTCTCTCACACACACACACACACACACAATTATATGTATAGGTATATATGTGTATACGTGCACAGAGTCCAGGATCCTAACTTAGGAAATGGTGCCATCCACAGTGGGTGGATCTTTCCACTTCAATAATCAGATCAAGATAATCTCCTATGATCATAACTAGAGGCTTATGTCCCAGGTGATTTTATGTCTCATCAAATTGACAGTTGAAATTAACCATCATAACATTGGGTTGTCAGGCTGACAGTGGATGAGCCTCTGAGCATTTCCTGTGAGGGACTGGATTATATAGATTAGGCTAACCTTAACTGTGGGGTGCACCATCCCATGGTCTAGGGTTCTGGACTGATAGACAACATGAGCTGAGTTCTGGCACTTGTCTCTGTGTTTCCTGACTGTGGATGTAGTGTAACCAGCCAGCTGCCGCATGATCTCCCTACCATGAACTAACTACCTTGGGAGTGAGGATAGACCCTTATTTAAAGTGCTTTTGTCAGTAGGGGAAGTAATAGAAGAGGACTTTTGTTATATTTGTACTGGCTGGTTTTATGTCAACTTGATACAAACTAGAGTCATCAGAGAGGAAGGAGCCTCAGTTGAGAAAATGCCTCTGTAAGATTCAGCCGTAAGGCAATTTCTTAACTAGTAATCAATTGGGGGGAGTGCCCAGCCCATTGTGGGTGGTGCCATCCTTGGGCTGATGGTCCTGGGTTCTATAAGAAAGCAGGCTGAGCAAGCCAGTAAGCAGCTCTCCTCCATTGCTTTTGCACCAACTCCTGCCTCCAGAATCGGCCCTCCTTGAGTTCTTTTCCTGACTTCCTTTGGTGATGACAGCAATGTGGAAGTGTAAACTGAATAAACCCTTGCCTCCCCAACTTGCTTTTTAGTTATGGTGTTTTGTTGCAGCAATACAGACCCTAAGACATCACTGTTAGCATCATTGTTAGTATTATGATTGTGTGTGCAGGTGTGCGTGTGCCAAGGTGAATGTGTGGAGGTCAGAGGACAACCTTCCTGCGTCAGTTCTTGCTTTCACCTTGTTGATGAAGACTCTTGCTGTTTCTGCTGTGTGCTCTAGTTGGCCTGCAGGTGCTTTTCTTGTCTCCACCTTGTCTTACAGTAGTGCTGGCTTTACAAACAGGCATGCCCCTGAGTCCTGGGGATTGAACAAGATCTGCTGAGCCATCCTAACAGCCTTCAGTCTCCCTCCACGGGCCTCTAGATGGGAGGCCCTGACCTTCCACACTGACCTTTTCAACCAAAACAGAGAGGGATTGGTTTTTTTTTTTTTATCAGTGTTGAATAAAAGTTTTTAATGTCAAGTTCATTTAAAAAATGTTGCCAGTCACAGTTTCAGATTCTTGGACGAGAAATGATGGAAGACTTTAACATTCATTTGTTGTATTTTTATACTTTCTGTTCTAAGCTCTGAAGAGGCCATAGTGAAGTAGAGCCTTCCACTACTTAGCAGGAAAGACAAGGGCTAAACAGGTACTGTAGATACAGTGTTGTGACATCACATAGGAAGAGACTCAAGCTGGTCCCAACATGACTGGCCATTAGGATCATTGGAAGAGGAGTCCTAGTCTCTGTCCTATTTCAGACACTTTCATTTGCCCACATGAGAATCTCTAGTCCCTCTGGAAAGGACAGGTAAGTACTAAGTGGACCTTTCTGAAGAAATTGCTTGAAGGCCAGGCATGGTGATACTTGCCTTTAATCCCAGTGCTCAGGAGGCAGAGGCAAGTGGATCTCTGTGAATTCCAGGCCAGCCAAGGCTGCATAGTGAAACCTGTCTCAATAAAGCAAATCCAAAGTGAAATAAGACAATAACAAAAGGCATTGCTTATATGTAGGAGCCAGTCTAGATGGTGACAGGTGCCAGAACAGCTTTTTTTTTTTCTCCACTTTGTAGACTATGCTGGCCTCTGAACTCTGCCAGCCTCTGCTTCCCAAGTCCTGGGATTAAAGGCTTGCAGACACTGGCTGGCCAGAACAGCTTTGCAAACGGAGGAAACAATATGTAAGGAGGCCTGGAATAGAGAAAAGGTAGGGTGTGTCTGAGAAATGAACGAAGTTGAGTGTCTAGAATCTGGAGGGAGAGGTTGTGTCGAACATGTATGTTTCTACTAAAGATGTTTTCATGCTGTGTTAATACCGACTGCCTCTTCACTCTAAGCTCCTTGATGCCCTAGAATTTTATAATTGTAGTTGCTACTTCTAGTTCCTAATAAGTACTTGAAGTATTTGATAAAGTGGATGAACTCACTTTAGAGTAGTAGATGGAAAAGAATATTAACAGTTATGAAGTAAACTTAGTTTAAGTTGTTTGAAAAAGTCTTGCTGGCCTCAAACTTGAAATCTTCCTGTCTTGTCCTCCTGCGTTCAGGGGTTACACTTGTGTGCCCTCAATCCTGGCTAGGAACTTTTTAAAGCCTAGATCAAAAAAACCTAGACTCAGGCTACACTGTATGAAAAGCAGCACCAGATTGATCTGGTTTTGTGTGTGGGAGTTGCTTCCCCATTAGCCTGTGTCTCCCACACTCTAACCTACCCTTTGTATGGTTCACTCTATCTTCTCTGCCTGTTCCTACCCGTCTGGAGAGCTTCCTGCGTTTTGTTTTTCAACTACCTGGTTTTCTTTCAAGGGAAAGCAGGTAGGTAGGACCTGTTTTCTTCTGTCTGCTTTCCGTAGACCGGGGTGTCCTTAAACTCACAAAGATTCACCTGCCTCTACCACCTGAGAACTGGGATTAAAGGCATGCGCCTCCACACCTGGCTAGGAAGGTTTTTATCAGCCTGTGCCAATCACTTGGACAAGTATGTTTTAAATATCTCCATTTTCTTTTAGCTGTTAAACGACTGATGAAAGAAGCGGCTGAATTGAAAGACCCCACCGATCATTACCACGCTCAGCCTCTGGAGGTTGGTTTCTGTCTCTCCTGAGGACTGCAGTGCTGCAGTGTCCATTGCTTTGACTGTTGATGTGTTTTGAGCTTCTTATTGATCTACTGTATTCTGTTTCATGAGTGTTTTATTAGCCTTTTGTCTGGTTCCATTGGCAACACAACTTAGGGATTCTGTCTGTGAGTGATGTTTACTTGGTGTTCAGTATGGAGGGAGGGAGGGTCAGTAAAAACCACGCACTGCACTTTCAGGAAGACTCAGACCGTTGTGGGGTCTCTGCAGCTACCGACACAAGCATCTCTTCTGCTCTTTCTGAAAGGAGGGTGCTGACTGTGCATAGTCGGGTTTTCATGGTAATAGTGAAGAGATAGTGTGTGTAAGAACTTAGTAATGTACAGTGACATGTACATTACTAATATTACTGGCCAGTTATACATAATGAAGAATACTTTTTAAAGCTTTGTTAAGACAACTCAAATATATACTAATGATTTGACTATTTCCACTAATTGATTTTTTGAGGCATTAATTTCCAGTTTAAATGGATCTTATTTATGAATATATAATTTTTAAATTTAAATTTTAAACCAAATTAAATATTTAGTTAGAAGAGATTTCATCTTTTATGAAACATAAAATTTATGTTAAATAACACCTTTTTGCTTATGACTTTTGAGGCATCTTGAGCATTAGAGGCTAGTAGCACTATTAGGAAACATTTGATTTCCCTCACTTGGCATTTTTAATGTTACTATTAATAAAAATGATAAAATGTTTAAATGTTCTTGATCCTGTGGATTCTTGTTTTTGCTTAGGATAACCTTTTTGAATGGCACTTCACAGTTAGAGGGCCCCCAGATTCTGATTTTGATGGAGGAGTTTATCATGGACGCATAGTTCTGCCACCAGAGTACCCCATGAAACCACCGAGCATTATTCTGCTAACGGTAAGAGTTCTTGGCATTTTACAATGCTTGTGGGTAACATCTTCAGTTATCTTCAAATGTAGTCAGCATATTTATAAGAAATGAAGTAGAATATTCTAATTTTGCCATCAGCACCTACGTCATAGAAGTGCAATAATTTCTCCTCGGATTAACCCCGAGAAAGCTGTTGTATCTGTGAAGCACTGGTGATACTGGCGAATGCATAATGTCATAGCACAGTTGTTAGGACTCCGTGACATGCCGCCTGGACGTGGTGATGCTGAGTGCAGCTCGCGTCAGCTCCAGTTTCCCATCCATCTCACACCATTTTCATGAGTTTCCTCATATATGCAGTGAGCTGTAATGGCTGACACGGAAAGAATAGGTCAGGATCTGTGATAGCTCTTAGAAACCTTAATAAATGCTGTTTTATTTCTGTTTGTATCTCAGAACTTCTGCCTTTCTGTCTTCTCTTTTCATGTGAAAGAAAGAACATTGGTATATTAACTCTCTGGATTGCTAAACTGTCCCATTCTCACTTAGGTTTAATCCTTTCCTAACTGTGAAAAAGGCACCACACATCATCCATCCATACACACACAGACCTTTTTGTTGCCTTGTTTTCTCTTTGATGACCTTACTCGTGTGTAGACTATTGCAATCGTTTCACAAATGTCTGTTGAAACTTACCCGAGAACTGCTACAGCTTCAGTCTTCATCCTGTTCATCGAGTCTTCTCTGACACAGGTGCTAGCTCCAGCTGCGCTCTGGAGCGTGCAGAAGGTGCTTGTTTTAGGGTCAGCTGGCCAGGGCCCTGAGCAGTGAGTGCTCTTTCCATTCCCCGCCTGGAGGTTGTATATTATCTTTGTTTCTGTCTGATGGAATGTTGTTTGTACAGCCACATCCTAAAGTTCCAGGCATCTAGAAGCTGCTCAGCAAGCACTGGCTGTTACTGCTAACTGTTGATGTTGATATGAAGGCTTGGGCAGCCCTTTAGGCTCCCGTGTCAGGACTTATTTCAGTTAACTGGGAGAAACAAGAGGTCTGCTGTAGCATGAACGATAAAAACCCTGAGACAGGTATTGGGATTCAACCTGAAGATCAGAGAAGCAAAGCAGCCAAGCCACTAGAGAGCTCTTATCTCTGTGAAATCTCCAGACTGACAGAGCGAGCTCCTGTCTCATCCTGCCTTATATTTCTCACTAGTGCAGGGACTAAAGGCGTATACCACCACTGCCTGGCCTCTGTGACTAACTAGTGTGGCTACTTTGGTTAAAGGTGTGCGCCACCAGTGCTTGGCCTGTATGGCTGACCAATGTGGCTGTTTTGCCTTCTGATCTTCAGGCAAGCTTTACTTATTAAAATACAAATGAAATATCACTGCAGCCTGGAGAAAGGGGCTGGTGTATGGAGGAGGTGGAGAGATGTGTGTGTGTTTGTGTAAGAGAGAGAGAGAGAGAGAGACTGACTATAGCTTGGAGAAAGAGGCTGGTGTGTGTGTGTGTGTGTGTGTTGGGCAATAGATAACAGCTTTTTACCAGTAGTTAGCCAGTGGATCAGTTGGATTTATCAACACTGAAAAGGAGCCCTGTCCTTGTCAGTAGTCAGTATTGCCTTCTTGTTCACTTTCTTTCTTAAAAAAGTCACTTTCAATTTTGATTGAGCAAATATTTACTGAACATGACCCATGATGAGGCAGGACTGAGTCAGCCTCCGCCCAGCGGTGCTTCTGCCTTAGTGCCTTTTTCCTCACCTCCTTCAGCCTGTGGCTGTTCACCTGCTCGGGATTGCAGTGGTCATCTCTGAAAAAGGTGTCAAGAGTCTTCATCTTTTACTGACATCAGCATGCTTCTATTTCTGCCTGCCTGCTCGATGTCATTGGTAACTTTCCTATAAACCATCAGTTTTGTGCCCAAATCAAAGTCATGGTCTCCGCTCTTCCTTTACCACATTCTATCTAATTAAATGGCATTAACCTTCTGAAAAACTGCTCCTGTCTTAAAGTCTCCTCCAGCATGTCAGGTGACTTGGCCTCTATGTGTCTTCTCTTTATGCAAACCTAGATTGTAGTAGGCACAAGGCATGGCATCAGTTCCAGCTGAGCTGCTCAGAGAGGTGCCAGTGCACCTTCAAAAAAAGAAAAAAAAAAACTTTATTCAGCCTTTAACAAATGTTTTTGAATGCCTATACGAGGACAAAAAACCGCTCCTTTATTAGAGTTAAATTTCTTTAAAATTATTATTTATATGTAACTATGGTATGTATTGGTTCTTGGAAAGCAGAAGGTATTAAATAGACTTTTGCAGTTTTTAAAATACGTTCTTTATTTCTAAGGCTAATGGGCGATTTGAAGTGGGCAAGAAGATCTGCCTAAGCATCTCAGGGCATCATCCTGAAACCTGGCAGCCTTCGTGGAGCAGTGAGTATTAGTCAATAGAAGCTGCTTATAATACACTTGAGAGTAAAGATGTTTTGGCTAATATGTAGTACCCTTGGAAATTAACAAATATTTTTCCATGTCTAAATTTGTATAAAACTTTAATAACCTCTCATATCTCCTGAAAACCTTCAGATTTTTTTTCCAGAGTAAACCTAGTTCCCTTTAAAATTTTTATTTTGTATTTGTGTGTGTGTGTATGTGTGTGTGTACCTGCGCATGCTTATGTTTGTGTGCAGATGTGTATGCCAACAGTTGTTGAGGGGTGTCTTCCTTAATTCTCTTCTACCCTATTTTTTGAGGCAAGGTCTCTCACTGAACCTGGAGTTTGCATATTTGTTAGGCTTGCTGGCCAAGCAAGCTCCTAGGAGCCTCCTGTCTGCTTCCCCAGAATGGGTAGAGCATGCACTGCTCTTTTTTCTTTCTTACAGCAAGCATAGAGGGGGCATGGGTCCCTGCGCTTGCGCTGCTGAGCTGGCTCCTACCCCAGCTCCTACCTCAACCCAGCTCCTACCCCAGCCCAGCTCCTACCCTAGCTTCTTCCCCAACCCAGCTTCTACCCGAACCCAGCTACTACTATAGCATCTACTCTTACCCAGCTCCTGCCCCAGCTCCTTTCACTGAATTGATGTTCATTTTCTGTTTCAGTAAGGACAGCATTGCTGGCCATCATTGGTTTTATGCCAACTAAAGGAGAGGGAGCCATAGGTTCTCTAGATTACACACCCGAGGAGAGAAGAGCACTTGCCAAAAAGTAAGTTCCTTGTTAGGGCCGAGTGGTATTAGTGGTTAAGGATCCAGTCTTAGCATTGTAGAAATCCAACTCTGAAAATTTCCTTGGAGTGATCAGAATATTAAAAAAAATTGATCTCATGATTTTTTTAAAAAATATATATACATTTATTTATTTATTTATTTATTTATTTATTTATTTATTTATTTATTATGTATACAATAGTCTGTCTGTGTGTATGTCTGTAGGCCAGAAGAGGGCACCAGACCTCATTACAGATGGTTGTGAGCCACCATGTGGTTGCCGGGAATTGAACTCAGGACCTTTGGAAGAGCAGGCAATGCTCTTAACCCTGAGCCATCTATCCAGCCCCTCATGATTTTTTTTTTTTTTTTTTTTTTTTTGTAGTATTTTGAAATCCCGGGATTTCATTCCATGTTAGGCAGGTACTCTTCCACTAAGTTGTATTGCCAGCCTAACTATTTCATTCGTTTAAAAGTAGTTGATGGGCTGGAGAGATTTCAGTGGTCAGCACTAGCTGCTCTTCCAGAGGACCCATATTATGACTCCTAACAGTCTGTAACTCCAGCCCCACAGGATCCAGTTTCCCTCTTCTCTTCTCTGTGGGCACAGGAACACATCTGGTGCTCAGACAAGCAAGCAGGCAAAACACCAGTACTCATTAAATAATAATTAGAAAATAAAGTAGTTGGAAGCATTCTACTAAGATTTGGTTTACTCCAGTGAAACAGAATTTCCTAGAAAGCGTTACTGGCCCTTTGTCCCATTTCGATTGGCGTCACAAGTGGGAGGAGCCATAGCCATTGTTTACATACAGCTGACTGTAAGATCAACTCCCCGGGGCTGTGAAGGAGCCCACTCAATCTTTGTAGCAGCTCATATAGCTTCAATTTATGTAGCAGATATTCAATAAGTGATCTGGGATAAAATAAAGGAAATTTTTATTAGGTAGTGATATGATGGTGATCTTGCCCTCTCTTAGTTTTGTTTTTCTATATAGTCATAAAATTTCATTCAACTCAAAGTACCATTTTCTTTCTGGCTGTTCTGGAACTCACTCTATAGACCAGACTGGCCTCAAACTCAGAGTTCTGGAATGAAAGGTGTATGCCTCCAAGCCCAGCATAAATTATTATTATTATTACTGTTATTTTTTTTCTTTGGTTGTTCAAGACAGGGTTTCTTTGTGTAGCCTTGGCTGTCTTAGAACTCTTAGACCAGTCTAGCCACGAACTCATAGAAATTTGCCTGCCTCTGCTTCTCAAGTGCTGGAGTTAAAGACTCGGGCCACCACTGCCTAGCTCATAAATTCTATTTTTAATTGACTTCTTTCCGGTTGTATGTTTTTGCTAAGATATAATTGGAGCTTTATATTAGACCTTTTCACAGACTTGG
The DNA here is from genome assembly GCF_000317375.1 of Microtus ochrogaster. Classification (NCBI taxonomy): domain Eukaryota; kingdom Metazoa; phylum Chordata; class Mammalia; order Rodentia; family Cricetidae; genus Microtus; species Microtus ochrogaster. Next base: position 31,026,985 of record NC_022031.1, read on the forward strand.
ACTAGGTTCGTGGTCTGGGTTCTTCAGGATGGTATCACAGAGTATAATAGACAGTTTACATAAATATGTTGCCACTGTAGATCTGAAGCTTTCTTTAGATAACTTACTTTTTAAAAATGAAACCTAAGCTGTTTTTTGATGAACCATTTACTTTCCTCAGAACACAGTTGCTCTCTTGTCTCATGGCCTGTGGGTGACTGTGCTATAAAGTTGTTAAGTACCCTTTTCTTTTAGTTATTCCATATTTGAGTATCTTTAAAATGTTTTTAAAGATTTGTTTCTTTTTGATTTATGTTTATGGATATCTTGCCTTCGTGCTTGTACATCTGTGCATCATGTATGTGCAACATCTGTGAAGGCCAAAGAGGGCATTGGGTTCCCTAGATCTGTAGTTACAGATGGCTGTGAGCTGCCATATGGGTGCTGAGAATGGAACCCTGGTCCTCTGGAGAGCACTCTAGCTGCCATTTGAGTATCTTGTAAAGGGGAGTTAGTACTCAGCTGTTTGATGTATGCTCATTGAACAACATTGTTTCCTACCAGATCACAAGATTTCTGTTGTGAAGGCTGTGGCTCTGCCATGAAGGATGTTCTATTGCCTTTAAAATCTGGAAGTGATTCCAGCCAGGCTGACCAAGAAGCCAAAGAACTGGCGAGACAAATTAGTTTTAAGGTATTATAAACTCCTAAACAGATCTGTTTATGTAACCTTTTTGTTTACTGCTGAACTCTAGATAAAAAGGGAAGTAATGTAGTTCTACTGACATGAGATTTTTATAAAGAGTGTTTTCTTAATACAAAATATATAAGCTACACTCATGCAGACTTTGGGGTATAGTTATAGCTAGACTGCTAAAGGCTGCATTCAGATCAGCTTTGCCGTTTACTGCTGACATCCCAGACATAGTGCTTTACCATCGTGTGCCCCTTACACCTGTAAATGATAGTAGTACCTTCTTCGGACTTTTGTCAGGATATGTTAATTAACACGTATACCACATAGTGCTTCATAAATCCTAGTCTTTTTATTCCCTTTCTCTTCTCTCCCTCCCTCTCTCTCTGTCCCTTTCTTTCTCTTACTCTTCTTTCATACATTACATCCTGATCAGTTTTCCTTACCTCCACTCCTCCCAGTCCTTCCCCAACCTTGCTCTCCCCCAGATGCACTCCTCCTCCATTTCCCTTCAGAAAAGAGAAAGCCTCCCAGGGCTGTCAACTGAACATGTCAGCTCAAGATACAATAAGACTAGGCATAAACCCTCATACCAGGTCTGGGCATGCAACCCAGTAGTAGGAGGGTCCCAAGAGCAGACATAAGAGTCTGAGGTACCCCCTCCCCATTCCCACTGTTGGGAGTCCCACAGGAGCACCAAGCTACACAGCCATAACATATATGTAGAGGGCCTGGGTCAGCACCATGCAGACTCTCTGTACGCCCCTGTAAGTCCTGCTTAGTAGATCCTGTGGGCCATGTTCTTGTACTCACTCCTACAGTCCTTCCCCTCTTCTGAGTTCCCTGAGCTCTGCCTAATGTTTGGCTGTGGCTCTCAGCATCTGCTCCCATCAGTTACTTGAAGCTTTTCTGATGACAGTTGGGCTAGGCACCAGTCTATAAGTATAGCAGAAAATCATTAGGGATCATTTATTCATTTATCCATTCATTCATTCATTCATTCATTCATTCATTTATCCGTCCGTCCATCTATTTATGTTAGTCCTGTTTGGTTCTATCCTAGATCTCTGGGCTATCCAGGCAGAGTCAAGGGTGTGGTCCCTTTTGTGGGCCTCAGGTTGGACCAGTCATTGGTTGGCCATTCCTACTAGTGCAGCACCACCACTGCCCAGCACACCTTGCAGGCAGAACAGATTGGAGGTGGAAGGTTTTGTGTCTGGCTTGATGTCTCAGTCCCACCATTAGAAGTCTTGCCTGGTTATAGAAGATGGCCAGTTCAGGCTTAGTATCCCCCCATTACCGGGAGCACTCGCTAGAATCACCCTTATAAATTCCAGGAAGTTCCCGCTGCATTACGTTTCTACATCGCTCCTGAAATGCCCAGTTCCGTTTGTCCTCCCAGCACTCTGTCCTTCACCACTACCCTGCCCTCAGTTCACCCGCAGAAATATCCCATCTCTCGTTCTTTTTGAACAAAGTAGGTAACCTCACCTCTGAGATTAACTGCTGTTAATATTTCAGCATGTTCCTAATTTTCTACCTTTTTACCCAAATATAAAATTTATATAATATTTTAATACTTTGAGTAAACACACTGTGTTTCTGGAATTTAATTAGCCCATATTAAGCATATGCTGCCTTCTCCCTCTGACCTGCCTTTCTGCCCTCTGTGCTCCTGGGTTCAGTTCTTGGATTTTTTCTTCAGTTTTATCATAGTTCCTGAAAGAGGAAGTATAAAGATCTTCCCTGGATTTCTTCTACACCTAAAATCTTTCTTGTTTTGAATATTGTGATTTTTCAGATTGAGGAAATAAATACATACAGCTTACTTGAGCAGTTACAGTAATTAGGTTAACCTGGGACTGTTTACTATTGTTGGAGAAAGCCCAAGCTAGCCTCACATAGTTACGTCAGACTTTTATCTAAAAGTCACCCCAAAGCTTTAGTTTGCAAGGATTCTTGGAATTGAGGCTAGGAGCCATAGCATTGTTCTTAGCAGGTAGCAGCCGCTGAGAATGCAGGCTGTCTTGTGCTCTTCCTGTCAGACCTGGCATATAGCAGATGCAGACGGCCCAAAGCTAGCTGACTGGTGATGTAGCTCGTGAGAAAGGAGTGATGAGGGTGACCCAGAGGGAGTGGTTGATTGCTGATACATTTCTTCTTCTAACACTGCTCTTGGGTATATCTTATTTATAGGCCGAAGTCAATTCATCTGGAAAGACTATCGCTGAATCAGACTTAAACCACTCTTTTTCACTAGATGGTTCACAAGACGATTTACCTACAACATTCCAGGGTGCTACGGCCGGCACATCGGTATGGCTCTTGTCCTTTAATACACACACACCACACACACACACCACATACACACACCACATACACACACCACACACACACCACACACACACCACACATACACCACACACACCACACACTACACACACATCACACACTACACACACACCACATACACACACCACACATACACACACACCACATACACACACCACATACACACACCACATACACACACCACACATACACACACACCACACACTACACACACACCACATACACA
>NC_022031.1:31030415-31049944 GCF_000317375.1 Microtus ochrogaster
CACATACACACACCACACATACACACACACCACATACACACACCACACACCACATACACACACACCACACACACCACATACACACACACCACATACACATACCACACACCACACACACACCACCTACACACATACACACCACATACACACATAGACACGCACACCCTACATGTGTACAAACACACACTTGTTTGGAGTAAGGTAAGATCCTTCTAGATCAAATACTGAAAATTTTTTCTTAGTAGTAAAGTTATAGCCTAGCTGCCCCACTAATTATGCTGTTCTGAATACATCTTTCTGGACTTTAGTTTTTTTGTTAAGTGGTGTTGGATGAGATAGTTTCTAAGTCCTGCTGTCATTCAGGATGCTTCTTTCACATAATGCTAGCCTGCATAAAACATGCATGTTTAGCATGCATCTGATAGATGGGAGGTGCTGCCTTGCCTTGGGGTAGTTCTACCTGTTCTCCGGTCACACATGGCTATCTAAGTTTAAATCAGTGAAGGTTTAGTGAAGTCATCAGTGCTGGCCCTCCGCACACTAGCATGTCCTAGTCCTAGGCACGCCACAGCCGCAGCAGGTGGTTGGCAGCTCTGTTTAGAAGCATAGATGCAGAACTTAAACTCCACTCACGCAGCCCTGTTGAACACTGCCTTGTGTGGAGTAAGTGGCAGGAATTGTTAGATGAAAGATTGATTGTGTCTTATGAGAGAGCTAGCTCTACTCTGACCCATTGCTTTAAACAGTGAGTCAGCACAGGTGATCAGAGTATTACTGATTAAAAATATTACTGGATTGGTGCTAAATAATGAGGATTATGTGACTTAACATGTATACACGATGAACTTACCACTCTCGGAATCAGTTTTGTTAAAGATTATTTGACTAGGTAACCACATCTTATTTCCCCATGTGGCTTATAGAAGACATTTATTGATTTATTGAGGAAGGTGTGCATATGCTATTATGTATGTATAGCATACATACATAATACAGAGGACAACGTGTGGGAATTAGTTCTCTTCTGCCATGTGCACCTGGCACTGAACTTAGGTCACCAGGCTTTGCAGCAGCACCTTTATGCACTAAGTCATCTCACTAACCCTAAAGGACTCAAAGGTCAGAAAAATTGAAAACAAAGAATGAAATAGTTTTGAGTGGTTTTTTTTCAGGGAGGAAGATGGCATATCAGTATACTTTAAATCCACTGTCAGGTGTCTTGTAACATATTCCAGTTACACCTATTTTAGTTACTATGCCTGTGACTTACTGCTTTGATATAGTAAGAAGTGGTCTAGGAAAAATACCTGATAGCAGCTTATGTTCCTTAGTCTATCAGTTCTGCGATCCCAGGGACTAAAGTTTGAGTAAGTCGTTCTATTTTATATTAAAAAGCATTCCAGGACTGGTGGGATGGTCCGGTGGGTAAAGACATTTACCACACAAGTCTGGCAACCTGAGATCAGTCCCTGGAGCCACGTCAAGGTAGACAGGACAGACTTCACTAAGTAGTCCTCTGACCTCCACAGTGTACCGTGGAACCTGCACCCACATGTATTATGTGCATGCACACCATAGTAAAGCATTCTATTTAATATAAAAGGCAAACAAAATTTACTCACTGACTATATGACTATAATTATTTAGATAGGAAAAATTTTAACATTTCATCAATATTTAGCCAATGGTCACTGCCCAAAAGGTATCTGAAATACAGAAACCTAAATAAAACATATAAGCATTTTTGCTAAAGCGCATGTACTAAAGTATTTGGCATCAATTGATTAATTTTGTAATGCCAGGGATCAAGCCTAGAGTCTTGTGTGCAATGAGCCATTTAGGGTGTTTTTTTTTTTTTTTCTTTAAAAGACATGTCTTGCTATGTAGTCCAAGTTAGCCTGGAATTTACCAATCCTTCTGCCTTAACCTTCAAGTGCTCAGAATACAATCACGTTTTAATGATTGTTTTATAAATATATTAATCATACTCATAAGGAGGCTACAAACTATCCTAAGTAAATTTACAATTTAATTTTTGAACTGAAATCCGGATGCCTCCAAAAGGATATGTTAATAGTAATAATATTAATAGTGATTAACACTGAGTAAGTAATTGTGTTTAAGCACTTTATATTGTTAATCCATTTAATCCTCACAACTGCTGAATTGGACATCATCATTGTACAGATGAGGGAGCTGAGATATTGGCTTAGGAACCCATAGCTACTAGACAAAGCCAGACTAGAAATAGACGCTTATAATTGTTATATAACCATTATAATTTATTTTGTTAATTTTATGGGCAAGATAATCTCCCCTCAAACTAAGGAAAAAATAAGTTAGTAAAAACTTTAGTATGAGTCAGTCTCTTAGGCTATAGTGATATTGTCATTGTCTTTTTTCCTTAAGAACCTGTTTCTGATGCCATTAATTCCAGCACTTGGGAGACAGAGGCAGGCAGATCTCTGAGTTCAAGGCTAGCCTGGTCTACAGAGTGAGTTCTAGGACAGCCAGGGCGACACGGAGAAACACTGTCTCCAAAAAAAACCTATTCGTTGCTGGGTGTGGTGGTGCATACCTACACTCTTTGCGCTGAGGGAGGCTGAGGCAAGAGGATCATGTATTCAGGGCCAGCTGGGTCACCAGCTGTTTGTTCTCTTTAAGCCTCAGTTCTCAGATCTACTGAATACATTTATGCTCTTAGCTGAGCGTCAGAAGGATGCAGAAGTTAGACTGTAATTCTTCTCTGTTGGCTGCTGTAACTCAGTTCACTCATTGAATATTGGTTCACTTACTGTATGGCGTTTGTGATGACATGCCACCATGCAACATTGACTTTTATGTGTCTGCACTCTTCCGTGGGCAGGTTGTCCCTTGGAGCCCTAGGTACAAGTCCAAGTTTATGCAGCTCTTAATTCAGCATTGGAGCTACTTTAAGCTCAAACTCACCAGTAGTTTCTCTATAACTCTGTACTATGGGTTAACTAAGAACATTTAAGAAACTATAAAGAATAATTTTAAGACCATTTAAGAAACTACAAAGAATAATTTTAAGACCATTTAAGAAACTACAAAGAATAATTTTAAGACCATTTAAGAAACTACAAAGAATAATTTTAAGAAACTCAGATTATCTAAGCTTTTTTCGTATCCTAGGGATCAAACCCAGGGTTTTGTGGATGCTTGGAAAGTGCTCTTTTGTATTTGGAGGTAGCCCAAGCTGGCCTTGAGTTCACCATCTCCATCTTCACGCTCAATGCTGCTTTTACAGGCGGGAGCTGTCACACTCAGCTAGCACGTCATAATGTGGAAGTGGATGTCAGCTTTCAAATGGAAATCCTGCAAATAACTCAGACCAGCAGATTTCCTTCCTGTTAGAGTTGTTGCCAGCACAAAGCTTATACTCTTAATGATTAATAGAAGAATTGGGGTTATATTATTTGATTCTTTTAAGCGTTTACGTTTTCCCTGTTGGAAAGTGTTTGAAATACCTTCTATTTAATTCATTTTATTCTGAGTAAAACATTCATTCTTATTTCTAGTGGTAACAGCTACTCCCAGTGTATGCATTAAAAGCCATTGATGCAGTCGAGGCAGGTCAAGGAGTCTGAGTATAGTCCATACATTGTGTGGCTACTTTGAATGTGGTATTGCCAGTTGTATTATCTCTGAGGCAAACTCAAGATTTTGAAACCCTTGTGTCACATAATTGTCCTGTGGCTGAGCAGGGCTTTGGGGGAACATCAGGTACAGAGCAGTACACACTGAGGAACTCACGTACTCAGGGCACTCTTGACAGCATACAGTATCCAGCACTGTGTTAAAGAGGCTTTTAGACTTGTATTTAGCTCACTTGTCTGGGACTGTGGGAAAGGAGATGCTGTTTGAAAGCAAGCACATTTCTACAATAGCAATATGAAAGTACTATGGTTGATGGATGTCGACATGGTAAGGTAGTACTGAAGAAGTCAGGTTTATCAAAGGTAAATGACTTGGAGTTCCATTCTTTCTACTCTTTGTAATGGGTAACTCTCAAGTTGAAAGTGCAAAAGATTGCTTCTCTCCTTGGATCTTCTGAAAGAGGAGCAGTACCCAGATGCCTGGCAGAAACTGCTGTTGTGTCTACCATCTGGAGAGACAGAGCAGCGTCTGTGTCTGCTGATAAACAGGCTCCTCCCCCTCGTGAGGGCTCAAGATAACTCGTGTTTCTGGCTTATTTATCAGTGTTGGTGCCTAGTCTTAGCATTTTCATGGTCTTTGTAGATTTACCTTCGTCATATTGCACATATCCTTAAACTGTTAATGAGTGCATGTACAAATATTGTTTTGTTTTGTTTTGCCAGTTTTAAACAGGTTTTCTTATCGTTTTCTAGTATGGAACCCAGAATCCATCTGGAGTACCCTTGCCACAACCTACCCAACCAGCTCCTAAGAATACCTCCATGAGCCCTCGACAGCGCCGGGCCCAGCAGCAGAGTCAGAGAAGGTCTACTTCCCCCGACGTGACCCAAGGCCAGCCGCCAAGAGCCAACCATACTGAGCACGGCGGATCTGCCATGCTCATTGTCATCCTGACTTTGGCACTGGCAGCTCTTATATTCCGACGGATATATCTGGCCAATGAGTACATATTTGACTTTGAGTTATAATGCTGGTTTGTGACTTAAGAGCTGAGACTCAGTTGCTTCATTAAACATTCTGCATTGGGTATAACCTAAGGATTGTTTACAAAATATTATTTTGTATTTACCTTTCATTACTTTTTTATTGTTATAAACTCATTGTGCTATAGGTAGACATTCAGGCCGTGTCCCAACAATTTGTCCTGCTTAGATTAAGGGACTGGAAGCCATAGTTCCTTGTCTATTTAATCTACGTCACAAACAAATAACTTACTGTGATTGCTCACACCCAAGCTGCTTTCCCATAGATTTGCAATGCTTTTCTATGTAGTCCTTTGGAGTTTTCAGATAAAAGGTGATGTTTTCACATCCCGAGTATTACTGGTTACTCAGTATCACTTACTGAGTACCCTCTCTAGTTGTGTAGAAGAGGGGATGAAGCATGGCAGGGGGAGGGCACATTGCTCACTAGCTTCTTGAAAAGCATCATAATAGGACAGACTGGGGTCGCCCATTCTGTGATCTTTGTATTTGAAACTTTGTTCAGTGAGAATAATTTTATTTCAGACATTGATGAAGATCTTCGTTATATTTTTGTTTTTGGATATTACTTGAAGAGGAAAGGCTTTGTAGTCACTTTGATATGCTGTCAACACCTCCAGTATGCACACAGATGAGATCCATGCCAAGAAATAGTTTGAATCTTCTTTCATGTTAGGTGAGGAGATCATAAAGTTTGACTCTGCTCTGCTTTCATTTGTACCTGATGTGAGTTATATGCCCAGCTCTGTAGTCACTGTAGCTTTAAATTATTCCAGGAATATACATAATATTCAAATATTAATAGAAGAACTCAGGGCCCAAGTAACAGTAGTAGAGGGATTAAAAACAATCCAACTTTTATTTAGAATTGTTCACTAGTCAAAGCCCAAGAAAGATTTCAATGGAAAAGTTGATCTATCACTTAGTGCCAGTCAGTTCCCTAGATGCTGACATCGAATTTGTAATCAGTGCCTAGTGAGACCACTTAAGGCAGGATTGCCTTGGGCGTGTTCCTTCAGCAACCTTGAGGGAGCTCTTAAGGGGCCTGTATTGCTGATTTAACTGGAAAATATAGGTAGTCCCGAGCTTTTAAATATATCATGCCCATTTGTAAGCTTTCTTTTGTTTTTAAAGACAATATAAATAGTTATCTGGGTTCTAGGTCAGTCTACAAAAGTTAGTAGCTCATACATATTTTAAGTATGTGTCAGGGCCAGGCAGTGGTGGCGCACGCCATTAATCCCAGTACTCGGGAGGCAGAGGCAGGTGGATCTCTGTGTTTGGGTCTGTTAACATAATTTCCATTTTTATTTGGTAGCCAGCCTGGTCTACAAGTGCTAGTGCCAGGACTGGCTCCAAAGCAACACAGAGAAACACTGCCTCGAAAAACCAAAAAAAAAAAAAAAAAAAAAAAGTATGTGTCAGGGTGTAGTTGTAAAGTCTTTATATGGTTTTAACTAAATACAATTATGAGCAAGATAGAAACAGCACACAAAATCATTTTAGAGGTGAGTTTAGTTTTTACTTCTATTATGTGATTTTTGGGTCTGTTAACATAATTTCCATTTTTATTTGGTAGCCAGTTTTCATTGTGTCAACACCTAAAATTTAAAAAGGTTCTTATGCTGTAATAAGTTAAATTATTAAAGTTTAATAGATTAGCATTTTATAGTTATTCAGATTGTTTATGAAATTGGTAAAGTCTAAAAAGCCAAGAATATTGTGACGACCTCATGACAGGAAGACTATAGGTTACCATTTTTTAAAATTTTCTTGCTGTGAAAAGTATATTTTGAGGTCTTAGTTTATAATACCAAATATGAAAAACATTGATTGGGTCAGTGGTCTCCTAGAAAGAAGCCAGTAGCCCAGTGGAAGCCTGGGTGGCCTTCCCACTTAGGAGAGAAACCCACACCGTCACCCTGTGCTGAGATGGCTCATCGCTAGAGCCGTCTTCCTCCCAGCCAGACTGGCAGCTTTGGCAGCTCTGTGATCCTGCGGCATCTTCCCTGGGCGCCTCTGCTAAGCACTGAGGTTGCTTTGTGGTCTCATCCATTCTCCCCTCACTGTTGCTAACTGGCTACCTCCGAATGCGTGTTGCTATTTTTTAGCACCTGATACACCCATCAAAGTGGTACAGTTTACTTCCCACCCATAATGCTATCTAAAAATTGTCTTCCCACCCCCACCTTGGAATCACTGAAGAGCCTCCACTGTTAAAGCCTCAGTTTAGCCCTTAGTCCCAGCATATGGCCCAAACCATGTAGACGCTGCTAGGTACAGTCTTAGGATTCCTGTTTCTCTAGTTCTCAGATTTAAAAACTCACAGCTTCACTGACCAGCATAGCATATGACTGCACATCACGGTAGTTAAAATAGCATGCTTGAAAATTGCCTGTTTCGCTTGTAGAGGTGTGAGCCCATGAGCCTTCCAGATCTTCTGTATGTTTGGAGTTTATGTAGCACTTTACTCTTCCATGCTGCTGATTGTTTTATTCTACTGAAATAAATGATTTCATCAAGCTTCTCAATGAATTAAATAAAAACTTATTTATTGAGTTTGCTATGAAAATGACAAATTTTCCTCACATTTCAGGAGAATAAGAACTCTGTTTATTCAGCTTTGGTTTGTGAAGAAACATTGTGGTGTCTTGAGAGGGCCCATTTTCTAGCCCAGAATCTAAAGCCTCGCAGACCTGCTCTTCCAGGGACCTAGGGTGGCGTGCTGAAAAGTCTGCATTGTTCTGTTACCTGCAGATAAGTAGTGAGTGAACACAGAGACTTTTCCTGGGCTCTACCTCCAGACCAGAGAACAGTTCACCCAAGACGATGCTAGTGCGCTAGGTTTAATGGGGTTACTTAGAGGAGCACGAGGGAATTAAAGGCAGGGACATCGAGGAAAAGGCCACCTCAGCTTGGGTGAGGACCCAGGAAACAGCATCCCTGGAGGACCTTGCATGATGACAGGCAGGATTGGAGTCTTCCCCAAGCAGTTGCTGCTTCTTTGACATCGGGATGGGATTTGTGAATCTTGTTTCAGGAACTTCGTAAGCCTTGCAGGTTTCCTGTATTCCTGAGTCTTATAAGCTCCCCCTTATTTTTTCAAAGGAGAGCACTTCGGTTGGAGGGAAATAGCTGTACTACACCAACCGACCAAGAGTAGTGAGGATGTACCGGAACCATTGAGACTGGCAGGAAGCTGTTCAAATACCTTTTGAATGGGTGCTTTCAGAGCTGTGTGGCCTGCCCAGTAAAACCAGGGACTATACTCACAGCTTGTTTCTGAACAAAGGTGGTGTTCTAATCTTACCTCTTGTCTATTCCTTTGAGTGCCATGTCTGGATCTTTATACTTTCCTTGCGCTTTCTGTCGCTGTTTTCATAGCCACTTTCTAGCCTGTGCAATTGCCTCTGGATGTTCCAGTCTCGTGCCACTCTTTATAAACAGCCAGGCTTCATTCAGGACTCCTGCTTCTGCTTCTCCCATTACCTAAGGCATCCTGCTGGCATGACCGGAGTCCTGCTTCAGCTAACGTCTCTGAGCTCTAGCCCATGGGCCTGACTCCTCTGTCTTCAAATGAGCCAGCGTTCCAAGCTAGACTATTTCATAGCCTGTGCCAAAGACAAAAATGAAGTCAAAGGGAATCGTAGACCTCAGTGTAAGAACTACAGCCAGTGGCAAACACCTATGGTGCCAGCACTGGATGGGCAGGAGCAGGGGGATTGGAGTTCAAGGCCATTGAGCTACATAGCCAGACCCATGTCAAAACTGAGCAGCTACAACTATAAAACCTTAGAAGAAACTGCCTTTGTCACCCTGGGCTAGGAGTAACTTCTCAGCTACACGTTCAAAAGCATAAGGAACCAAAGAAAGGGATGCTGTAATTCATTGAAAGAAACTTATTTGTATTTCAAAGACCCTCTATCAAGAAAGTAACAGCTGCTGGGTGGTGGTGGTGCACGCCTTTAATCCCAGCACTCGGGAGGCAGAGGCAGGCGGATCTCTGGGAGTTCGAGGCCAGCCTGGTCTACAAGAGCTAGTTCCGGGATGGGCACCAAAGCTACAGAGAAACCCTGTTTCGAAAAACAAAAACAAAACAAAACAAAAAAAAGTAACAGCTGAGCTTAGTGGCGCATGCCTGTACTCCTTCACTTAGGAGGCAGGTGGATCGTGCGTTCCAGGCTAGCCGGGCTATATAATGAGACCCTGTTTCAAAAAACAAAAAACAAGCTGGGCAGTGGTGGTGCAGGCCTTTTATCCCAGCACTCGGGAGGCAGAGGCAGGTGGATCTCTGTGAGTTTGAGGCCAGCTTGGTCTACAAGAGCTAGTTCCAGGACAGGAACCAAAAGCTAATGAGAAACCCTGTCTCAAAAATCAAAAAAAAAAACAAAAAAACAAAAAAAAAAACCCAAACAAACAAACTCAAATAAATGCAATTCATTGCCAAACTAGATAACTTGATTTAAAAATGACAACAGATTAGAAGCTGGGCATGGTGGCACATACCCGTAATCCCAGGATGTATGAAGTAGAGGCAGGAGGATCAGTTTCAAGTCCTTGGCTACATGGTTTAAAGCTAGCCTGAGCTACATGACACCTTTAAATACAAACACACACACACACACACGCACACACACACACAATAAAGCAAAAAGCTGGCATTTGGATACACATTTCTGCAAAGAAATATGGCTAGCATGTGCATATAAAGAGAAGCTCTGCATCATTATGTTGGGAAGCTGCACATCAAACCACAACAAGATGCCACTCCACAAGTATGGCTGGGATGCTCACACTATAGACTACAAACTCCCGATAAGTTGTGGTGCAGCCTGTGGTCCTAGCACTAGGGAAGTTGAGGCCAGTGTGAGCTACATAGTAAAACCCAATCTTAAAAGTGGGGAGGGGCTTTGGGGAATGAGCACTCGCTGCCCTTGCAGAGATGGGGTGTGGCTCTCATCACTCAGACCACTGCCCGGCTTAAAATAAAATTTAACCTAAATCTTTAGCACAGAGGTTATTAGAAAGTGGAGGGGGCGGTGCCAGAGAAAGAATAAGACATACTCAAACACTGGGTATGGGCTCCTGAGAGATTCTCACTTGGGTGTCTTTAAAATGGGACTCTGTAGGATTGTGGTGCTTTTCGAGTTTTATCTGTCAAGGCTGCAATGAACTTGCCTCTCCTTTCAAAGCTTGACTTACTGAGGAGTGTAGGGCTAAAGGCAGAGACCTTCCTCCCATAAACACGGCCACAAAGGTGGATTTCTGGAGTTGTCTAGTTGAGAAGCTTGCCTGTTTCTAGAAACTCAAGGTTACACAACGTCAGCTCTGCCTCTGCAGTGTGTTCACCGCCCTTGGTGAGATGCTGTTGTCTTAACTTGAGCTTTGTAAGTGTCTCAGAGCTTCTCTCGCTCCATCAGCAGAGGAGAAGCTCCAAGGCAGGCTGTTCTCAAACCCTGGCACCTGGGAATGTGTTAGCTAGAGTTGCGTACCATGGTCTTGTGAGAAGATACACTGTGAATGAGATATATTACTGTCTTTTTTTTTTTTTTTTTATCTGGGGGTTAAATAAGAAAGGGAGAACGCTCTTTTGAGAAGACACCATTTGGCAAAAGTCCCTCCTTAGTGGGCAGCTCCTGAAATAAAAAGAATTAGAGGTTTCATTTTTCCTAGAAACTCACTCTCTGTGCTCGCTGGTGGCTCAGGGCCAGGCTCTGACTCACCAGGTGAGACGCAGGATCCTTATATTAGGAATACAAGCCCACTGGACTTGCTGCCTGCTTGCTCCGTTGTCACCGCTGTGCTGTCTTCTTCCTGCAGAAGTTGACCTCCTCGCCTTGCCGACACACTCGGGACTGTGTGGTCTTCTGCCTGACGCTCTGGGTGCCTTGCTAGCCTCCCCAGCCGGTGCTTGTTGGTATCAGGGAGACAGGGAAAGGGTACTGCAGGTTCTGTGGCCCAGGTAGCAGTGGTGTGGATTCTAATACTGCATTTGATGATTCAGCCGGCCTCCATGTTAGGCGTGAAAGCCGTCTTATAGTAAACACAAACTAGGCTCATTCCTGTTGATAATTAACCCTCTGTTTCTCAAGGATTGGGCTATGCCCCTCCTGTAACCTTAGCTACAAATGGTTCTGCACTGCCTTTTGCGGAAAATGGAATCCTTGTCTTTGTTTCAAAAAGTTGTTATGATGTGAGTTTGAGACCAGCCTGGTCTACAGAGCTAGTTCCAGGACAGGCTCCAAAGCCACAGAGAAACCCTGTTTCGAAAAACCAAAAAAAAAAAAAAAAAGTTGTTATGATCACCTTGCAACTTTGTTTCTGAAGGTTGCTATGATTGCCTGGTCACCACCAACTTGTTATGTTCTGCTTCTGTAACCCTGCCTGTTTGCCTGCCAACCCCCCCATTAGGAAACCACATACCCCTTATTTTGCCCATATCTGTTGCTGACCTCTTGAACTCTGCCTTAGTTGGAGACCTCCTGTGTACATGAATGAAATAAAATCTTGGTTTAATTAATTTGGCCATGATGATTTGGTCGGTGGTCTTTCTCCTTACATCTTTGGGATTTGCACGTTCTTACATCATCCTCTTTGGTTATTTTGATTCCCAAAACAACTGGCTCAAATTAGGAATCCTTACAAAATAAGATGTATCATATCATTCTTCGTTCCTGCTTTTGATTCTCTCTTCCCTATATAATCAAAGTCCAATTTTGTCTCTTTCTATCTAATCTCCATCTCCAGATCTGTTTCTATCACACTAAACCCATTGCCAGTACACAGCAGCAAAGCTTTAATTAATTTTAAAACATATTGTATTGCTTAGCAGGTTAAACATAATCTCATAGATCTCTATACTTCTAGTGTGCGCAATTTCATTTCAAAGGCTAGAAATCCAGCCTAATTGATGATGTTTGACTTTACACATTTCAGGGTCAAAGAGCAAAGATAATTTTGTGCTCACAGTGAGAGAAAAGAGGTTACATTACATAATCATGCCTTTTATTTGCTTCACTCTATCCTTCAAATCAAAATGCATATCTTTGATGTCTTTTCTGAAAAGACATTACATTTGAGGTAAAAGTGATTATCATCAGCCATAGGCAAAGCATATTCTCTTAGATCAAAGAGCCCTCTGGATCCGTCAGTGTTTTTTCTTAGCTTTCTCCAAACACATGCAGATCCACTCAGAATCAAAGCTGACCCACTGCTGGGTGTGACAGACTGGCTTTATGCAGCGAGAGAGAGGGATTAATGACCTCAGCAAAAAGCTGGCATGTTCAAGAGATTTAAAATATTTTTTATATAACCGCCTTAGCCAAAGCTGTTCTAAGGTTCAGAGGAATCCCAGTTTCCTAGGTGGACAGACTCCCTGACTAATGGCCAATCTCTAAGCAGAGGGGAGGACTAAGCCTGATGTTTGTGTCATGGCCGGGTGTGTGTAGGAGGGGGGTGGGGGCTGGACAGGCATCAGGGTCATTAGGAGGTTGGGAAACTCAGCCTTGCCAACCATGCCCTCACAGCCTCTCCGAGGAGCACTGCCAGGAGGCTGGAGACAGGATCCATGGTCAAGCCAGGGGGCACCTGCCCTGTTGAAGGTCCCTGCACAACTGCCTGTTGCATCATAGATATTTGCAGAATGCCTTATTTTATGAGACTTGCTTTCTTCTTGTTTTGCCTGATGGCTCTTGTGGAGAGCAGAAAGCCCAGGAGGAAGAGATGGACAGGGCAGCTGGAAATGCCCAAGCAAAGGTAAACTTGCCTGGGTGTGTGTGTGTGTGTGTGTGTGTGTGTGTGTGTGTTCCCAGTAGGTGTCCCCAGAAGGGGTTGTGGGTACCTCCTTCAATGTCCCAGTAGAATGCCCCAGCTAGAGGGGCTTCCAGCTCTCCAAAGTGCTGAGCACTCTGCTATAGTGAGCCGAGATTCTGACATCAAGGCATAGACAGGCATCAAGAGCCTTTTGATAGATGGCTCAGACTTGGTGGTTAAAACTCCCTCTACATTCCCTGATTTTGCTGCTTGCTTCTGTCAGGCTAGATCCTCAGGGAAATAGAGCTTGGCCAGAGGACTTCAGCCAAGTATTGAAGGGGAAACGGTATAAGGACTTAATGTGAATTCTTAACAAAACACACAATGCTGAAGGATTGCCCTGTGCTTGCAGAGATATGAGGCCCAGAGCTGGAGCCCTAGCATGACAGAAACAGACAAAAGGTAACTGGGGCAGTCTTCTTTAATTATCGGGGAAGAACTTGATCAGATTAATGGGCTTTGAGTTACAGTTTTGAATTCTAGAAGAAGTAAATGATAGGTTGTCAGCAATATTAAAAAAAAAAAAAAAGAGTTGAGCCAGGACATCTGGCTAACCCATGCCCAGGAAGTAGAAAAAAACAAGGAACTAAGTCCAAGACTTCTGGTCAACCCATTGCACAGGAACCAGGGTCCAGGGAGAGACTACTGGTCTACCCCACTTCTTGGCAAAGAGGGAAGGAAACTGGGCCAGAAGGAAAAAGAGAGCCTCTCCCCACACACACCAATACATGTTCAACAACAGGGAACGCTGCTGTAGACATTCCCAAGAATTACTGGTTAGGCCCAGAAGTTGTACTGAAAACTGTTGTGTTCAAAATAGTCTCCACTCCTGGTAAATCTGATTTGGACAATGTACCGAACTTGATCCCCCAAGCTGAGGCCTAAGGGCTGTCAGGCACGAAGAAGACATGAACACCTGTGTGAAATGGTTTGCACCTGTTCCTCCAGGTGTTCTGAGAATGTGTGTGTGCTTTGGATAGAAACAGATTGGGTCTGTGTTAGTTTATTTGCAGGGCCTTGAGCCTGTGAAGGAAATTGACTAGGTCAGTGGTCTTCAAATATTTTTTTATCAAGTACTGTTACTGGTAACATTTTTCTGGAAACTGTACTAATCCCCACCCACACCTCTTATCTGTACACACACACACACACACACACACACACACACACAGTATTGTATATAGGCATACTAGATTAAGTCTTGGCTGCTTCCTGATTTCCAGAAGGAAACTAAGAATAAGAATTACAATTGACTTCTAGCGCTTGGGTGGAGCCTGCTCCTCTGGGACCCCTGGATCTCTCTGAGGCTCTGTTCTACTCAGCCAGGAAGCACAGCCCAGACTTACCTTGGTCATGTGTCCACAAGAACAGGCCAGAACCAGAAAGGGCCCCTCAGAATCCACCTGCTTAGCTGCATCTCTGAGCTCTGATTTGGGGGAATGTGATCACAGGTGTTCTCTGAACAGGAGATAAAGGGCCAAAGAAGGCTGGGAATCCTTGGCATGGGCCATTTTAAATAGATACCTTCACAACAGAACTCTAGAATCTTCTTGATTCAAAGGGGCGTTGTGAACCTTGAAAAGGGACTTAGAGATCACTGATTCTTCAAAATAATAAAACAACAGCTAACTTGCGGCACACCCTCCCACTGAGAACATGCTGGAAAGCGGCCTAAATGGGCTCATTTTACAGAGCACAAGTGCCTCTCAGGGTGTGAGTCACGCTGTTGCTGGCTCACTCACTCACTAAAGGAACAGCGCTGCAGGAAGCTGTGCCTGAGAACGCTGCCCAGACTCTAGGACTCCACTCGGTAGCCTGGCTGCCATGACCTTTGTTGGCACCATGTGGGTTCTGGGGACGGCTTGAATCTGACATTTGGGGTGAGGACCATTCCTGAAGTTTGTCCCATGAAGTTTGTCAAGTGGGAAAAGATGCGGTGTATGTTCACTGAAGCAAAGATGGAAGAGAGGATAGGAAGCACCGTGCAGGGTCTTTCTGGTTTCTCAGGACGTGAGAAATCAAATCACCACAGAGCTAGGCCGTCTGGGGGCAGGGGCACCAGTCATGGTCCTGATACTTTAGTTTTCAAAATTCCATTACATAGGAGTTAAGCTCTTTGTTCACAGCCTTGGGACCCTTTTTTTTTTTTTTTTTTTTTTGGTTTTTCGAGACAGGGTTTCTCTGTGGCTTTGGAGTCTGTCCTGGAACTAGCTCTGTAGGCCAGGCTGGTCTCGAACTCACAGAGATCCTCCTGCCTCTGCCTCCCGAGTGCTAGGATTAAAGGCGTGCGCCACCATCGCCTGGCTCTTGGGACCCTTCTTAAAAGTCTTGTTCACACACGTGCATACCACCCATGTGGTTCTCGTCACAAGTACACAGTATACATGGTCTGCCTCACATAGTCCCACACCACACAAACATTACCTCACACACGATTCCATGCCTTCTAATCCGACAGTCTTTTTGCATCTGCTAGCAAACCATTCACAAGACAGTTCCTCTGCCCAGCAGCTGTCTTTTAAAAACCTGGCGCTGACTTCCTGGCCTTTGGTGTTCCTCTGTGTTGAATTGGGGTCAATGGAGTCTGCTCCTCTGACCCAACACTTTCTGTGCTTCCTGCCTTTCTGTCTCCTACCTCAGTGATGCCTCCTGCCTCCTTCCTCAGTTCTTCCCTTTCCTGCCTGCAGAGGCCCAGCTCAGTCCCTTCCCTCTTGAGTCTGAGTCTGGGCATCATGTTCCCACTGCCATCTCCCTGTGCCCCAGCCTTGGTCATCCCTCGGTTGGTTTTCATCCTGCTTCTGTTCTGCTGGACCAGGACCAGCCTCTTCTCCTGCCCCCAAGTAACTCTTGCCCATGACAGGGAGTTGAGGGGCTAGGGAAGCTACTCTCTGGCCATGCAGATTTTTTTCCTAATGGTGCTGAGCCTCAGTTTCTCGAACTGAAGGAGTTTGATGATAGGCGAGGGGTGTCTAAAATTCACAGCTGAGAGCCTGCACGGAGCACTGTCACTGTGAGAATGGTGTCATGGCTACTGTAGTTAACAAATCAGAACTCTGACCTGTGCCATGGACACAGCTGCCCCCACAGGCATGGTGAACACCCTCCCCCTCTTTTCACAGAAGGTCAGGTTTAAAGTCACCCAATAGTTTTGGCTTTTCTGTTTGTTTTTTTGAGACAGCCCTGGCTGTCCTGAAACTCGCTTTGTAGATCAGGCTGTTCACGAACTCACAGAGATCCTCCTGCCTCTGTCTTCCAAGTGCTGAGATTAAAGAGCTGTGCCACCACCTCCTGGTCAGTTTTAACTTCTTACCATAAGGGTGTGGTTCAGGAGTTGGGGGCTAAGGGCCATTCCTGGGAAAAGACTAGTGGAGAAAGAGCCCCTTGTGACAATAGCTCAGGGCCCAGGGAGACCTCAGTGATTCCCGTTATCAATTAGTCCCTTTAAAAAAAACAAACCTCTGAGCCTCAGCAGCAAGGGATTTAAGCCTGCTGTATCCCGTTGAAGTGACAGCATTCTGTGACTTCCGGTTCACTAATGCTCCCCTAGATAGAGGTGGAAAGTGTGTTGACAGGAAGGATTTGCGACCACGAGGCAGAGGGCACAGTTAATGTCCGTGATCTGCTAAGCCCTCTGAGCTCCTCAGGCACCTCCCCAGCTGTCTTTGCTGGGATCTGCTTATGGCCCTGATATTGGCCGATGGCGTGCTGCTTTGACCCTGGCACTGGAACAGAGGACTGAGCAGTGATGCGGCTGCAGAAGTAGAGGCGTTTCTCAGGACTGTTTCCAGGGGAGAAAGTGGGAGCACAGAGAAAGCCAAGTAGCTGTGTTGTTGATTTCTGCCAACCTGGCACAAGCTGGTGTTATCCAGGAAGAGAGAGCCCCGGTTGAGAAAACGCCTCAACCTGTCGGCAAGTCTGCGGAGCGTCTCTTGATTAGTGATTGTTGTGAGAGGGCTCAGCCCATTGTGGGCAGTGCCACCCTTAGGCAGCCGGTCCTGGGTATAAGAAAGCAGGGTGAGCAAGCCATGGAGAGCCAGGCAGTAAGCACAGCGCTGCTCCATGCCCTCTGCGTCATCTCCTGCCTCCAGGTTTCTGCCTGGAGTTTCCTGACTTCCCTTTGTGGTGAGCTGTATACTAGAAGATGAAATAACCCCTTTCTTTCCAAGCTGCTTTTGGTCATGGTGTGTGTTGCAGCAACAGAAAACAGACCAAGGAAGTAGTTCAGAGAGTGGTCGTGCAAAAAGCACCTGGCTTTCACATTTTGTAGCACAGGCCTTTGTGGCTCATTTGCTTAGTGCAAACTTCTTTGAACATACTGTGTAACATATAGATCCGCATACAAGGTCATGCATTGCTGTTTCAGAATTTTTGTCTTTGTCTTTTTGAAACAGTCTCACTATATAGCTCTGGCTGGTCTGGAGCTCACTAATTGGACCAAGCTGGCCTTGAACTCACAGTGATCCACCTGTCTCTGCCACCAAGGGCTGGGAAGTCCAAAGCACGTGGTGCCCAGCTCTTTGGAGAAATAGTCTTTACTTATTGATTTATTTGGGGTGAAGAACATTTTGAGACTAAAAAGACTTGGGGTGGGTGTAGAAAACAACTTCGTAGGGTGCTGTCATGGCACAGGCCACTGCGTTTACCCAAACCTTTAGAGTGGCCAGCACCAGAGTGAGCGCTGGGCTCAACCAGGACCCTGGTGGCAATGACATGTTGCGGCAGGCTCATCCATGGTCAGAAGGTCCTGCTGTGGGGTAGGATGTGCGTGATGGACGCTGTGTGCAGACGGGAACCCAAAGCTGGCTCAGAGAAGTAAGCTCTGTTGTTTCATAAAAGGAAACAGAGAGGACCATAACATATCTATTGCTGTCACTTCCGGTAAAAGCTGACAAGATGCCCCTAGAGCAGGCTGGCCTACGCTGGACTTCTGCTTTTTTTTTTGTGGGAGACAAAGTGGGAGACATTGGAGTCCAGTTTAATTGCTCATGGGGATGTGCCACGACAGCGGGAGGAGCTGGGGACTGGCAGCCGAGATTGAGGGCAGACACCTCCGTGAGCCCCATTACCTCAGAACCTCACAGTGGAGAAAGTGGAGACAAGAAAGGGGGGTTTCCCGAAGACAGGCAGAGTCAAAAGACGTGGTTATGGGTCAACTGGAACCAGCTGGACCGAGCCAGGTAAGTGGCCACTGAGGCAAAGGTGTCTCATGCCCCCTGGCACTGAACTCACTGCCCTGCGTCTCTCCTGGCTCACTCCACCCATTCCTCATTTCCTCCACGTCTCAGAAGACTTCCCCATGGCATACCTCAATAGTTTCCCTGTCAAACCATCTCCTAGTCTTCATCCTGTTTAGTGATTCCATGCCATTCAGCACTATGGTGACGTCACTTATCCATCGCTGTTTATGGTCATCTCCTCAACTAGGTTAAGCCCGTGAGGATGTGAGCAATGATCTCCTCATGGTGTGAACATGTTAGGCAGATGAGCTGTTTCCAGAAATATGTCAAGTCGTTCCAGGGTCTGGGAACTAGCAGATGGCTGTCCGTATGGATGCCGACGTCTCCACGGAGGAGGACCAGTTTGAGTCAGAGCCCTCACTGGAAGTGGAGCAATGGATGGGAGATCTGGGCTATGAGATGGAGATTGGCAGCCCACAGAGAAGCCCTAAGCTGGGGGCTGCAGCTTATAAAGGAATCTGTTTGGGTCTGTTAAACTGGCACCGAGCTAATAAGAAAATGTCCTGAGATTATGGGAGCGTTGTACATCTATACTCTCCAAGATAGTAACCGCAAGCCATGAGTTGTTCTTAGCAGGTACACGTCGCTAGTGTGACAGAGAAACAGGAGAGTAGTGGCGTTGGATTCTGCCTAAGCTGGGAATGGCTGCCTATTTCTGACGACTACTTCATGAATGGCACAGCTTTGATGTCCCGTTGCTTTACACTGTCAGTGCTGAGCTGGTGGGGGGACGAGGCAGGTGTCTCCGAGGTCACAGAGCAGGAAACCTTTCTTCTATGGTCCAAACAGGAAACACTGGTTTTCCTACAAGTGAGTGGGGGCAGGAACAGGAAGGTAAGATGAGAGTCTGGAAACGGGGTGGTGAGGACTCAGGACAAGAGCACCCTGTCATCTCTCCAACCCCCAGAATTCCACGCACAACAGCTCGCAGGTCCCGAGAAGGCCTGCTTCTTTTCACACATCGGTGACCTCATCCTTTAGGCCAGCACCAACCTGCATCTGTGCAGTTCCGGAAATTGCCTAAAGCAGCTCCAGGGTAGAGTGCTGCCAATGTCCAGGTTCCACTCACCTAGCTCTCACCAGGGCTTTGGGGAGTCCTGCACTTCTGTCTCCTCAGAATCACCCAGACCCCTAGAGGCAGTGCAGCAGCTCCCCGGGAGGTGATAGTGTGGTTAAGTCTGAGAGGTACACCAGGATCTTAGGGTGTCACGTTGGGAGCGGTCCTTGGTGTGGCTGTGTGGGAATTTAGTGCGGAATTTAGTCCTCCCAAAGACACAGAGTTCAGTGCCCAAGCATCAGGAGTTTTGAAAGCTCCTGGGGAGTTCGAATATAAAGCTAAGGCTAAGAACCATCTGGTTTAAAACAACTTTGGCTAAATGTGCTAGACTCAGTTTAAATTCCTCCTAGAAGCTGCTCGGAGCACCTTGATATTGCTTCTACTTTACTGAATATCTAGGGTGTGCTGGGCATTTGTGCTTAGTGCAGACACAGAGATGAGCTCAGGTCACACCCTTTACAAGTCTGCCTGAAAAATAGAAATGGTACCTCTTAGGTGTGTCCCATAGACTAACTGTCCTCCTGCCCTAGAATAACCTGAGCAGCAGCAAATGCTTTCCAATATGCCGGATCTGACTGCTCTGGGAGTCTAGAGAGAGGTTATGGTGGCAAAATTAATCTGGAAAGAGTAAAGGACCACAGAGGGACTGAGCTAGGTGGTATGTGTGTGTGTGTGTGTGTGTGTGCGCGTGCGTGCGTGCGTGCGTGCGCGTGCGTGTGCGTGTGTGTGTGCGTGTGTGTGCGTGTGTGTGTGCGTGTG
>NC_022031.1:31050054-31050910 GCF_000317375.1 Microtus ochrogaster
GTGTGTGTGCGTGTGTGTGCGTGTGTGTGCGCGTGCGTGTGTGTGTGTGTGTGTGTGTGTGTGTACGGACCTGTCCCCTGAACGACAGAAGCCACTCCAGGTCTAGCTGGGGAAAGCAGCGTTTGGAGATTTGTGTTTGCTTTTGTCACAGTGTATTTATTACAAACCACGTTGTAACACATGAGTCTGACTGCAGCCCTGGCTTTCTGGAACGCACTCTACAAACCAGGCTGGCCTTGTGTTCCCAGAGATCCACCTGCCTCTACCACCTGCACTGGGATTAAAGGCCTGCACCACCGTACCACCGTGCTCAGCTTTGGGAAATATTTTTAAAAGAAAAAACTTAGCAACCTTCACGATCCTACAGCTTCACCACATTCTCTGAGAACTTGCCAGGGTAGGAGACTGTTCTGCCTGGGAAGACATCTGCTCTTAATGATGTTCGGAAGGACCCGCCCTCTGGTGACCATCCCTGTGGTGGGGGAACTTTAGCCTTTTCTCTCCCTGTGTGTGTCAGAATAGAGAGAAAGTACAGACCAGGTGGGCCCTGCAGGGAGTCATCCACCCACAGGGCCTCTCCCAGTGCCTTGGTGGGCCATGATAAGACATTTCTGTTTCTTTGTAGTCACTTGTATAAAAAGAACCCTGACGTGACCAAAATCCGGCCAGGAAAACCTCAGCCTCTGCTCAGAGTCGATGAGCACGACTTCACCATGAGGCCGGCCTTTGGAGGTAAGAGATCCTCCCCTCATCCCACCTGTCCCCGATACTCCCTCCCCTCATCCCACCTGTCCCCAGTGCTCCCTCCCCTCATCCCACCTGTCCCCGGTACTCCCTCCCCTCATCCCACCTGTCC
>NC_022031.1:31051640-31060091 GCF_000317375.1 Microtus ochrogaster
CTCATCTCACCTGTCCCCAGTGCTCCCTCCCCTCATCCCACCTGTCCTCAGTGCTCCCTCCCCTCATCCCACCTGTCCCCAGTGCTCCCTCCCCTTATCTCCCCAGTCCCTAGTGCCGCTAAGCTGAGGTGCGCCCTGTACCAGTCTCTCAGTCACGGCTCACTTCCACTCCCGCGGAGAGGTAAACTCTCTAAGGAGAGAAATGGTCTGGGGGAGTGGAGAGGCTGTTGACAGAGGCCACAGACACCCAACTGTTGACCTTCACAAAGGAGAGCAGGCTAACTGTCTTTTCCAAAACCAACAACCAGCCAAGGATATAGGTCACTCGATGGCCAGCTGGGGTGTCTGGTGGCAGCAGGAACTTGGCCCATTACTGAGCCCCACCCCACCTCTTATTGGTTCTCCCCCTCAGCGTTCCCCGTTGGAGATCAGGGAGTGGACATGTGGCTCCCAGGTTCTGGAGGAATGCATTTCACTCAGGTTAGGCTGCAGTCACAAAGGAGGCTCGGAACCCAGGTACGCTTGCCTCTCATAATTCCAAAGGCCCAAACCCAAGGCTAGACAGATTCTGGGTCCAGAAAGGGCTCATAGGTGACATCTGCTCACTCTAACTGTTAGCATTATCTCACCACAAATGCCAATGACTAAAGACAGAATTGAATCCATTTAAAAAAAAAAAAGCCGGCCAGTGGTGGCGTACACCTTTAATCCCAGCACTCAGGAGGCAGAGGCAGGAGGATCTCTGTGAGTTTGAGGCCAGCCTGGTCTACAGGGTGAGCTCCAGGACATCCAGGGCTACACAAAGAGAAACCTGGTTTCAAAGAACAAAACCAAAGCTAAAACATTACGCTATTTATTTTATGTGTGCATGTGTGTGGGTGTATGTGCTGAGTCATGTGATCCCAGGGATGGAACTCAGGTTATCAGCCTTGGTGGCAGGCACCGTTACCCACTAAACTATCTCACTGCTTCAGCAATTGAGTATTGTTGAAGAACGGCGGGCTGCGTCCCCAGCATCCAGCCGCCCGCATGGCTAGCTTATGCCTCGAAATAATTACACGGAAACTGTATTCTTTTAAACATTGCTTGGCCCATTAGTTCCTCCTCTTCCTCTTCCTCTTCCTCTTCCTCTTCCTCTTCCTCTTCCTCTTCCTCTTCTTCTTCTCCTTCTTCTTCTCCTTCTCCTCCTCCTCCTTCTCTTCCTCTTTCTCTTCCTCCTCCTCTTCCTTCTCTCCCTTCTCTCTTCCCCTCCCCCTCTCTCCTTCTCTCCCTCTCTTTGTAAGTTGGGACTGGAACTGGAGCTCTCCACATGTTACCCACTTATTCTACTATAAAGTAATATTCTCAGCCCTCATTTATTTCTTTAACAATCTGGCACTCAAACTGTCAAGTTAAGACAACCAATAAGAAATTGTTATTACATTTTTGCCCTTTATTTTTAACTAATTTTGTTAGTTTGAGATCATTTCATCATCAAAAGAGGCTCCATGAAGGAGCCTGAAGAATTCTTTGCCTTTGGATAACCCTTAATCATTTCGGTATGCATTTTGATATGGCAACTTCTCAGCAGATAATAGAGGCTCTCACAGATACTGTTTTTCAATTTCCGTGGTAACTAGGAACATGCACTACTAACAGTGCAGAGAGGCCATTGCCAAAGATGAGTGTCTTGGGATGTCAGCTCTGTGCATAGGCTTTGAGTGGGGGGTACAGGGGAAGAGGAGGTAATGGCAAGACTGGGGGACTCCTGGATGATAGATACTTCAGTGGCCTAAATGGGAATGTTGTTTTAGTGACTTTTATCTTGGCATGAAGGGGAGGAAAGAGGTTAGGCAAGTTTAGGTCAAGCCCACCTGACCCAAAGGTTAAATCTGCAAAGGGGAAGACACAGTATAAAGGCAGAGATTCAGCCTTTTCATTCTGTTCTCATCACACAGCAGGCACGGTTACAGGCCCAATGGGAGGACTGGTGCTTTCTGCAAAAACAGCCACAGCTCTGAAAAGTATCGTAGGTAATCATTACCATCCTAACCTCCAAGCTCATGGCCTTGTCAACAAATCTAGTGGGAAATGTAACAGACTGGCAACAGTGTAACCTCTAAAATCTGTGCTCTTCATGAAAACACTACTAAAACCAAGTAAATCTAGGGGGCTGACTTTGGCTGTCCTTTGATTTTAATCCTGTGTGTAGGCCCCTTCCCAGGCTTCAAACAGTGCATCAAAATTAAGGTCTCTCTCTAGCAAGCAGATGGGAAATCTGTGTGCCCAAGGCCACACTAACACCAACAATGAGGACAAAACTGAGACCTAGACAGTATAACAATCCTTTGACTTGTTCTAATTTTTGATATTGCATGGTTTTTCAAAAGTCTGCCTCCCAGAATAAAGATGATTCAGTTTCTCCATCTACATCCTACAAACACTCGAGTGCACATGCATACATGGGCATGTGCAAATATGCAAAACCCTGTACCTTTCCCAGAGGCTCCAGGATGTTTCCCACCTGTCCCCCGACCCAGATGATCACAACATGGGGCTGTTGGTGGGCGGGGCCAGGACACAGACATAAGTAGTCAGCAGCTTGCAGGAGGTATGAAGGATACCTAAGGAGGCGAGAGGGGATGCAAGGCCAGAAGGGGACCTGAGGAAGAGGAAATGGCTCTCTACTCTCTCTGGAGCTTGCTAGATCACAGAACCCCAATAAGGGCATGGTAGTTTCTGTGAACTTGTCTTCTGTGCTCTGATTTCTGTTATTTTTACAGCAGTCTCATCCTACTGAAGAAGTGGTTGAGGAGGACAGGAATGGCATGTTCAGAGACTGCTTCCCTAGTCCACGATAGACCCAAGAATGACCTCACTCTTGCCCACCCGTGAGGCCATAGAGGCTGCAGTGTGCCCCTTCCTCCTCTTCCACTGCTTCAGAGGAACTGCGTGCTGTTGGCTTTATGCTGAATGCCCATCATTCTGTGGTCTGTGTGGGGGTAGGGGCTGGAGGAAGTCAAGTGTTTTCTTGAGCGCAGTCAGTCGATGGCCCAGGGGCACTAGTACTCCTGGTAGCTTTTACTCTCTCTCAGACACTGTGATGGCTAATCTTAGCTGTCGGCTTGACTACATCTTGACTCAGATAGTACCCAAGCAGCTGGGCATACTTGTGAGGAATTATTCTTCATTGAATCATTTGAGGTTTGGGAAACCCACCCTAAATTTGGGCCACGCCTTATAGTGGCACCCATATAAAAGGGCATTGAAGAAGGAAACTTCTGCTTCCTGCCCACTTTCTCTCACTCTTGCTGGCAAGTTCCTCTATCCTACGACTGAGGCATGCCTTTGCTGGTATTAGAACTAACTACTTCAGGATTCCAAGACAGACTGACGACGGGCCGAGACATCTAGTCTCATGGACAGAGTAGCTATCAGATTCTTGGCCTTTTCTTCAGAAGACAGCCTTTGTTGGACTAGCTGGACCACAGCTTGTAGGACTTTCTAAAAAAAAAAAAAATCCCCTTTTAAATGTATATATTCACTCTATCAGTTCTGTTCCTCTAGAGAAGCTGACTAATACAGATTGTGGTTCCAGGAATGGGGTATTGATGTGACTGACATTTCTGTTGGTGATGTTTTTGTTGTATTTTGTTCCGTTTAGGAGGAAGACTTTGGGACTTTGGGCTAGGAGAGTGACTGAATGCTGTAAACAGAGTTTAAGGGGCCATCCTAACAGGAGCTTGGAGTGTGGTGTACTGAGATCGATGTGGGACTCTGGAGGCCCAGCTCAGGGAGCTTCGGAGGGGAACAATATTAACAACTGGGCTAAGGACCGCTCATGTCTTTTGGCAAAGATTGTGGATGCTTTTTATCCTTGTCCTAAACATTTGCCTGAAAACTGAAAAAATGACAGACTAATTTCCCTGGCAGCCTAATCTGCCTGTTCCACACAGGTCTCCAAGGAGAAAGAACAGACTGAGCAAGAAGAAAACTGAAGTGTACAGTGGAGGAGAAAAAGAAAATTCAATGTGGGAGCCAAAACTTGGGCTGAAAAAGCTAAGGAGAGGCCCCGTGGGAAATGGGATACAGGGAGTGGGGAGCAGGGCCCTCAGGACAAGACTCTAGTCAGATAATCCTGTAATTTGGGGGGAAAAAAGGCTTGAGGAATATTTTGTTCCTTAGGAGCAACGGATCAAAGTTTATGCAAATGTAATTCAAAGCGGCGCCAGGCTCCAACCCAAGCACATAGCCAAACATGGCAACTTCAGCCACATAGTTCTGGCTTTAGTTTCAGGAAGGACAATGAGTAAAGGGGTTGTGGAATCTTCCCCAGCGGTTAAGGATGGCTGCCAAAGCCAGGCATGTGGCAGGGGAATCCTTGCATGGAGGCCCCAAGATGCCACTGTGTGAGGATGTGAAGGTGAAATCTGTGATCTGTTAATGATCTCATGATGTTGGAGATGCCAAAGCTGAGGGCTGTCTGCCAGGGAGACAGGAAGTGGAAGCAGCCAAAGAGAGAGTGCTTTGCAGTCAGCGAAACTGAGAGATCAAAGTCATCTAAGCCCTTGACATCAGATATGTGGTTACAAGATTTGAAGTGTGCTCGGCCAGGTTTTGGCCTTGCTTTGGTTCCTCCTCATGCCCCATTCTTTCCTTTCTGTAGGCCCATATTTCTACATTGTGTGATAGCCAATCTCTCAGGCCATACTTAGTACCTGAGGTGGTCACGTATCCTTCCAGACAGGCTGTCGCTACCCTATCAAAGAGTCAGGATGTTGTTTTGCTCCTTTCTTTGTAATTTGGAGGATGCCTGAGAAAAGGTGCTAAGTCAGCCTACGTGACAGCTAGCACACAGAGCAGAAAGACTTGACAGCAGGCACAGGTAGATAGATGTGGACATGACTAAAAGCCATTCACCTGGTTGCCTAGGAAACAGAATGCTAATGTATTTCCCCCTCAGCTTACGTTTTGGTATAAAGGCTGTTTGAAGAATAAATGGGGAATTTTCAGGATGTGAACTCAGGATTCAGTGAGGGACCACTGAGAATCTCCCTCCCAATGAAGCCATGTGAGTTGTGTCTTTATTCCCGCACCTCCACGCTGATCCAGAGAAATAATTTATGGTCCAGGCTGCCACAGGACCCCAACACCTTTTGGAATGGTAATGTATATTATGTGCAAAAGTATGTTGGATGTATATGATTTGCTTTTCGATTATACAGGAAGTTCCAATTAAGAAACTGCCTCCGGTCTCAAAAAAGACTATGGATTTGTAAAGTGTGTTGAGACTGTGAGAGACTATGGGACTTTTGAAGTTGGACTAAATGCATTTTCCATTATGCGTTGACCAGGAGCCTATGAGGCCGGGGAATGAAGTGTGGTAGTTTCAATAAGAATGGTCCTCACAGGCTGATATGTTTGCACGCATGGTCCTCAGTTGGTGAAACTGTTTAGAAAGGATTAGGACTCATGTCCTTGTTGGAGGAGGTATGTCACTGGGGGTGAGTTTTGAGGTTTCAAAAAGGCATGTTTTCCCCAGTGAGCGAGCTCTCTTGTCTTGTGTTTGGGGGTCAGGGTATGAGCTCTCAGCTAAAGGCCTCAGTGCCACGCCCGCGTACCTGCCTGCTGCCACACTGCCTCCAGTGTTTGTCACGGACTTTAACCTTCTGCAGTATTAGACCCAAATTAAACATTCCTTTTATAAGTTGCCTTCATCATGGTGTCTTATCATGGCAACAGAAAAAGTGACAAAGAGAGACACTGACATGATTTGAAGCTGAGCTGTACATGAAGTTCTGTCCATTAAGGTGAAGTTTGAGCTATTGTCACCACTAAGGTGTGGTCTTTAGGAAGGTAGTATACAGCAGCTATATTGGTGACTCTGGACTCCAATCTCTTTTCTTGAGCCCCCAAAAATCATCAAAAACACCACATACACCCCTAGTTCCCTCCAGAACTGACAAATGCTCCCAGGAGAAGCAGAACCTAATACCAGACACCCCCCCCCCCTTGCTGTGGAATATTATTTGAAGACGTGTTATGTTTGTTTACACTGTGAAATATTTGTTTGATGGTGCAAATATGTATTGCATTCTTTTATGTTTCATTTGTTAAACTCTGTGAAGCTGTGTTACTTTGCTGACCTAAAACACCTGATTGGTCTAATAAAGAGCTGAATGGCCAATAGCAAGGCAGGAGCAAGGCTAGGCAGGGCTGGCAAAGAGAGAGAATAAGCAGAAGAAATTGGTGAAGAAAAGATTGGGGAGCAAGAAAAGGAGAAGGAGGAGGACATCAGGGGTCAGCCACCCAGCCAGCATGAGTAAGAAGTAAACATCAGGGGCCAGTCACTCAGCTACACAGCAAGCCATGAGTAAGAAGGAAAGAAAGGTATATAAAATAGAGAAAGATAAAGGTCAAGAGGCAAAATATAGACAGGATAATTTAAGAAAAACTGGCTGGAGATAAGCCAAGCTAAGGCTGGGTATTCATAAGAAAGAAAAAGCCTCTGTGTGGTTTATTTGGGAGCTAGATGGTGGGCCTGCCAAAGAAGAAAGAACCAAAAGAGTCAGAGTTAAAAAAACCAACAACACCCCCTCTGTGGTCCCTGTTTTCCTCTAACATTGCCCCCATAATCCTGTGCAACTCTGTTAACTGATGTCTTCACAAAGAAGAGGGCATACTGGGCTATAAGTCAGGGGCAGAGCCTACCGTAGAGGAGGCTCTGGGTTTGTCCCCAGCAACGCATAGCTTCCTACTGTTAACTACAGAACCTCTTGATTCTTCCCAATGATAGAGCCGGGTTTATAGCTCAGCGGTGGAGTCTTTGTCCAGCATGTGTAAGAGCACAGGTTTAATTCTGAGTACTACACCTACATACAAAGTCCCAACGTTAAAACAAATACTTAGTTCCTAAATAAACACAACTTAAAGATGACATACGGTCTTGTAAAATTTAGTGCCAGAGGCCTGGAGTGGAAAGTCAGTGGATTGCCTGGGAGCAGGAGGAGAGGAGGGAGGAGACTGGGATTGGTATGTAGAAAATAAATAAATAAATAAATAAATAAATAAATAAATAAATAAATAAGCTCTAGTTTAAAAAAGAATATTGGCTGCTCTTGGAGAGAGCTGGGGGTTCGCTCCCCAGCACCCACATGGAGACTAACAACCATCTGCAAATCCAGTCCCAGGTCATTTGACTCCCAGCAAAACACACATGCACATAAAAACAAACAAACAAACCTTTAAGTTTAGTGCTGGATGCTGTTGTTGGTCTGTTAGGAGCTTAGCTTCCATGTCCTAAGTGAGGCTGGCTTGTGATTTTGCCTTTTTCGTCCTTGTTTTGACTTCATAAAATAAGCTGATGTTTTTGGATGTCTCTTTTGGTTTCATAAACGTTGTTCCTATATCTTCCAGGAGAATGTATAGAAGGGCGCTGATTCCTCCTAAACCCTTGGTGCTTTGCTGCTAAAGCCTTCTGAACCTGTTATATTTGGGGGGGGAATTTTAAATCACAGACCCAACCTTGCCTACCTCTTTAGAGCAGCTGTTTGGCTATGGGTGTAAAGATGTTAACTGTGATCGACAGATGCCAAGTTCTTTTTTTTTTTCCTTTTTTAAATATTAAAAAAATATTGTAAAAATTTTTATTAAAAAAAATTGAAACCTGGGCCAGCTAAGTTGCCAAGGTTGGCCTCAAAATGCGATCTTTCTGACTTAGTGTCCTGACTAGCTGGGATTACAGGCATGCACCACTTTGTCTGGCCTCATTAATATCAAAATCATTTAGAAGAATTTTCTCTTCCGTATACATTTATCAAAAAGTGCACAAACCACATGCTCTGTTCAACAACTTCTCACTAAATAAACTCACCAATGTAACTCTCATCCAGCTCAAGAAAAAGACAGGACCCCTAGATAAACAGTTTTAGAAATCTGGCCATAGAGTCTTACCCCGTGCACGAGAACCTTCACAGTGTTGTTTTGCGTTGTGATCTAACTTGGTAGAGAACTCATCCCATAACCAGACTGAAAGCTACCAGAGGGCAGGACTCCAGCTGTACGTTAGCTTCTCTGTAGGAAGGCGATTCTACCTTGGGTCAGTCAGTGACCACACTATCCACTCAGGCACTGTGGTCACACTGTTGCTTCCGGTTCCGCTGCAGATACAGCCTAGGATAGAGGCATAGTCCAGTTTGTAACTTGCCTAGCAAGCACAGAGAACATTCCCTTCAGCTTGGGAACAGCGTGGGCTGGTGACCTGATCTCTGACCTCAGTGATAAAGCATAGGCATTTTATAGATCAGGGGTGAGCAGAAAGCACCCCACATAGAAATCTGAGTCCTAGCCGGGCGGTGGTGGCGCACGCCTGTAATCCCAGCACTCGGGAGGCAGAGGCAGGCGGATCTCTGTGTGTTCGAGACCAGCCTGGTCTACAGAGCTAGTTCCAGGACAGGCTCCAAAACCACAGAG
>NC_022031.1:31060191-31065776 GCF_000317375.1 Microtus ochrogaster
GGCAGAGGCAGGCGGATCTCTGTGTGTTCGAGACCAGCCTGGTCTACAGAGCTAGTTCCAGGACAGGCTCCAAAACCACAGAGAAACCCTGTCTCGAAACCCCCCCCCCAAAAAAAAAAAAAAAGAAATCTGAGTCCTGCTTTACCCCTGAGGCAACCCTCACTCCACAGGGAAGCTGCTGGGTTGTCCCTCCACCCCAGATAGAGAGGACTGTGTCTTACTCAGCTGTCT
The DNA here is from genome assembly GCF_000317375.1 of Microtus ochrogaster. Lineage (NCBI taxonomy): Eukaryota > Metazoa > Chordata > Mammalia > Rodentia > Cricetidae > Microtus > Microtus ochrogaster. Next base: position 31,060,423 of record NC_022031.1, read on the forward strand.
CTGCTCTCACACAGGCCCGGCCATCCCTGTGGGTGTGGACGTGCAGGTGGAGAGTCTGGACAGCATCTCCGAGGTGGACATGGTAGGCACTGCCCCGGGCTGACCTCATCGGTGAGGGATCACACTTTTGAGATGCTAAGAGCATGGCGGCCTCTGGGGTGCAGGTTGTGACTGTGAAAGCAGAAGGTGACCAGATTGGATCTTGGGGGTAGATGACCCGGGTACAGTAACATCTAGAGTAGGGTTATTGTTTCTACTGGGAAAATTAGTTGGGGACTGAAGCCCACATCTGCCTTTTGAAAGTCTACTGCAAGTAATAAAATGCAAGGGGCCCAAGGAATCACACTTGGAGGGGTGCTGGAGATGGCTTTCTGATTAAAATCCTTCAAGGATCTGATTTTCCATTCTTGTGTGAGCACAGCTCCCAGCCTTCCGAGGCAGCCCCTCCCCACCCTCAACGTTCATCCAGTTCTTTTGACTCTCTTGTAGAGGTTCTCTAACCTTGAAGGAGAGCTTGCCCCTCCAGGCCTTCAGTCCTCTTTATGTTCATTCTGTTAGTTTGCAAACTTTTTCCTCTGTCCTCCGTAGTAAATGTGCAGCTGTCTAGGAATTTATTGCTCCAGTTTTCCAGTGAGAACATATTTTTAATAGTTCTGGTGACTGCACCTAGGAGCTTGTATGAGTTAAAGAAGTGCTCTACACGGGACTACATCCCCAGCCCGCATCTAGCAGGCATTTATTGAGCGCTTACCATGTGCCTTGCTAGACATTCAATTCAGTGGCGTGGTAATTCAGTGTGTGAAGAACACAGTTCTGCCTTTGAGGATCTCACGGTCCAGTGCCAGAAATCTTCATAAGAGGGACACCTGACTGTCCAGGTTTCTGTCGCTGACCACTCATCTGAAACCCTGTTGAGCAGTGTTGGAATGCCTGAAACCAGCTACATCTCCCCAGCTGCCTCTGGGAAGAGACTTCTGCAGTCTTTGCGGTGACTTGACAGCTCTCAGTTTATAACCCTTGGCTCTTTCAGGCTCTTTGTCAGGTACTCTGTACTGATCTAAATCATGTGATAGGGAACTTCCCACACCTTCAAGGGTTCCCAGAAGTCTAATCTTCCCTTTGTTGGGGCATTGGTTTGAGACTTTGGAGGGAGGTTGCTGGGGAGGTGGCCTTGAAGGACTCTTCTGAAAAGGCTCTTCTGACCCACCCCTTTCACATCCCCTTCCTCTCTTTGGCCCCCTCCCCTACTCCTTTTCCTTTCTCATCCTTACTCTTAATGAAGTTCCTGTCCAGGTTTCTAAGGGAAGCCTCTCCTTCCCTTTAAGGTCCGTCACATTTAGAGCTCCATTTATTATACTGTTCCTAATTCTTCTCCTCCAGCCCTGAGTCTTAGTCATGGCCTTGAGGCCCTTTTCTTCTAAGAAAATTCACTGACGGGAATTGTGACACCTTTCTTTCCCAACTGACTGCTGGTGCTCATCTTTTATTCTAGTAAGAAGCCCTGTGCACGGGGACCTCATGAAAAAGACCAGGGTTTCACTGCACCCTGCTGGGCTGTAGCCAGGCTGTGGCACCATAGCTGTGTTTTCAGATACAAAAATGAGTCACTCTCTTCCCAACTGCCACAGTGTCATCATGTTGATCATCATATTGGCCAATGTGCTCAGGGCCACAGAGTCATCACTCTGAATCTGGAAGCAGGATCTGGTGTATTCTGCAGTAGAGGATGATGGGTATTCTATAGTAGAGGACAATGGGTATTCTGCAGTAGAGGATGTTGGGTATTCTGCAGTAGAGGATGTTGGGTATTCTGCAGTAGAGGATGATGGGTATTCTGCAGTAGAGGATGTTGGGTATTCTACAGTAGAGGATGATGGGTATTCTGCAGTAGAGGATGATGGGTGTTCTGTAGTAGAGGATGATGGGTATTCTCCAGTAGAGGATGATGGGTATTCTATAGTGGAGGATAATGGGTCAGTTGCAGGGAGGGATGCTCTCTAAGCCGTTCTATTTAAAGAGCTTCTGGCTTCTTCCCTGGTTCCCAGGACTTCACAATGACACTGTACCTGAGGCATTACTGGAAGGACGAGAGGCTGGCCTTCTCCAGCACCAGCAACAAGAGCATGACCTTTGACGGCAGGCTTGTGAAGAAGATCTGGGTTCCCGATGTCTTCTTTGTTCACTCCAAAAGGTCCTTCATTCATGATACCACCACTGACAACATCATGCTGAGAGTGTTCCCCGATGGCCACGTGCTCTACAGCATGAGGTAACCGTCCTGGGGCCATTATTCCCGTCCAGTCCAGGGTGTCTCGTCTGCTCCTTTAGCCCTGGTGAGTTTGTCTCTGTAGTAGGGTCTGTGAGCTGGCACAAGCCTTTTGATGCCACTCAGTCTGATTCCACCCCTGCAGATGGCAACTTCCTCTTTGCTGGGGTCTCACACTTGAGCTAAAAGACTAGTTTGGCCCGACTTGACGGGAACAATGACCTTTTATCCCTTAGACTCTAGTTGATTGCCAATAATAATTTAAAATGATCAACAGTAGCTGCTGTTTATTAAGTGCTATTGCAAACTGGCTTTGGTGCGAGCTTGGTGGTTCAAGGGTCCTTATTCCTGGCCTGCTCATATGAGTCTCCAAAATTAATGCTAGTACCAGATAAGCTCTTATCTTGGGTGGACGATGGTGCTGGCCTCGCTTTCCAGGCATCTCTGAGGGAGGCTGTCCTGCTGGCTGAGGTGCAAGCATGGGCAGTTAGCAGCCAGCACCCCCACTCCAGCAGCTGGGGGACAGCAAGCCCAATGAAGGACCCCCACCAGGGTCCCAGAAGACAAAAGCTCTAGTTACGTTTCATGGCTTAGATGCTTGACGCCTGGCTGTGTCCCAGCAAGGGCGGTGTTCAGGGTCTTCCTCAGCGTGGGCAGAGCCTGGGCTGATGGTCCACCCTCAAGCCAGCTCATGTCTCTGTGTCGTGCAGAATTACGGTCACCGCCATGTGCAACATGGACTTCAGTCACTTCCCCCTGGACTCCCAGACCTGCTCTTTGGAGCTCGAGAGCTGTAAGTGTCCACTGCATTCTCCCCTCTGCCTTGTCCCCTCTCCTGTCTCGTGCCCCTGGAGGGCTGTGTGTTGGAGGACTGCCCCCTGTGCAGCTGTTCACCCTGGCACAGAGCGTCCTTGTTGCTTCCCACAAGAGGGTAAGGGCGTCGACTTAGCTTGTTTTCCTCTCCCCAAGATGCGTACACAGATGAAGATCTGATGCTGTACTGGAAAAATGGGGACGAGTCCCTGAAAACGGATGACAAGATCTCCTTGTCCCAGTTTCTGATTCAGAAATTTCACACAACTTCCAGACTGGCCTTCTACAGCAGCACTGGTAGCTAATTTCTGTCACAGCGAGACTCAAATGTGGAAGAAGCTCATTTGAGTCCTCCAGCCTTAACCCTTCCCACGCCCAGCAAATAGAATTTTGATTTGACTATTCAAATAAAGCATAGTCCCAAATAGCACTTATTTTATATTATGTAATAATAATAATAATTATTATTATTATTTGTTTTTTCAACACAGAGTTTCATGGGGTAGTCCTGCCTGTCCTGGAGCTCACTCTGTAGACCAGGCTGGTCTGGAACTCACAGAGCTCCACCTGCCTCTACCTCCTGAGCACAGGGATTAAAGGCATGTGCCACCATTGCCTGGCCTTCAAATATCACTTTTTAAGAGCAGGAATGACCCTGCTGGGGCTGGTGGTGTGAGTCACGGGTCATGAACTGAGCATGTGCTAGGCCCTGGGTTCAGCTGCTAGCAGGAAAAATCAAAGTGTAGTTAAGATAAGATAAGAAATACTTTTCCTTGCACGGCTGTGACGTAGAGCAAATAAGGCCACAGAAGAGCCTGCCAAACACAGCCCACTCTTACGCAGTCAAACTCTTTATACAGCTATTGATCGGGGATTCTCGGAGTGCACAGTGAGTTGGTACTATAGCATCAGGTTCCTCCTCCCACCACAGGTAAAGGACCCCAGGAGGAGGAATGGAGTGTCAGAAGTAGAAGCAATGCCAGACTTCTGAGTATTGAGAACAGCCTGCTTCTGTGCTGGTGTGACTGAGGGAGTGCCAACCAGGCCCAGAGTGAGAGCCCGGCTCTTCCGGCTCCTGACCCAGCAACACTGGCCTCAGAACATAGAACCACTCTACCTTCTTAAACTCCTGAGCAGAGACACAGCCTTAGTTTGCAAGTGATAAACTACGAAGTAAATCTGTGATTCCTTCTACACTTTCCCCAAATTGCTGTGGAAAGTTAGGTTAGACTTCATAAGAGTGTGTACTAGGTGGTCATTGCAGCGAGGGCTCGGGGAAGGCATTGTATCACGCCTACGGAACTTCCTTTCTGTGGTTGGTGAGCAGTGCCAGGCAAGAAGGGTTCCGGGGAAGAAGGGTTCCGGGGATGCTCCAGCGGGAACCTCACTCCTTCTTCCTGTGTCCCCCCAGGCTGGTATAACCGACTCTATATCAACTTCACTTTACACCGTCACATCTTCTTCTTCTTGCTCCAAACCTATTTCCCCGCCACCTTGATGGTCATGCTGTCCTGGGTGTCCTTCTGGATCGACCACAGAGCTGTGCCTGCCAGAGTCTCACTGGGTAAAAGTACTTAATAAGGCGTGGGAGGATGCTTTTGGTCTTTCTTTCAGCTGATCGCTAGGTAGCGTAGAATTAAACTCCTGGGCTGGGCATGGTGGCTCAGTCACCTAATCCCAGCACTCAGGCTGGAGCTGGAAGACTCTAAGTTTGAAGCCAACTTGGGCTACTTAGAGAGACCTTAGAGAGAAAAAAGGTAAAGTAAATCTTTAGAATTCTTACCTGATGGGCTTGTGAGTTGAAGGGGAACTTTCCTGCCTTTGCCTCCTCTATCTACCCTGTGAAAACCTGGGGAACTATCATTGCACCCCTCAGTCTGCATCAATTCAAAGGTGGAGCCAATCTGGAACCCCAACCTTTCCAGGCCAGTATGAGAATGAAGTACTAAAACGTCAATGAACGAGTCGGCAAATGCCAACAATTATTTTGTAAACCCTAGCGCCTTGCTGGCTTGGACAGTCCGAGACTGCAGACAGGCGGTTCCTGGGTAAGGGCTGTGTTCTGGCTTCTGCCAGACCCTGAATTCCAGAGGGAAAATTTACAATCCAGCCTTGCAATTCGGATAAAATCAGGGTGGACCCTGACAAATGGGAGAACTTATCAGGCAAACCACAGTGGAGAAGAACGGGACAGAGCGTAATAAATGTGGCTTAGACGGGGGGAACTAACTAACTGTGCTCGCCCCTTAGACGGGGGGAACTAACTAACTGTGCT
>NC_022031.1:31066455-31070918 GCF_000317375.1 Microtus ochrogaster
GCCCCTTAGACGGGGGAACTAACTAACTGTGCTCGCCCCTTAGACGGGGGGAACTAACTAACTGTGCTCGCCCCTTCAGAGATGTCCTTGAGTCAGTGTTAAATTCCACACCACGAGTGGTCACTCATGAGACATGACCTTGTCAGACACATCACAGAAACCCAGACTCCCCAGGTGACTGAAAGCAGGCAGCTACTTCTTGAGTTCTGGAAGGGGGTGAGTCAGGGAAGGCCTGATTGTTTAGAAAGCAAAGCCTCACGCCTCTACCGGGTGGAAATATGTCCAGGAAACTTCTCACCTGATTTAAAGAGAAAGTGAAATCGTGTCTGTGGGATGTGGGCACACCTCTGGGGGTGGGGCAGCAACTGAACTAAGATGGTTTTACAGGCATCATGACAGTGCTGACCATGTCCACCATCATCACGGGCGTGAATGCCTCCATGCCCCGAGTGTCCTACATCCGGGCCGTGGACATCTACCTCTGGGTCAGCTTCGTGTTCGTGTTCCTCTCAGTGCTGGAGTACGCGGCTGTCAATTACCTGACCACAGTGCAGGAGCAGAAGGAACAGAAGTTTCGAGAGAAGGTGGGGAGACTTCAACCCTTTTCTCTTGTAAGCTGGGCTAGAGTTTGGATGAGAATTAGTTCCTTGGTTGGGTGGGGACAGTTAGGAGGGGCCAATGCCTGTGGAAAGAGGGACATTAATGCCAAAGTGTGAACAGTTCTCTTCTTACCCTGTTGGGACAGAAATTGTGGGTAGGCAAGAAGCTCCTTAAGTGTGGTCTGTGGTACTGTTTGCATTCCTCGGCATTGACAGCAAGTGTCAGCAGCAAGCATACAGGAGCTGCAGCAGGCACTGCCATCTAGTGCTCCAACCCTAAGATCTGAAACTGTTTCTTTTTCATGCAATATATCTTGATCATGGATTCCCCTTCCCCATTTCCTCCCAGCCCTTCCCCCACCTCTTAACCAACTCAACTTTATATTTTGTTTCCCCCAATCCTCTCTTTCTTTTTTAAAAAACAAAGCCAGGCAGTGGTGGCACACACCTTTAATTCCAGCACTTGGAAGGCAAAAGCAGGGAGATCTCTGAATTTAAGGTCAGCCTGGTCTATAAAGTAAGTTCCAGGACTGCCAGGGCTACCCATAGAAACCCTGTCTCAAACAAACAAACAACAAAAACCCGTTCAAAAAAACAAGAAACACCCTCTCAAAATCCCCCACAAAATCTGACACCATAATATACAAACAAAATACCAATAAGACAAAAGGAAAAAATGCCCAAACAAAGCAAAATGAAACAAGCAGTCTACAAAAAATACAACTGTGTTTTATGTTGCTGCTGATCATAAGCGATAGACTAATAGATTTGCTGAGACTCCGATGGTGGAAACTAATTTTTCCTTGCCAGTGGATATCAGTTACAGATAGCTTTTTGGTTAGGCATGTGAGCCCCTGTCCACTTCCCCCTTTCAGTGCAGGGACCCCAGTCTGGCCTGAACTTTGCTCAAGCCTTGCGCTTCCTGTCACAGTCTCTGTGAGTCCTTTTCCAATTGGAAGACACCGGTTCCTTAGAGTCCTCTGTCGCCTGTGGTTTTTACAATCTGCTGTCCTCTCTTGCACATAGATCCCTGAGGCCTGGGGGAAAGTCTGATGAAGGCACCCCATTTAGGACTGAGTGCTCCAAATTCTCTCACTCTGTACACTGTGCTGTTGAGGGTCTCTATGGTAATTACCATCTACTGTGAGAAAAAGCTTCTCTGATGATGGCTGAGTGAGACCCTGATCTGTGGATATAGAAGAATACCCTCAGGACTCATTTTATTGCTATGTTCTTTAGCATTTGGTTTTTACCTATCGAGTTTCAGGTTCTTGGTCACTTTAACAATATGCGCATGGAGTGAGCTTTAAATCCACTCAATCAGAATGTCGGTGGGTACTTCTGTAGCTATTGTACCACTATAGCACCAGTATATCTTGCAGACAGGTCTCTCTTGTATGTCACAGGGTTTATGGCTGGGTTGAAGACTATCTTTCTCCTCTGGTAGCATGTGCAATACCTTCTAGTACCATGAATGCTAGTCAGTAGGGGTGCAACTTCTAGTTAGGCATCAACAAGACTCTTCCATGTTCAATGAGATATATAAGTGTTGTCATCAGCAATAGGGCCTTACCTTCTGATTGTGGAGAGTCCAATAGCCTGTGATGTTTGGGGTTTCTAGGAGGCTCTTTGGCCAATGAGCCAATGACCCAACAATATGTAAACCATTCCTGGTACTGTTTTTTTTTTAATTTTTGTACCATAATATGTCTAGTTGGACATTGTCTCCCTCATTATTTGGTGTCTTTGTTTATATTTCTTTTATATATGTATATAAAATATATGTATATGTATTATTTTAGGAAACTTCTACAGTAGTAGTTCCCATATGATTTTCAAATGATAATTAGTGCTAGTTATCCCTCCCTACATTCCTTCCTTTTCCCTATCAGCCTTCCTAGTTAATCTTATTCCAATTTCCTCTTTGTCTCTCCATAAAAATGTATTCTATTTCCCCTTCCTTGGGAGACCCTCTCCTCCCCACTAGTTCCTTACCAAGTCCCCAACCTCTGTGGTTATTCAGATTGTGGCATGTATATTGAAGGCTTTAAAGCTAACATGTACATATAAGAGAAAACATACAATATTTGTCTTTTGGGGTCTGGGTTACCTTACTCAGGAATTATTATTATTATTATTATTATTATTATTATTATTATTATTATTATTATTATTGAATTTTCGAGACAGGGTTTCTCCGTAGCTTTTTGGTTCCTGTCCTGGAACTAGCTCTTGTAGACCAGGCTGGCCTCGAACTCAAAGAGATCCACCTGCCTCTGCCTCCCGAGTGCTGGGATTAAAGGCATGTGCCACCACTGCCTGGCAGGAAGAATTATTTTTTAACTCCACCCATTTCCTTACAAATTTTGTAACTTCATTTTTCTTAACAGCTGAATAATAGTCCATTGTGAAATGTACCTCTACTTTCATTATCTGTTTATTAGGTGAACTTCTAGACTGTTTCCAGTTTCTGGCTGTTATGAATAGAGCAGCAATGAGCATGATTGATCAAGTGTCTCTGTAGTAGGATGGAGAGTATTTTGGGTATATGTCCAAGAGTTGTATGGCTGGATATTGACGTAGATATATTCTCCACTTCCTGATGAACCACCACGCAGATTTTTGTAGTGGTTGTATAGGCTCACACTCCCACCATCAGTAGGTAACCTGTTCACCAACTCCTCACATCCTCACCAGCGTGGATTGCCATTTTATTTATTTGTTTATTTATTTTCTTTGTATTTTTTTGTATGTTGGTGTTTTGCATGAATGTATGTCTGTGTGAGGGTGCTGGATCCCCTGCTACTGGAAGCACAGACAGCTGTGAGTTGCCATACGGGTGCTGGGCATCAAACCCGGGTCCTCTTGAAGAGCAGCCAGGGCTCTCAACCACCTAGCCATCCCTCTGGCTCCTGCCATTTGCTTAACTGATCTTAGCCAATCTGATTGAGGTAAGGTGAAATCTCAAAGAACTTTTAATTTGCATTTCGCTGATGACTAAGAATATTGAACATTTAAGTGTTTCTCAGCCATCCGTGTTTCACCTTTTGAGAACTTTCTTCTTAGCTCTCTACCTCACTTTTTAAATTGGGTTGTTTTCTTGATGTTCAGGGCTTTCTAGTTTTTTTCAGATATGTTTTAGATATTAATCTTTTATCAGATATATAACTGATAAAGATCATTTCCCAATCTGTAGCCTGAGACATTTTCCAAATGATGGTGTCCTCTGTCATACAGAAGCTTTTCAGTTTCCTGAGGTCCTGTTTATTAATTGTTGTTCCTAGTGCCTGTGCCGTTGGTGCCCTGTTCAGAGAGTCCTTTCCCAGGCGAGTGAGTTCAGGTCTGTTCCCCGTTTTTCATCAGATCCAGAATATCAGGTCTTATGCTGAGATCCAGCTGGACTTGATAGGTATGGGTCATTTGCACTCCTCTATATGCGTCCATGCTGTTTGACCAGCTCCATTCTTGCTGACGATGCTGTCTTTTCTCCAGTGTGTACTTTTGACTTCCTTATTAAAGATTAGGTATCCACAAGTATACAAATATGTGGTGTGTGTGTGTGTGTGTGTGTGTGACTATAGCCCTATGGTGATGAGCTCTGGGATGGTGGTATCACCAGCAGTTCTTTTATTATTCAGGGTTGTCTTAGCTGTCCTGTTTTGTTAGTCATTTGTTTCCATATGAGGCTGAAAATTGTTTTTTCGATACCTGTGAAGAACCATGTAGGAATTTTGATGGGGTTTGTGTGGCATCTGTAGATCTGTAGATTGTTTTTTTTTTTTTCGAGACAGGGTTTCTCTGTGGTTTTGGAGCCTGTCCTGGAACTAGCTCTTGTAGACCAGGCTGGTCTCGAACTCACAGAGA
>NC_022031.1:31071528-31077616 GCF_000317375.1 Microtus ochrogaster
ATCTATCTATCTATCTATCATCTATCTATCTATCTATCTATCTATCTATCTATCTATCTATCTATCTATCATCTATCTATCTATCATCTACCCATCTATCCATCTATCATCTATCTATCTATCTATCTATCTATCTATCTATCTATCTATCTATCTATCAATCAATCATCTATCTATCTATCATCTATCTATCTTTCATCTATCTATCTTTCATCTATTCTGAAAGGTACTATTTCCCTGATTTCTTTCTCCATAGATCATTTGTATATAGGAAGGCCATTGATTTTTGTGTATCACCTCTGCATCCTGCTACTTTGCTGAAAATATTTATCAGCTGTATACATTTCCAGATGGGGTCTTTTATGTCTAAAATCATTTCATCTGCAAATAAGAATACTTAAGCAACGAGTTACACCCCCAGGCTTCCCGAAGCTCCTTTCTGACTGATGCTCTGCAAACATTAGCCAAGTGTGAATTAGGCTAAGTCTTTACTCTTGGGTTCCCTAGACGTGCTGTCCTTCCAACACTGTATTCTATCACATTGGGCTGTAACGTGCAATGCAAACAAGACATTTCCTACAGGAATGCTGTATTAACCACAGTACAAAGCCCTGAACTCAGTCCCCTGGCGACACCACACACACACACACACACACACCCTGACTTACTGTCCCAGAGAAGTAAGTACCCAGTGAGAACGTACTTCACGCATTCAGGAAAAACTCTTTTAACAGCAACAGTGTGTGTCCAGTTTGGGCTAGTGCCCAAAGGAAGCCACCTCTATATAGAAATTATCTGGGGCTTATCTAGGTTTTGAGTTATTTTATATGTGATGTCATCTGCTCTGTTAAGTCCCAGGCCCAAGTTAAGGTTAGAACAATTAACTGTGTTTCACTGAGACAGAAATTCCAAGGTTTGGTTGTTTGGACAGGGTTTTCTCTGTGTAGCTTTGGAACCTGCCCTGGTACTCATTCTATTTTGAGGCCCAGGCTGGCCTCAAATAAAACTCACAGCTATCCACCTGCCTCTGCCTCCTGAGTGCTGGGATTAAAGGTGTGCACCACCACCACCTTACCTCAGTTCAGAAGTTTCATCCACTATTGTCATGGTAGCACACAGGCAGACATGGTGCTGGAAAAGGAGCTGAAAGTCCTGTATCTTGATCCACAGGCAGTAGAAGCAACTGTGTGCCACACTAAGTGTAGCTTGAGCCTACAAGACCTCAAAGCCCACCCCCACAGTGATCCACCTCCTCCAACAAGGACGCACCTACTCCAACAAAGCCACACCTCCTAATAGTGCCACTCCCTGTGGGCACCATTTTCTTTCAAACCATCATGGTGTCTGTCTTAATGAACCTCCCTGAAGGATGGAATGTTTCAGTTGTGAGGAAGCTGCTACATAACAGCAGAACCACTTGGAAGATTTAAGCCAGCTTAGAGACAGTGTGCAATGCAGCCAGTGTAAAGAATTGCTGGACTCGGTGCTCTCCGAGGTCCTCAGAACTTCACCTGTCTAGACGCCAGAGTGGCAATGGGTCGTCACTCTGTAACCAGGCCGCTTTCTCTCCCCATCTTCAGGACGCCAGAGTGACAATGGGTCGTCACTTTGTAACCAGGCCACTTCCTCTCCTCAAGCTCTAACTGAGCCTTTTGCTTGCTGCCCGTAGTTTCCATGCACGTGTGGAATGCCTCACTCAAGAACCATGACGCTGGATGGAAGTTACAGTGAGTCTGAGGCCAACAGCCTGGCTGGCTACCCAAGAAGCCACATTCTGCCAGAAGAAGAAAGACAAGCCAAAATCGTGGTCCATTTGGCCCTTAACAGTGAACTGGCAACCTCCAGAAAGAAAGGCCTTCTCAAAGGCCAAGTGGGGCTCTACATCTTCCAGAACACCCACGCCATTGACAAATACTCCAGGTTGATATTTCCAGCCTTCTATATATTTTTCAACCTAATTTATTGGTCAGTGTTTGCCTAGGGATTCCAAGGCTGTGTCTAGGACAGGGCGTGACCAACTCTCGGTGGACACATGGACCTAATGACCACACTTCCTGCACCAGGCCAAGCAGCTGCTCCTGGCTTGGAGGAGCCCAGGGACCTCCAGCTGCCCTCACCCCGTATCTGTGAATCTTTTCCTCGTTCATGCTGTGTTCCACATCACACACTCCCCCCTCTCAACAGCGCTGTCTTTTGTTCTATGTGAACTTGTTCCCAAGAACTTCCCCGACGCCTACTTAATAAAAGACTCAAAGGCCTCCAGAATGTTCTGAGATGCTCAGTAAGTGAAGAAAGAAAATGAAGGACAAACTATAGGGGGCATTCTGGGTAAGAAACTGGGTGCAAAAGTCTGTGAACTCATTCAGTTGGATTAAGTACCTACATTGGAGGGAAAAGCTCTCATAACAGAGATGGGAAGTGATTTGGCTTAAACAATACTGGCAACCAGCATGATTTTATAAATGCTAGAGGAAATTATTCATTTCCCTCTTCATTCAGTCATTTGTTAACACGGAGTCCCCACCCTGTGCCCAGACTGTAGAGATGAATGCGTCGTCTTTTCCTTTGCTGAGCCTCTCTAAGCGATACCCATTCTACATACATAGTGTACATCTGTGTCCTCTTCCCCCTCTGCCTCGCTCACCCACAGACCCATTCTGCTTCCTGCTGGTTTTACTCTAGGTCTGTCTAGAAAAGCATTTCCAGGCTCTTGTGAGACTCTCATGAAGCCAGCTCAGTGCTGCCCCCTCGAGGCATCCTTGTGGAATGAACCGAGGGCTGAGACCATACCAGGACTTGAGTATTGGAGAAAGTGGAGAGAGGGGGGACGGGGTCTGCAGTGGAAATCTAGTCAGATACCCCCACTTCCTGTTTCGAGTTCCTCCCCTTCTTCCTCAGCAAGATAGTGTCCTTGATCATCACCACCGTCACCATCATTATCATTACCTCCCTGTCCACACCCAGCTACCACCCTAGAGATCCCACCTACTCCAAGAAGGGTCCACACCCTAGAGTGACTTCCCCCTCACTTCTAGGAGTGGCTGTTTCTTCTACTGCCACTGAGTGAACATTAAGATGGTAGTCTGGCTCGTTTAGCTGACATCTGTGGGAGCAGATGACCAGAAAATTTAAGGTAATCTCTACCAGAATTTTGGGTGGTACAAAGGATATGATTTTGATAAGAGGCTTTTTTTTTTTTTTTTTTTGGTTTTTCGAGACAGGGTTTCTCTGTGGTTTTGGAGCCTGTCCTGGAACTCCCTTTGTAGACCAGGCTGGTCTTGAACTCACAGAGATCCACCTGCCTCTGCCTCCCGAGAGCTGGGATTACAGGCATGCGCCACCACCGCCCGGCATAAGAGGCTTTTTAAGTTAAGGCATTTGGGGTCAGAAGGTTGTCTTTTTTTTTTTTTTTTTCTGAGACAGGGTTTCTCTGTGGTTTTGGAGCCTGTCCTGGAACTCCCTTTGTAGACCAGGCTGGTCTTGAACTCACAGAGATCCGCCTGCCTCTGCCTCCCGAGTGCTGGGATTACAGGCATGCGCCACCACCGCCCGGCCAGAAGGTTGTCTTTGAGGAGCAGAGGGAATCTCCCCCTCCAGATCCTTGCTTACTAACGGACGTCGTGTTACCCTCTTTCTGACTATCCCTACCAGCTTCCTGTAAAGGGCAGGGTAGCTAGCTAGTCAAGAGCAGAAAAGTGATCCTCAAAGTGGGGCAAAATCTTGCTTCAAATTAAGTATGCTCCAGATTGCAGAGTCTGCTGCAGGGCAGGCTTTAGTCCTGAGGACAAGGCACACAGGAATATCAGAACCTCCCTGGATTCCAAGCCAGGGAGGGGCCTGATGCAGCTGTGTGATCTTCTCGCTCCCGCTCCCTTAGCGTGACTGGGCTCTCACGTCTTGGTTCCTTCTCCGGGATCACTCCCCACTGCCTGGCCTCTATTCCCTTACATAGATACCTTGTGTCCACTGGTTCCAGTCACTCCTTTCAATGGTCCCTTGCCCATGCTAAAGACTCATCTCTAGCCACCAGCTGTAGCTTCTAGCCTACCAGTTCAGAGGCTGTGGGATAGAACAGTATCAGCCAGACTGGTCTAGGTTCCACTGTGGCATACATTACCTTAGGTGGCTGCAAGCTCAGTAAGCTTCTGAGGCTACCCTGAGATTTAAGAACTCTCGAGAAGGTCTCACGGAACTCAGACAAAACTCAGATGAGCCATTATCTTCATGGTTACAATGTATTACCATATTGTAGAGCTAGAACCAGCAAAGGAAGAGGTGTCCAGGAAAGGGTCTGGGAGAGCAAGTGCAGAACTCTAAAATGTTCTCTCCTCTTGGATCTATATCAATTGTGCTTGTTTTCCCCAGCAATGATGCATATCCAGGGAAAGTCAACCTGCTCATCAAAGTGTACACACGTTTTAGGGAAGCTTGGTGTAGCTGATGGTCCACACGACCCATCTTAGTCTGCAGCCTTGCTGGAAGTTGAACAGGTCCCCGGGGCACAAGGTGTCTAATGGTGTTTCTCGAGACTGCAAAGTTCAGGAACGCGGAGCTCAGTTAATCCTGTCTCCTAGCTGTCTCCTGTAGTAGCTGCTTTTGTGTTGTAACAGAAGTAACTGGAAAGAGGAACAGTTTGTTTCATCGTTCTTGTCTGGCGTCAAGGGGAAGAGTTCATACCGGCAGGAATGTGTGGCTGAGGTTACTCAAATTGGTGGATCTTGTGCTCAGAGCAGAAACCTCGGGCAGAGCCATGTGCAGATAAAACCTTTGAAGCCAACCTTTCCAACCGTTGTGACCACATGCTAGCCAAGTCACATGTCCCAGAGATTCCACGGTCTCCTAAAACAGTGCTACCAGTTGGGACAGAGAATTCAGACATGTGAACCTCTGGGAGACATCTATATTCAGACTATAGCACCTCCTCTTTGGGACCTGAGCCCTGCCAGAGCTGGACTCTGACAATGGGGACTTGGCTCTTGGTTGTGGTGGTAATTCATTCACACACTCTCTGATATGGTAGCCGTGGGCTGTTGGGAGCTGTGAACCCCCACCTCCCCAGATCCTGAATTTCTGGTAAACTACTTGTAATGCTTGCAGCTGCTCTGAGCACGAGACCCTCAGGAGCTCCTGATGGCAGGGGAGTGGTTTCTGGTGGGTTTGGCTGGGGCGTGGCTATCAGTTAAGGATCTCTATAGAAGCGGCTCTGGTACACAATAAAGGGGGCATTCTGGCATCAAGGATGACCTGTGTCTCTGTCTGTGTGTTTCAATCTCCAGCCTCTTGCCCAGTTCATGAACTGTATGGTAGCGCATAGAGCGCAGACAGGCATGGTGCGCTACAGCACATCTAAATTTAATTAATTAAAGTTAAATAAAGTTGAAACTTGGTTCTCAGTGGCACTAGCTTTACTTCAGGCTTTCTGTTCTGTAGCCCCAAATCCCTGTGGTTTCTTGCGGGACAACACAGGTCTGTAGAACATTTCATAAAGGTAGAAAGTTTCTTAGAGCTGTGGTTCTTCACCTTCCTAATGCTGCAACCCTTTAATACAGTTCCTCATGCTGTGGTGACTCCAACCATAAAATTATTTTAGTTGCTATTTTGTTACTGTAATGTTGCTATTGTTATGAATCATAATGTGAATGTTTTGGAGATAGAGGTTTGCCAAAGGGGTCGTGACCCACAGGTTGAGAACCACTGCCTTGGATGAAAGGATCAGCCTGTGTAGACAGGAGGAGGAGGGACAGCTTGGAGATGCAGAGCAAAGGCCATTTGGGCAGGTGGTTTCAGCTGGTTCGCAGGCTGCAGGAAGGACAGGTGCTAGGACTCATGCTAGGTCTCCACCATAGTGGTGCCAATGAGGACTCCCTGGCTGGCCCTCCATAGATCTGCCTGGCCAAGACCAAAGGATTAGATGCATTGTTTGGGCTGAAAGTCATTGACTCCACCTTGCTCTGCTTCTGACTACATTGTCTTCATAAACTGCGGCTCGTAACGAAGCTGCCCATTCACAGAACAGATAAAAAAAAACTTTTGCCGGGCGGTGGTGGCGCACGCCTTTAATCCCAGCACTTGGGAGGCAGAGGCAGGC
>NC_022031.1:31077753-31083256 GCF_000317375.1 Microtus ochrogaster
ACCAGAGAGTCCTGCACCTTCTTCAGGAGTTCATGTTGGAAATGGGGTGGGGGGAGGGTAAGCCAGTAGGAAACACCGCAGTCACTGAGGAGTGTGAGCTACCGAGAGTGGGCTGAGAGGAGGGACTGGTCACAGGACCGGGGAAGTACTGCTTTCAGGTTTTGGGGGGTTGGGCAGTGCTGGAATCTGGGATTGAACCAGGTGGCAATTTTTCAGCAATGGATAGACATGCTTTTATGGCAGCGTGGGGCTTAACACTGCAGAGGGAAAGAGCAGGGATGTTCAGGGGACAATAAGTACATGCCTATATGATATGCAAAAGAGACTGGATCCGAAAGGTAAGTTTGGACCAAGAAGGATTTTGAGTAGGGAAAAAATATTGTGGGTAACTTATTTGCCAATAGAATATAACCTTGTATTTTAATCCTGGTTAGGTGCTGGTGGCATAAACGGTGCAAATAAACCACCAAAGGGCTCATAGAGTGAAAGCCAGCAAGCCTGGGGACTCACAGGGTTGAGGTGGGACACACTATGTCCCCTTGCCCCCGGATCACCTCAGGATCTGTCTCTATTCTCACCCTCTTCGAATGGGTTCTCTTTCCCTGTGGGTGTGGGCAGGAGAGAGGGAGGTGGTCATGAAAGTCTGTGACCACAGCCTTCTAGTTCCACGGTGCTGGGGGAAGGAGCTCTCTACTTAGACTAAACCCAGGGAAGGAATTTGACATGTCTGATCTGGGCCATGTCTGTAGAAGAATGCTCATGGCTCATTCTAGTTTATGTGTATAAGTTAGAACCCTTCAAAACTACCTTTATTTGGATCACCCTTTCCATAAACATCTGTAGAAGGAAGAGCATGAATTTTAAAAGTGAGGGAACCGTTGAAGGGAAAAAGATTATAACAACAGAAAGTTCATGCTGAGTTCAGCTGTATGTAAACTGTTCTCACGGAGGACGGGGAGTGTGGCAAGAAAATGGGGGTGTCAGATCCAAAGCCTAGTGCTGGTCTCCGGTTGGGAGGCAGATAAAGAGTTAGGACTACGGACTACCGGGCAGTGGTGGTACACCCTGCACCCCTTTAATCCCAATACTTGAGAGACAGAGGCAGGGGATCTCTGTGAGTTCATAGGCTAGCCTGGTCTACAAAGTAAGTTTGGGGACAGCAAGAGCGGTTATACAGAGAAACCCTGTCTTCAAAAAAATCAAAACAAAAAAACAAAAACAAAACCCAACAACAACAAAAGGATTACTAGACTGTGTGAGGGCTGTGAAACGGGAAGGTGAGTGTGTGTGTGAAGGAGCAGGGCCCAGTACAGGAGCGTCAGCCAACAGAAGGTTGCTGTCACACCTGGTACGGGAACTCTGAAGGGAGCAGAGACAGGCTGGCGCTATCAGACTGAAAAAGGTGCCAGTGGTAACCAGAAACACCAAGAAGAGTGACAGCTGCTCAGTGGGCAAGGCATTAACCCTCCTCTTGACCACACAGCAGAAATGCCCAGAGGATGATGCTACTTATGGGAGGGCTGTTTTTGATTTTTTTGTTTTTCGGAGACAGAGTTTCTCTGTAGCTTTGGGGCCTGTCCTGGACCTAGCTCTTGTAGATCAGGCTGGTCCTGAGCTCACAGAGATCCTCCTGCCTCTGCCTCCCAAGTGCTGTGATTAAAGGCATGCGCCACCACCGACCTGGCTCTGTTTTTGATTCTTACTCTTGGACAATAATTTAAAAAAAAATAACATAGTGGCATACTTGTTCTGAATGCAAGTTGTCTTTTCAATGGTGCTTCCCCTAAACTGTAAAAAAAAACAATATAAATAAATAAATATAATATTGGGATTTATTGGAGGCCTTGAGTACCAGCTGTAATACCCTCTCAGAGCTCAGAATTGAATGTTTATGGCAGGTGAGGATCTGAGGGTAAAAGCATTAACTTAAGAACATCACCTCTACATGTTCTTTATTTTTTGTGCAAGGGGAAAAAGTGAAGAGAAAAGGTGCAGAGAAGAAAGGAAAAAAAGGAGAAGTAAAAAGAATAAGGGGAAGAAGTAGAAGAAGTAGCAAGGAGAAGATCTGCACGAGGTTTCTAGTTTTTACAGACATAGCTGGAAAATTCCATATTCAAGGACAATGAATATATATATCTGTCACAAAGAGGGCAGGTAGAACCTGACAAAACAGTACTCCAGAACAGGTGACCTGACCCAGGAAAGAGCCAGCATTCTAGGGGAAATATCTGACATTCCAAACCATTAGATAAAGTTACTAAACATCCCTGAATCCTGGATTCACTCATTCTCCTCAACCAATCTTCCTTGTGATAACCAGCTTCAGGAACACTCAGATTTGTTTGTTAGCAAAGGTGGGGCACGCTGCCTTCCTGCTCAGTGCCTGTCTTCTATAGAAATTTCTGTGTGATCTGTTAGCAGGTAATTTTTTGGAATTGACTCTATGTAAATTTGACTGCTAGAACAAAGAGTCAATGCCATTGCTCCGAGGCCTTGAGACGTGTATGTGCGTGCATGCGTGTGTATGTGTGTGTGTGCGTGTGTGTGTGTGTTGGGGGGGGGACTGGAGCAAGGTCATTCTGCTACCCTTGCAGAAGTCACACTGTTGAGGTATTCTGGTAATGAATCCCATTTTAAAGGAATTATGAAGAATCATGGTCTCACAAGGTTTTCACAGATATGACAGTGACTTTTCCAAAAGACAAGTGCTCCATAGTTGTACTCTTGTGGGTCTGCCTTTATGAATCTGTCCACTGTTCATTACTGTATCGTCTTGTGGGCTCCAGCAGGGATGGAGGGCAGTGGTATAGGAACAGTGCTTATGACTGGGTCATCAGGTCCCTGCCTCAGACCTTGGAAGTACTTGTGCTAGCCTCTATCCCCCACACGTTGGGTGGACACCACCTCAACTTTTGCCCCTTTAACCACTTAGTTTTCTAAAAGGCAAAAACAGTGGTGAGAGCTCCTATTGAAAGACCTGGATAAATCCAGACCTCCCCAGCAGGAAGAAAATAGCCAAAAATCCAAGCAGGAAGAAAAGAATCAAAAATCTAGGATTAGCTGGTTCAGTGACTGTGTTTCAGGAACTAGCTGAAGGTAAAGTTAGAGTTTCCCCCTTGTGATTTTAGGAACTAGCTGATTATGACCTTGAGTGATCTTGAAAGGCAGGGAGTTGTCCCCTTGTGACTTTCTGTGACACCCTCCCTGCCCCTATTATTGGGCTGTGGTTTCTTCCTATAAAAACCCCTTCTCCGGTCACTCGGGGTCGAACTCTTCCCCTGTGTGGGTTATGAGTCTCGGCCTCAGTGCACTGGTTCCCGTCTCATCTCATCATTAAAGCCTCGCGTGATTGCAGCAAGGATGGTCTCTCGTGAGTTACTGGTGGGTGTCGTGTTATCCCGAGACTTGAGTGAGAGTCTCCCCAACACTGGGGATCTTTCACTATCACCCACCCTCTTGTGCCAATAAATCAAGAGCTGCCCACTGTTAGAACAGGGAGGGGTGAGCCGGGAACAGCTGTAAGGACTTTCTGGAAGACAGTGCACAGCCTTAGCTGTCCACCCTTGAGTTTCTGTCTTGTTTAACCTCATGGTGAGTGTGGGTGTGGTCTGCTGGAGAGCCAACCCAGGACCTGATACACTGAAAAGTTTCTACCTGTTGACATTCTATAGGTCTCTGAAAGAAAATACATGAACCTGGTGGAATTCAATGACATCACACAACATCTTTTTTAAGGTTTATTTATTTATTTACTTTTTTTTTTCTAGACAAGGTTTCTCTGTAGCTCTGGTCCCTGTCCTGGAACTACCTCTTGTAGACCAGTCTGGCCTAGAACTCACAGAGATCTACCTGCTTTTGCCTCCTGAGTGCTGGGATTAAAGGCGTGCGCCACTACTGCCCAGCTAAGGCTTATTTATTTTTATCTTATGTGCTTGTAAGTCTGTGTGAGGGTGCCAGGTCCCCTGAGATGGGAGTAACAGACAGTGGTTGCTGGGAGTTGAACCTAGGTCCTCTGGAAGAACAGTCTTAACCACTGAGCCACCTATCTCTCCAACCCCAATCCCATAAGTTTTTACTGGAGTTTGCACAAGCAGGCAGTTTAACAGAAGCCATGATAAGCTATCAGGGACATCTTGGCCTTGGTTCTAGGGTAGAGCTGAGTAACTTTTCATAGGGTTCTCCATCAAGGAGCGCAAATTCTAGTTAAACCCAGAATGGCCTCAACAGCAATACAAGATGGAGGACCTTCTGTTGAGCAAGGAGGTGGCTATCTCCTTCACCTAACTTCAGTGAGTTCTCGCAGACATCCCAAAGGGCCAGAGGGCAGAGGGATGAAATCTACGTCCAGACTGTGAAGTCCTCTACTGTCATTGACTTCAAGTGATTTGCCAACTGTGAAGTAGCCTGAGCTCCAGAGCTAACCAAGGGGAAGTGAGGAAGCCCTTTTCTGTAAACACTAGCCAGCATTAAGCAAGCTGTGGAGTCTCTCTGCATCAATTTTCTCATCTGCAAAACGGGATCAACTTCCAAAAGTACCACGGGTCTGTCCTTTTGCTGAAAATAGCATGGATACAGTGCCCACTGAGGCTGGGGATATAGTGGGCTCATTAATGTTTTCTAAGAAGTTCCCTCTGTTGATTCATCCATGTTCCTCCAGAGCTGAGCACAGCTCAAGGGACACAAGGGAAGAACACATGCTACCGTGCTCAGGACAGGGAATGTGCCCGGTACTTGGCCCTTTGGACAATGTTACTTGACTATCTGCCTTCTATGTCTATCTTCTATGATAGCTGAGGCAGGAGGTATAGGCGGGACTTCCAGGCAGAGAGAGGAAGTAGGAAGAGATACTCAAGATGCAGAGGAGACCCTGTGGAGACTCTGGAATGAGCTGGACACACAGAATGGGAGTGAGGTAAAAGCCAAGGGGTAGAACGTAGATTAATAAAAATTGGGTTAATTTAAGTTGTAAGAGCTAGTGGGATAAGCCTAAACTAAGGCTGCGCTTTCATAATTAATAAGAAGTCTCCATATAACTAATTGGAAGCTGACTGACAAGACAGAGAAAGTCTGATCTTGAAGTGTGTGAAATTCTTCCTAAAACCCAGGCAAAGGAAAGTTTGCCTACTGCTTTGGGACATTATTTTAAGATGTGTCACATTTGTTTATGCTCTGGAACAGTTGTTTAATGATGCAAAGATGTGCTGCATTCTTTTTTTTCTTTTTTAAATATTTACTTATTATTTATACAATATTCTGTCTGTGTGTATGCCCGCAGGTCAGAAGAGGGCACCAGACCTCATTACAGATGGTTGTGAACCACCATGTAGTTGCTGGGAATTGAACTCTGGACCTTTGGAAGAGCAGGCAATGCTTTTACCCTCTGAGACATCTCTCCAACCCCTGCATTCTTTTTTTTTTTTTTTTCGAGATAGGGTTTCTCTGTGGTTTTGGAGCCTGTCCTGGAACTAGCTCTTGTAGACCAGGCTGGTCTCGAACTCACAGA
>NC_022031.1:31083356-31114330 GCF_000317375.1 Microtus ochrogaster
CTCTTGTAGACCAGGCTGGTCTCGAACTCACAGAGATCCACCTGCCTCTGCCTCCCAAGTGCTGGGATTAAAGGCATGCGCCACCACCGCCCGGCTCCCCTGCATTCTTTTATGTTGCATTTGTTTAGATCTGTGAAGCTGTGTTACTTTGCCTGTCTGAAACACCCGATGGTCTAATAAAGAGTTGTATGGCCAACAGCTTGGCAGGAAAGGATAGGCGGGGCTGGCAGGCAGAGAGAATAATGGGAGGAGAAATGTGGAAAAAGCAAAAACAAGGAGAGGAGGCAAAGGTAGATGGGATAATTTAAGTTAAGAAAAGCTGACCAGGCTGGGCGATGGTGGCGCACACCTTTAATCCCAGCACTCAGGAGGCAGAGGCAGGCGGATCTCCGTGAGTTCGAGGCCAGCCTGGTCTACAAGAGCTAGTTCCAGGACAGGCTCCAAAGCCACAGAGAAATCCTGTCTCAAAAAGACAAAAACAAAAAACAAAACAAAACAAAAACCAAAAAACAACAACAACAAAAAAAAACTGACTAGAAATGAATCAAGGTAAGGCCAGGCATTTATAAGAAAAAAAAAATCTCCCGTGTGATTTATTTGGGAGTTTGGTGGTGGGCCCCCCAAAGAGCAAAGCGTTAAAACAACTTCTTCATAACATCCAGATGAAAAACAAGTTATGCGAAGTTTTTACTCTTGGTTTGTATGTATTTAGATGAAAACAGGGAGTTCCAGAAGAGAGGAAGCAGGAGGGAGGAAAGTGCCGATCATCCAGATGCCCCAAACATAACCAGGTGTTTCCATGGTACCTGCTGAGAAGTTCAGGCCCAAGGGACAGGCCGCTAGCTACCCACTCTCCCTTACTCCGATCCGCCTCTCAGACACCTTCTTATGAACACAGGCCCCTAAAGTGTTGGAGCGCCCAATCATGTCTCCTCCTGGGAAGGCTACCTTTAATGATGTACTTTTAAATAGCTACACTGAGGTACACTTAACATGCAGTGACATGAACAGCCTACATGTGTGTTGGCGGCACACACATCCGATTCTTTGTGAACATCTCTTGTGTCTCAGTCCGTCCTCCTCGCCTCCTTCCCTCAATATCGTCCTTAGCTGTTCAGTTCATTTTCCCATTTCTAAACGTATGCACAAAATCACGAGGCATGCACTCATTCATGCCTGGTTTAGTCCTCTCGGTGTGACAGCCCTGAAGTTAATTCCTGTTCCTGCATGTAAACACTGCAGCGGTATCCCACTGTGTGATTAACCGTGGTTTCTCCTGTTGATGGGCAGACCTAGCTGCTTCTACTAAACTGCACCAAGACACACATCTGTAAATGCATATAGAAACATTTGCGCACAAGACCGTGTGAATGTGTTATTATGTCTCTTGTGTTTACGGGGTGAGGGGAGTGATTACTGGGTGCTAGATCAGAGTGCAGTTTTGAGATAGTTGTATTGACATGTGATCCGCTAACATATCATTCGTCTGCTGAAAAGTGAGAGTCATTGACTTTTAGACTCTGATTCATGCAACCAACACAACAACCAGGTGCTGATTTCCTTACCCTCGAAAGAAGCTTCTTGTCCTTGCTTCTGTGACTTTCCCATTCCTGCCCTGCAAAGTTGACTTTCTGCTGCCCTGTAATGAACTCGTTATATACATGAAGCTTGGCGATGGGGGGCCCTAAGGGACTGACTGATTTCTTCCATTTCATGTAGTTTTTCTCTCCCTTCACCACCCTTCCCTCGGTCCCTGCCTTTCTTCCAGTCCCGGGGACTGAACCCAGGGCCGTGCGCAGGTCAAGCGCTTTGCGACTAAGTGATAACCCACTGTATCTCCAGCCTCACTTTAGCGAATGTTCTCAACACTAACCCACGTTTCAGCATGCATCTGTGTTTTGTTCCGTTTTAACTGCTGGATAATAGTCATTACATGGATATGTTCTCTTCTCCTTAGTCATCCATCAGCGATAGGCATTTTGTTTCTTTCAACTTTTGGCTATTATTAATCATGTTGCTAAGAACATCCACGCAGAAGTTTTTATAGAGACATTTAAAAAAAAATTTCTCCAGGGTACAAGATTTTAAGAGTAGAATTGCTGTCATGGGATGGCCCCGTACTTAACTCTTTGAGGAACTGTTAAGCTGTTTTCCAAAGTGTAGGCATTGTTTTATATTCCTAGCAGCAATACATGAAGCTTTTTTTTTAAAAAAATATTTCCAATACTTTTTATTGTCTCCTTTTCTAGGGCGGCTAATGGGGGAGAGTCTTTTGTTTTGTATTAATTTTATTGGTTAAATAAAGAGACTGTCTTGGCCCTAATAGGACAAAAAATTAGGTAGGCGGAGTAGACAAAACAAAATACTAAAAAAAAAGCTGAGTCAGACAGTCACCATGATTCTCCCACTCCAGACAGACGCAGGTTAAGATCTTTCCTGGTAAGGTGAGCATCCAAACTGCCTAGGCTCCCCCAAAGCCAGTACGTGCAGTAGGATCAAAACCCCATTGCCATTGTTCTTGAGTTCTCAGTAGTCCTCATTGTCCGCTATGTTCAACTTACTAAACCTGGATGGAGGTGGGCGGTCCTTGGACTTCCCACAGTCAGGGAACCCTGATTACTCTTCAAGCTGATGAGGGAGAGGGACTTGATCAGGGGAGGGAAATGGGAGGCGGTGGCGGGGAGGAGGCAGAAATCCTTAATAAATAAATAAATTTAAAAAAAACAACTGTTAAAAGTAAAATTGTATTAAATATTTGTTGAGTAAGTGAAAAAAAAGATCTTTCCTGGTAAGCCAACTCGTGGTACTACACAAAATATTAAAAATGGGTTAGATCAATATATAAGAGCTAGCCAATAAGAGGCTAAAACTAATGGGCCAGACAGTGTTTAAAAGACTACAGTTTCCGTATAATTATTTCGGGTGTAAAGCTAGCTGGGTGGCGGGATGCAGCCCGCCGCTCCTCACTACAGGTGGCCTTCATAGTAGTTATGAAGTGGCCTCTTTGTGGCCTGGTTTGGCGGTTTCTTGTTGACAATGGCGCTGAGTTTTTGCATATCTTATTGGCTCCTCATGTATTTATTTTTTTTTTGGCAAATTTTTATTCATATTGCTTGCCTACTGTTAAGTTTGGTTGCCTCTTTTCCTCTGGGTTTCATGGATTGTTTATATATTCTTTATACAGACTCTGTATCAGGTGTATGCTTTGCAAACACTTTCTCCAGACAACTGATTCTCTAATTATTTTTAATGTTGCTTGCTGAAACACAATAATTTTTATTTTGATGAAGCCCATTTTGTCTGTTTTTTTCTTTTGGTTTATTGTGCTTCTGAGGTCATAATTAAGTCAGGCATGCATTTGACTTTCTAAGAAAGTGGCAGGTATGTGTGACTTGCACATCTTGGCACAGAAACAGGGCCTCTTGGTGAAGACTTGGAGGTGACACATTGTGTGTGTTGGGGGGCAGGGATTAGCACGATACAATTCACAGAGAGACGAGAATGGAACTCAGACCAGGCAGTGGTAGTACGTGCCTTTAATCCCAGCACTAGGGAGACAGAGGCAGGAGGATCTCTGTGAGCTTGAGGTTAGCCTGGTTTATAAAGTGAGTTCTAGGATAGCCAGGGCTACAGAGAAACCCATCTCAAAAAGACAAAAAAATGAAACTCAGTTCAGCATGATTCAGCCAGTGCTAGTTCTAACTTCTAAAGTCTGACCTCAGATTTTTTTTTCTTGTTTGTCTGTGTTTTTGAGACAGAGTTTCTTTGTGTAATAGTCCTGGTTGTCCTACAACTTGCTCTATAGACCAGACTGTCCTTGAACTCACAGAGATTTGCCTGCCTCTACCTCCCAAGTGCTATGATTAAAGGCATCAGCCTTGTCTCATATTTAAGCAGAGCAAAATTTTGGGAAAAGGTTTTCAGGTAACAATTACCTCAGTCCTGTGTGTACAACAAAGCTTCAGACATGTTTACATTGAAACTCTTTACAAAGTGGCTTCTTCCATAAAGACAGGTCTGCTGACTTAGAAACAGTGCTCAAGATGAAGGTGTCGGGAGAATGACCGAGGTAAGCATAGTGCCTGTGGGAGCCAGAATTGACCTGGCCCTGAGATAGCATGGAAGCTATTTAGGCTTTTGTAAAATACAAATGACATCTCTCATAAGGATGGGCTTTATGGACTGAGAAGAGACTCGAGGTCAGGTGGGGAAAGTCTGGCATGATCAACATAATATTCTGAAGGAGTCGAGGGAAGCCTGGCCCTACAGTGTTCGGATCTGTGAACCCACAGATTCTGAATTTCTGGTAAACAACTTGTTTTTTTCTACTCTGAGACAGCTTGCAGCTGCTCTGAGCACGAGACCCTCAGGAGTTCCTGATGGCAGGAGAGTGGTTTCTAGTGGGTTTGGCTGGGGCGTGGCTATCAGTTAAGGATCCCTATAGAAGCTGCCCCTGGACTCAATAAAGGGGGCATTCTTGGGGCATTCCTGTTTCAAGGATGACCCGTGTCTCTGTCTGTGTGTCTTTGTGTGTTTCAATCTCCAGCCCCTTGCCTGGTTCACGAACTGTATGGTAGCGCAGAGTGAAGACCGGCGGGCGTGGTGCGCTACAGTATGGGTCCTAAGTCACATTCTTCCCAGCATTCCAGGCGGAAGGCAGGTAAACATCTCCTTCCTTCAAGGAGATAAGCCTGCGTGTTTAACTTTCCCTGCTTTCTCCAGTGCTTATCCCTCTACTACGCAAGTACAACTTGAACCTTGTAGCTTGCGATAGCTACAGAATTGAGCCAAAGATTGCAGAAGAATTGGTTAGCACAAAGCACAAAACAATACCTCCCCCGACAATGTTTAACAGTAGATAAATATCAGTTGCCATCAAATAAAGGAAACAGGCATGGTTTGGGGTTCAGTTCACAGCTGAGGAGGACACAGCTTCTCCTGGTGGGTTGTTACTTCTCCATTTTATAACAGAGGAACCTGCTCACAGACCTTTCCCGCTTAGCCCAGAGCCCCGCCTCCCCAAAGGAAATAGTGTATAGAAACACAGCAGTCAAAGGGCTAGGTGGCATCTGACCAAATCACACATCGGTGGTTTCCCTTGAGCAACTGCAATTGCTTGACAGTTGCAGCAAGTGCCTCAGGACTTCAGCTGCGGTGACAAGATGCCCAGGCTTGGTCTCTTCACCCACAAACACTGACAACTCGAGTCTGTAGGCTGAAGTCCCACCTCTGGGCTGATAGCGACCACACGGCGGCCTCACGTGGAGGAGGACCAGCAGGCCTCTGCTCTCTCTTTAAAAGGAGGAAAGAATAGCTTAAGTCAGGGAAGGACAGGAAAGCGGACGCGTAATCCATCCCCTTTAGAAAATTCGGTTTAAGCCGGGCGGTGGTTGCGCACGCCTTTAATCCCAGCACTTGGGAGGCAGAGGCAGGCGGATCTCTGTGAGTTCAAGGCCAGCCTGGTCTACAAGAGCTAGTTCCAGGACAGGCTCCAAAACCACAGAGAAACCCTGTCTCGAAGAAAAAAAAAAAAGAAAAGAAAAGAAAATTCGGTTTATTGGAAGCGGCCTTGAGACTGTGATCAGGTCTCAAGGTCGGACAGAGAACCTGAGACATAAAAGCGAGCAGGAGAGTTAGAGGCAAAGGACAGCAGCTTTAACGGGAAGGAGGACCTTTGTCAGCATCTGCTTCCGGTACCTTCGCAGACCCCGTAGCTCACAGGCAACGGTCCCTTCAGTTTCCTCAGAGTTGGCCAGGATCTTCAGCCTCTGTTGGAACTGTGGCTGTGTTTTATTTTAAGCTGTCTGTTCTTCTCATGGGTCAGCGGTTGAAGATGCAGCTCAGTTCACATCACTCCTGTGACTTGTTCGTATCGCTTTGTTTCATTGGCCAGCATGTTTAAAATATTTACTGTTTATTTTAAGAGCTAGGTGATTCAGTAATCTGGAGGGTGTCTTGGTCACTGCTGTATTGCTGGGATGAGACACCACGGCCAGAACAACAATGATAAAAGAAGCATTTAATGTACAGTTTCAGAGGGTCAGTCTGTGACCGTCATGGCGAGGAGCCGACAGGCATGGCACTGGAGCAATAGCTGAGAATTTACATCCCGTCCACAGGCACGCAGTAAGAGAGAGGAAGAGGGTACACACTGGAAATGGTGTGGGCTTTCGAATCCTATAAGCCAACCTTCTCCAACAAGGCCACACCTCCCAACCCTTCCCAAACAGTTCCGCTAACTGGAAGCAAGCATCCAATGGCCTATAGCGGCCATTCTTCTTTAAACCAGAGGGAGTTATCTCCAGGTGATAAAAATGACAGTATGGCACTTCAACAGGTAGAACTCGAGAAGATTGTGGCAGTGCTAGGAAGGCTCCGTAGTTTATAATCCAAAAATCGGGGGTGGGGTGAGCAGGATTTAAGTCATTCATACTAGCAAGCCTTCTATCCTCAGGGCTGAGGTGAATATGTGGCTTCTCCTGCTGTCTCCCCATAGCTTGTTTGTGTTTGTAATCTTTGATTATTCTCACCAGAGATCACATTTTACAAAGCCCTTTGGATCCTGATGGAAAAGGAAGACATAAGGCATGCCTCATGGGAAGGAAAGAGAAAGAGGACCAGTGCCTCACGGACTTCTCAGTCACTCCATAATTATTCTCAGGACACAAAGCACCTGGCATTTGACCCTAGTAAGCAAGAAAAAAAGAAAGGCAGAATTCCACCAGCAGTAACTTCTCTGCTGGTGAGGGGTAGAGAAGAAGATGAATGAGCCACAGTGATGGCAGCTCCACAGTCCTGAGAGGAAAGGCCGTCCGTGCAAGCAAAGCAAAGCAGACATCTCAGGCTCCCCAAACCCAGACACCAGTGTTCCAAAGCTGGGCCTGGTGATGCAGGCCTGTAATCCTAGTCACACCAGAGGTCAAGGTAGGAACATTGCCGGTTCAAGGCTAGCCTATGCCATGGAAGAATCTATCTCAAAAAAGCAAAAACAGACAAACAAAAAGCCCCCCTCCAAAACCAAACCAATCAAGCACAAGCCCCTCGTGATCCAAGACTCTGGCCAGAATGAAGGCAGCAGACACAGAATGGTGGTCCCTTTGGGGACACACTGGAAATACCACAGCTGATCACAGCCCTGTGGGAACAGGCTGGACAACACGTGACTTCATCTCTGCTCAGCCTCACTAGGAAGTGGGCCCAAGAGAAATGGCGCCCAGTCAAACAGGTTCATAGGATGGGCGGAAACAAAGCTGGAGAGTGAACAGGGTACTGGTTGCTGCCCCAGACTGTCCCCCATCTTCCACAGGCAGAGCTGACCCAGTCACATTGTTCCCTAGACTCCACATCATCATGATGGCCCTGTCTACACTCATTATTGTCAGGAAAATGGGCTGAAACTTATGTTCAGGCCTTTGTGGTCATCTACCAAGACATACCAGTTTACCAGGGAACCAGAAAATTCCCAAAAGAAGGGAACTTCAACTTGACCCTGATTTTACCTTTGTAGGTGATCCACTCCTGAGCACTCTACCTGCCTTTCAGAGATAATTATAAACCCGCTTGCCTAATGCTTCATCGACCTAAAAACTGAGAGTGTCAGCAGATGACATCTGAGGCCCATGGGAAGCAATGATCCCTCTGTTTTTCTGTCTCCTGTCTACTTGATGTTTCTACCAATGCATTTGTGTGTGCGTGTGCGCGTGTGTGTAAATGTTTGTGTATAAATGTGTGTGCGTGTGTGTAAATGTGTGTGTATGCATATGTAAATGTGTGTGTGTGTGTGTGTGTGTGTGTGTGTGTGTGTGTAAAGGTTTCGGTGATGATATTTTACAGGTACTGATTCCTTTGAAAACTTTTTTTTTCAAGACCATTATGTTGATCATGTCTCTGTACAATTGCCAAGATCTGAAGTGAAGGGATCAAATAGCAACCTTAAAGCCTGTTTGATTTATTTAAGGT
Organism: Microtus ochrogaster; assembly: GCF_000317375.1. Lineage (NCBI taxonomy): Eukaryota > Metazoa > Chordata > Mammalia > Rodentia > Cricetidae > Microtus > Microtus ochrogaster. The sequence continues at coordinate 31,091,316 of NC_022031.1, forward strand.
ACATACAAGCATCATTAATTTATCTTTTGCAATGTATTTGGGGAAATAACTTTCTCTGTGGGTTTTCTGTTTGTTTAATCTCTGAGTTTTTAACTTGAAAAAGTCAGGCACACACCTTAATTCAGCACTTGGGAGCAGAGGCAGGGAGGTCTCTGTGAGTTTGAGGCCAGCCTGGTTGATCCTCTGGAACTGGAGTCACAGGCAGTTGTGTGAGCCGCCATGTGAGTGCTGCAAACTGAACCCCAGCATCTGAGAGAGCAGTAGTTGTAATTGCTCTTAACTGGTGAGCCATTTCTCCAGCCCAGGCTGGTCTACATAGCAAGTCCCAGGCCAGCCAGTTTCATACAGTGAGACTCGCCCCCCTTCCCCCCCCCCCCCAAAGAAAGAAACCATCAAGTTAAAAAAAATACACACTGATACATATAAAGGTTATAGAGTATGCATTTTTAATAAAAATTAATAAAAAGGGAAATGAGAAAGAGTTTGCCCTAAGAGAAACGATAGTTAAAATAGGGCTGGTGAGCTATTCAGGTGCTTGCCATGTGTGCTGGTTTGAAAGGAAATGGTTCCCATAGATGTGGCACTCTTAGAGGTGTGGCCTTATTAGAGGAAGTGTGTCACTCTGGAGTCAGGCTTTAGGTCTCATGTATGCTCAAGGCATGCCCAATGAGTCAGCTCATTTCCTGTTGCCTGCAAGATGTAGGACTCTGAGCTAGCGCTTCAGCGCCGGGTCTGCCTGCATGCCACCACATTGCACAGTGATGATAACGGACCAAACCTCTGAAACTGTAAGCCACCTATTAAATGCTTTCCTTTATGAGAGTTGCCATGGTGATGGTGTCTCCTCACAGCAGTAGGAACCCTCACTAAGACACCGTGCAAGCTTGATAACCTGCATTTAATACCCACAATCCACATGGCAGAAGGAGAAGGCCAACTCCAGACGCTGTTCTCTGAGCTCTGCTCCCGGATGTGTGCACTTACACAACCACAAACAACCCACACACAACCTGGATATGTGCACTTACACAACCACACACAACCTGGATATGTACACTTACACAACCACACACACCACACAGTAATAAAAATAAAAACAAATTGTAATTTTAAAAAAAGATTGTTAAATGAACAGATGAAGACAAAAGAAGGCTTAAAGAATGTTACAAAAAGGTTGTGGGAGTTGACATTTAAGTATGGTTATAATTAAAGGGTGTTAATTGACCTGCTCTAAAATGTATAACTCCCATTTTTAAATTTTTCTTTTGTTTTGTTTTTGGGGTTTTTTATTGTTCATTTTTTTGAGACAGGGTCTCTTTATGTAGTCCTGGTTGTCCTTGAACTTGCTATGTAGATTAGGCTGGACTCAAACTCACCGAGGTCTCCCTGCCTTTGGTTCCTGGGTGCTGGCATCAAAGGTGGGCACCACCACACAGTTGTTTTTTCTTCTTCTTCTTCTTCTTCTTCTTCTTCTTCTTCTTCTTCTTCTTCTTCTTCTTCTTCTTCTTCTTCTTCTTCCTTTGCTTTCTTTAATCCTTTTGTCTTTAGATAATTTGAAAATTGTCCAAGATATTTGAAAAAAATTTGATATATTCCTAAGTGACAAAAACAACACTACTCTTGGTTTTTACTATAACTACACCCAAGAATTGTATTTCATCCATGAATCATGCTTTTGTTGTGTCTATTTGCCTGCCCCAACTCCAGTCTCAATTGAACCAAGACTTTGCATCTAAAAAGACTCTGTAGATACAGGGGAAAATATGTAGCCAGTTTGGTTAAGATCGTAGAAATGAGCCCAAGCATCACGGATCATAAGACAATATTTGGCCTCTCTGTGGAGAACGTGATACTTGCTTGGCTAAGGGGCAACCGGAAACTGAAGTTCCCAGCAGAGAAGTCTTGACTGAGTTCAGCATTCTGCATGGCCAACTGATTAAAGCTTCTGTGATTGTGGAGCCAATATGTTACAGGCTAGGAGCCGACTTTGTCTGGAACCGTCTTTCGCCTTCTAGACCCTCTGTTCACTGTTTATGCCTATGCGTAATGGAGTGAGCATATAATTAAAACCGTGGAAAGGTACATGGGCCCTGAGCAAAGTCCTACAAAATTTAAGCCTGACAAACAAAACAGAACCACCCATGCTATGTTCATTAGCAAGCAACTAACCTCCGCTTCCTCTTGAGCCCCACAAAAGGAAGCCTCAGCAACAACCCAGTCCCTGAGCACTGTCTTCCGTGAGGCCTGCTCTCACACTCGAGGAAGCATTTCTTTCTGGTTTGTACTATCATTTTACTTCGGAATCAAGTTTCCTTGCTACTTTTTGGCTGTCCGTGTGTGCCTTTATTTCAACCCCTTGAACCTGGACATGCCTGGCTCAGTTATCATTTTAACACAAGGGAACTCTTGGAGGCCACATGAGAGTTATCTGTCTTAAACTACTGCCTGGCTCTTCCCTACAACAAGGAATTTTCTTTCTGGATTTTCTGTACTGATGTGGAGAGGTCATGACGGTTGCGGAATAAGAGACAAAGGGAGAGAAGTCCTCAAGAAGGGAATATTTGGCTTGAAAACAGTGACTTTAGGAATGGGTCTGGAAGTGCCCCCTACTTCAGTAAGTCACGTGTTTAGACTGCCCCGTGGTGGTCCTGTCTCTCCAGCCTGCACTTCCTACTTCTTTCTCAGAGCTCCCTCCTATGTTGGTGACTTTCTTTTTCTACAAAGAGGGCACAGGTAGTCTTTGTCATGTAGTGTTAGTGGGAAATTAAGTTTATTAAAAGCTGACAAAGGCAGGGAGATTTCCGTCCAAGGCTAGCCTGGCCTACATAGTAAGTTCCAGGACAGCCAGGGCTACATAGAGAGACCCTGACCACCGCACCCCATTCCCCACCCTCCCCCCAAAAATAAAAACCACAGGAACTGGGGAGGTTGTTCATTGTGTGAGACACTTCTGGACAAGCAAGAGGAAACGAGTTTGGGTCCCCAGGACTCACATAGAAAGCCAGGCAAGAGCATCAGCTGCCTGTAATCCCCTTGCTGCATGCTCCATTGCCTTGTTGGCTCTGGAGGAGAGACAGGTATCCTCAGGGGTGATTGGCTAACTAGACAGGCCAAATTGGTGATCTCTGGGTTCACCTGTGGGACTCTGCCTCAGTAAAGGGGGGAGTGGTCAAGGAAGGCACAGATATCGGCCTCTGGCTTCCACATGCATACAGACACACACTCTCACCCGCATGCATACATACACATGCACATTTGCCCATACATATGCACATGTGTGTGGCACACACACCAAAGCAAAACAAAAACACCAACAGGGAAGCAATCAAATAAGCATGTTTTTCTGCCTCTCTTTCTCTCCCTCTCTTCCTCTCTCTGTTCCTCCCTCCCTCTCTCTCTCCCCTTTCATAAATGCACACAAGAACATTCATTTTATAAACAACTTAATACATTTCATTACCTGTATAGTCGTAATAAGAATAAAAATTGAAACTTAATATGTATCACTCTCAAATATAGTTTGGTCTTCCACCTACATAATGTGGCAGTCCTCTGCACTCAGCAGGGCCTACAGGACACAGTGACGTGTAAATGTAGGATGTGGCAGTCCTCTGCAACAGCAGGGTCTACAGGACACAGTGATGTGTATGTAGGATGTGACAGTCCTCTGCAACAGCAGGGCCTACAGGACACAGTGACGTGTAACATGTAGGATGTGACATCCTCTGCACACAGCAGGGCTCTACAGGACACAATGACGTGTAACATGTAGGAGACAGATCGGGACTGTGGTCGAAAGACTAAGACTAGGCTAAGTTCTGGTATTTTTATCAACACACTGTGTTCAACAATAGGTTTCATTGTGACATTTTCTACATGAACATAACATACTCTATCATATTTCTGCTCCACTACCCTTCCTGTGTCTCTTCCCTCATGCCCAGGCTCTCTCCTCTTCCCAAACAATCCCCTTACACTTTCATGTTTTCTTTTTAAAGTCTCGATTCTGTATCATGTGACAATTGTCTGAGTCTGTCTCATTTTCCTCCACATAGTGATCTCCAGTGTCACTCACTTTTCTGAAAACAACATGGTTTCCTTCTTCTTTATGGCTGAGTAATCTGTGTGTGCATGCGTGTGTGTGTGCTTGTGTATGCGTAAGTGTGTGTGTGTGTGTGTGTGTGTGTGTGTGTGTGTGTGTGTGTGTGTGTCAGTTTAGCCAGTCATCCACTGCTGGGTGTTTAGCTGATTTCATATGGGATTCCACATGGCTGATTCCAATTGAACCGCTTGGTATCATGTGGCTACTGTGACTAGTGCCACCATTCCCACGGGTGTGTAGGCATCTCTAGCGTGTGATGACTTTGATTGTTTTTGGTACATATCCAGAGTGATTTAGCTGACCATATGACTCAGTATGGAGGTTACTCAAAACACCAAAAATAGGAATAGCTTTCTGAGCTCCTGTAATTGCAGAAATCAACTGGGGCCAAAGCAGAAAGGGCTCCAACAAGCCTCTTTCCTCACACTTCTGTGACTGGAGCCACCCGTGGGGGGGGTCTTAATGCAAAGTCTCTGCAGCTACTATCAGCCTATCCTTCCTGTGGGCTGACTCGGACCTTGGAGCCAGTCCTGAGCCACTAAAAGGCAGAGGAAATGTGTGTTGGGGCCATTTGTGTTTGCTCTCTATGGTTATGTCTAGTATATAAGTATAGAGTAAGTTCCAGATCTTTAAAATACATTTTCTATTGATGAGTGGCTGATTGTGGGGAGATATATATATCACAGTGCATGCATGTTGCTAAAATTCCTCCCCTCAGGGAGAATGTCTGCTCCTCCTCCTCAGGCCCCAATGACAAACCAAGGCATGATTCCAGCAAAATTTACGCTGGGGAACTAATGAGTTTATTTAACTCCCTTCCAGAGTGTATGTGAGGGGTTACCTCCAGGGAGTACACGCTCTTCTCAGTCCAGAAAGGAAGCACTGGAAAACCCTTACCCAGAGGGGATGATAGCTACACTGATGGAGCACCCCATCTCTAGCCTCCAGTCCTCCCAAGACCCCAAGGCATGTACCGTTAGAGCAGAGTTGCATTCAGCTGATTGGGAGGGCTAGCTGGATACTCAGATGAGTGACCGATTTCCCGCACAGCCCTCCTCCTATGAGGAAAGATAAGCACTCAACTGCCTAGCTAGGTTGATCTTTTTTTTTTTTTTTGGATTTTCGAGACAGGGTTTCTCTGTAGCTTTTGGTTCCTATCCTGGAACTAGCTTTTCTAGACCAGGCTGGCCTCGAACTCACAGAGATCCGCCTGCCTCTGCCTCCCGAGTGCTGGGATTAAAGGCGTTAGGTTGATCTTTGCCAGCCAGACCAGTAGAATTCCTGAAGATGGTGTCGGTTTCACTCGGAGGAGGGTCCTGCATGACAAGGTATGTGTGCAGGGTGTGCTCATGTGCCTGTGGAGGCCAGAGGATAAAGGCCAATGCTTTCCTTTGTCAATTTTCACCCTATTTTTTGAAATTGGGTCTCCCAATTTCTAGAGCTCTGGGAATGCACTTGTCTAAACCAACCCCCTATGCCAAGGTTATATACCCACTATGGCATCTGGACTCTACGTGTATCCTGGGTACCAAACTCAGGGCCTTGTGCTTGTGCAGCAGGCACTGGAGCAACTGACTCATCTCCCACATCCCGATCCAGCATCTGACATCCCTTCATGCCCACACACCTCAGTCCATGCCTCATTGTCCTGGACATCTCGGTGTGCTCAGTCAGAACATCTTCCCTTCGTCCTTCATCCTTGAAATCAACAAGATGCTGCAGGTCCCTAACCACAGGTCCCTAACCACAGGTCACTAACCACACTGAGCTCACATTGACGTCTGAAGGCGTCACCTTCTCTGCCTCTGTTTCTGTGTGTTGAATGGTTGTCCACAGTGGATAATAATTTAAACTGGCTATTTCCCTAAGTTCACCAAAGACTGTTATTTACCGTAGAAACCCCTTCCAGTTTGCTTTGCAAATTCGAGTCATATAATATTGAACAAATCTGAATTTGCCTCTGTTTAGATGTTATCAGAAGACATCCTAATGAGATGAGGAAGCCAAGCCCAAGAAATTCTGTTAAATTTTGCCTCTAGCATGTAAACATTCAGGTGAATCCCTTTTTCTTGAGGTTTCAAAAAACCACCACAAGATTTGTGTATGTACTATGTATATATATGTATGTGTGTGCACATATATACATATATGTGACCAAGGAATTATATAAATATTACATATAATTATATATAAACTATAATATATTATATAAACTATATATATATATATATATATATATATATATATATATATATATATATATATATATATATAATTCTTTGGTTGCTTGTCATTTTTGTGCAAGGTCGAGGCCTCCTGGCTTTCCCCCATCTGCTATCTTACAGAGAGCTCCCGATCCCCTGGCACTTAAAAACTCTTTCTACCTCCTCTTCCAAAATGATTCCTGAGTCTTAGGTACAGGAGTGTTTCATAGATGTATGAGTTAGGACTGGGCCCCACAACTCTGTAATTTGATTGGCTGGGATTTTCTGTAGCGGTCTCTGTTTGTTGCAAAGAGAAGTTTCCTTAATGAAGGGTTAGGACTACATTTACCTGTGGTTCGAAGGACAGATATTTAGACTGGAGTTTAGTAAGGTAGCAGAAATAGATTCTCCTCCAATACCCATGACTTCACCAGCCCTGGGTAGTCATCTGGGTTCCCAGGGTGAGGCATGATTTCCTCTTGTTGAGCTGGTTTTGAGTCCAGTAAGAGAGTTCTTGGTAACTGGCAACAGCGTGGCCCTGCCGCACCCTCGGCTGGCTGGTGCTGTGGTTCACAGGCATCAGAGTTGGGGAAGACTGTCGGTTGCTACTTCTTCTGGAAGCTTCATGGTGCCTCCTGGTCCTCAGGAAGGAAGTTTTAAAATCAGTTCCAGCTCAGGGGCCTCTGGTACATGGTGTCTTTAGTGACAATGACCTCAGCCTTCCACCTCGAGGGGCAACCAAAGGCAGTAGCAATCACCTATGATGTTTTGGGAGTCTCTCGGACTACCCTGACCAACAACTCAAAGCAGGGCTTTTCATGCCTGGTGTTGGGTTTCTTGTTAGATTGTTGTCTTAGTTAGGGTTTCTGTTGCTGTGACGAAACACCATGACCAAAAAGCAAGTTGGGGAAGGAAGGGATTATTTGGCTTACACTTCCATATCATTGAAGGAAGTCAGGACGAACTCAAACAGGGCTACATCCTGCAGGCAGGAGCTGATCCAGAGGCCTTGGAGGAGTGTTGTTTACTGGCTTGCTTCCCATGGCTTGCTCAGCCTGCTTTCTAATAGAACCCAGGACCGCCAGCCCAGGGATGGCACTGCCCACTGTAGGCTGGACCCTCCCCCACTGATCACTAAATGAGACAATGCCTTACAGCTGGACCTCATGGTGGTATTTCCTCAGCTGAGGCTCCTTCCTCTGATGACTCTAGCTTGTGTCAAGTTGACACATGAAACCACCCAGTACAATGATCTCAGAGGGAATTTTTCATTTAAACTCTATACTTATGTATAGTGCTATGTGTATAGTCGGTTTTTCTAGAAACTAGTTAATAGTGTGGTTTCTCCTGCCTTTTCCAGACATCCTTTCTGTTGTTTTACCCTCCCCCCTACTCATCTCCCTCCCCTCCCCAACAGACACCCCCCATTTTTCCCATCCTGCCCAATCAGATCACTTCTGCCCTGCTATTCCCCTCTTTATCACCTGCTCCCCAACAATAGTCCTTGTCTGTTTGCTTATTTTTTGTTTTTATTATTTGTTTGTTTTTATTTTTCCGGATTTCTTTAGTCAATACAGGATGCATACTCACATCAAAAGATGTTGAGCCAGAAGCCTTTGATGAGCGAGAACATTTGATGCTTCTCTTTCTGGGTTGGGGCTACCTCACTCAATAGGATCTTTTCTAGTTCCAGCCATTTAATTGCAAAATTCATGATTTCATTTTTCTTTGCAGTTGAATAGTATTTTATACTGTGTATGTATCACATGGTCATTATCAACTTAACACTGAAGGGCATTTAGGTTGTTTCCATTTCCTGGCTTTTATGAACAGAGCAGCAGTGAACATGGCTGAGTAAATATCTGTAGAGTAGGGTACCAAGTACTCTGGGCACATGCCAAAGAGTGAGAAGCTAGACCATACAGTCGAATTATATTTAACTTTGTGAGGATTCTCCAAACCGATTTCCATAGTGGCTGCCCCAGTGTGGAATCCCAACAGTGAACGAGGCGTCCCCTTCCCCCAACCCCCTCCAGCATTTGCTGCCAGTTGTTTTGTTGATCCTTGCCATCCTGGCTGGGGTGAGCTGAAATATCAAAGTTGCTTTGATCTAAATTTCTCTAATTGCTAGGGATAATGGATAATGCCATAGACATTTCTTATCCATTTTATTATTCTTTTGAGAACTCATTGTTCAGGCCCCAGACTCACTTTTTGAATGGGTCATTTGTTTGCTTGTTTTTGACTCTTTGTTGAGTTCTTCTTATTTTCTGTCTTTTTAATCCAGTGTTTAGCTGACAAAGATTCTCTCCCATCCTGTGGCCTTACTTTCCACCAGGTAGATTGTTTCTTTAGTTGTGCAGAAGGTTTTTAGCTTCATGACAAAACTGTTGTTCTTAATTCTTGGGCACATGGAGTCCTATTCAGTAAGTCCTTTCCAAGACAGGCCAGTGGTGGCACATGCATTTAATCCCAGCACTCGGGAGGCAGAGGCAGGTGGATATTCTGTGAGTTCGAGGCTAGCCTGGTCTACAGAGGGAATTCCAGGATAGCCAAGGCTACACAGAGAAATCCTGTCTCAAAATCAAAACAGACAGACAGAAAGTCCTTTCCTATACCTATTAGTGTGTAAAGTGCTGTCTGTGTTTTCTTCTGGAAGTTTTGGTGTTTCAGCTTTCAGGTTTAGACCTCTGATCTATTTGGAGTCAGTTTTTGTGCAAGGTGATAGAGGGCTAATTTCATTCTTCTGCATATGGACACCCAGTTTTCACAGCAATATTTGTTGAAGATACTTTCTTTTCTTTGGTGTATTTTTGGCATCTTTGTCAAATATTAAAAGGCTGAATTCATATGTTTGGGTCTTCAGTTTTGTGTCATTGGTCTACATGTTTGTTTTTGTGCCTACCATATTGTTTCTCTTACTATGAGTCTGTAATATATCTTAAGATCTAGAATGGTAGGACTGGGGAGGAGATGCTTCAGTGGTTAAGAGCACTGACTGTGTGTTTGTTGTTGCTGTATAGACAAGCTATTGATTTGTGTCCTGCCACACTGTTGGGAAAATTTGTAGAAATTTTCAGGTAGAATTTTTAGGATCTCTAACATAAAATATTATGTCACCTTTAAATATGAACAGTTGACTTCTCTCTCATTTGCATTCCTTTCATTTCTTTTTATTGACTTATTTTTCCAGCTAGTACTTTGAGCACAATATTGCAAAGAAATGAGAATAGTGTATAGCCTCAACTTGTTCCTGACTTAGCAGGATTGCTTCAAGCTTTTCTCCATTTACCATGATGTTGGCTGTGGGCTTTTCATATACAGTTTTTATTGTGTTGAGCTGGGTTCCCTCTAGTCTTACATTCTCTGGGACTTTTATCGTGAAGTCGTGTTGGATTTTGTCAAAGGCCTTTTCTCCGTCTACTGAGATGATTTTTGTCTTTAAATCCATTTATGTGATTTATTGCATTTGTTGACTTGTGTATGTTGAGTCATTCCTACATTTCAGGGATAAAACCAACTTGGTCATAAAGGATAATCTTTTTGGTGTGCATCTGTATTCAATTTGTAAGTATTTAATTGATCGCTTTTGTGTCGGTGTGCTCTGGGAACACTGGCCTGCAGTTTCTTTTCCTTGTTGTGTCTTTACCTGGATTGAATATCACAGTGATACTGACTTTTTAGTAGAAATTTAGGAGTGTTCTCCTTTTTCTGTTTTTGAATAGTTAAGAAGGATAGGCTGTAGGTCTTCTTCGAATGTCTTGTAGAATTCTGCTGTGAATCTTGCCCTCCCGAGGCCGGGCCATCCCCGTGGGTATGGATGTGAGGTGGAAAGCTTGGATAGCATCTTGGAGGTCGACATGGTGAGTGCTTCTCTGATGGGGGCTCAGGCAGTGGGAGCTCATTTCTCTCTCATTACTGAAGTCTATTCTCGAGTCCTAGGTGTCTTCATCATTTCTATCAGCCTTATGTTTGTGTTTTCTTTGGAATCACTCAGGCATTTGTCCTCCTCAAGTTCTTTCTCCTTAATATTATTAAGCTCTTTCTATCGCATTCTTTAAGTTCTTTAATTATTTGATAAAGCTTATGATTTTTCTTTTTAAATTCTGTGTCCTCGGGTTCATCTAGGTAATTCTCATTGACCAACATTTCTACAGGATTGTTGCAAGGAGGCTGCTTGTTCTTCCCTGCCCCCTCCCCCCCCGTATAGCTTAGGCCCAAAATAACCACACAGAAACCATATTATTTAAATTACTGCTTGGTCCATTAGCTTTAGCTTCCTATTGGCTAACTCTTATATTAATTTAACCCATTTCTATTAATCTGTGTATCGCCATGTAGCTGTGGCTTACCGGCTAAAGTTCCCAGTGTCTGTCTCTGGCAGGCTACATGGCTTCTCTCTCTGACTCTGCCTTCCTTTCTCCCAGCATTCAGTTTAGTTTTTCCTGCCTATCTAAGTTCTGCCCTGCTATAGGTCCAAAGCAGTTTCTTTATTCTTTAATGGTAATCACAGCATACAGAGGGAACTCACACATCACAGGACTGGTAAGTTTGGAAGAGAAGGTACTGGGTGCAATGCGATCTTGGTATGTAGATTTCTTATGTTAGTTCTAAGGCTGATATGGAGAGAACAGGTTGGGGCAAAAGAAAAGGTGTGTAGTGGATTGTGCCTAAATGTTGGAAATGGCTTTGGTGGGATAAAATCAGGTGGACAGAAACTGGTGTGGGGGGTATGGGATATGCATCATGGTCCATGGTCCATGCCTCTAGTGTGGGAGTGGACGTGACTGGTCAGAGAGGTTGGGTTTGGTATGGGAGGGGACGACACTATGGGTCCTGATGGAAAAGGTTGGTTGTGACTCCAGTAGAGTCGACCATTCTGTGTCAGGGCACTGGATGTGGGACCCTGGCTAGACCCTGGCTAGACCTGGCTAGGATGATGGAGGGGAAGGGAGACTCAGTGAGAGACCCTGGAGAAAGATGTGTAAGATCCAGCTGGTGGAGTGGTTGGATGTGGTGTCACCTTTGCTCTTTTAATAAGAGTCTACAGTCTTAGAAATAAACAAGGTCTTTTGAGAGCTACAATAATCTCATCAAGATGGGACCTCTTCCCCATTAATTATCTCACATCTCCTCCTCCTCCTCCCCTCCTCCTCCTTTACCTCCTGCTCCTCCTCCTACCTCTTCTTCTTCCTCCTCCTCCTCCTCCTCCTTGAGTTACTCCTCTTTTCATTTAGTGTCTTGGTTCTTCAATGTAGTCTTGCCATGTAAACTAGGCTGGCCTCAAATGTATAACCTTCCTGCCTCAGCCTCCCAGAATACTGAAATTATAGCTATGCACCACAACACCTGGCCTAGGCCCTGTCTCTTAAAGATTCCACCCCTCTGGAGACAGGAAGATCAGGAGTTCAGAGACGACCTTGACTATATGGAAAGCACAAGGCCAGCCAGGTGGCCTGGGTTTCAGGATGCCTCTTCCGCAATGGAGTTCTGGGAACCCTGTCTCAATCTGTCAGCACAGTCTGAGAGTTCTCAACTGTGTAAGCTTAGCTTGGCAGAGACAGTAATTTGGAGTCCTGGATGTAGTCCTCTTCCATGGGACCCTGACTCTAGCCTGGGATGGAGACAGAAGCCTGGACCTACAGATTATGTGCCAGGGTCTCTGGGCAAGTGTTAAAGGATAACACTTGATGGCAGCTCATTTATTTCCAGACATTTCCAAATGTAAAAGCCCAGTGGGGCTGATAAGAGGAACATTGCACACCACGACAGAGCCTCTCCCCTATTGCCCTCTTAACCCCAGTTATAACAGCCCACCAGATATCAACCCCAAAGGTACAGAAGTCGTGAATGAGCTAGAAACATCTAGAAGCTTCAGCTAAATCAGGGCAGGATCATGGCAAGCAGACAGACGGCGCCTCCGCCTTTCCGCATTTACTTTATTTTTTCTATCCAGCTGACTTGAAAATCCAGACCCTCACCACATTTGATGATGGACTAACATAGACCAGCCCCAAGGACTGTCCCACAGGGCACAGGAATTCAACCTCAGTTCAGAAAATCCCTGACATCTGACGCAGGAGGATTTGTGGGGTTAGTGGAAATTGCTTTCTCCCGCTGGCCAGATTACAGACTGCGGCTTCATTTGTGCAGGAGTAAACATCCTAATAACAACACGGCAAGGATGCCGTAAGAGAGGACCGGCAGCGGCTCCTCACCGGCTCCTCCTCCGCCTTCTCACGGCTTCTCGGGAGAGCTGTTTGACTGTCCAGAATATGAAATTTGGCATCTTCCTTTTGTGGTGGGGATGGATTCTGGCTGCTGAGAGCACAGTGCACTGGTCAGGAAGAGAAGTTCATGAGGCGTCTAGGAAAGGCAGGTAAGTGACAGGGAGGCCAAGACCCGGGGGACAGAGGAGGAACAGGTGCTGCGTGGTCCAGTCTCGGCCAGATCTGGGTGGAGGCCTCTCCCCTCTCTTTGTCTTTCTGGAGACTCGAGTGATGTTTTCCTTTGTAATGATACTACACTTGACAGTATTAGCATATATTCTTAAATTTGTTATTAATTATCTTGCATAAAAAAGATTCTAGAAAAGAAACTATTGTATATTTTTTGAAAACCAAGGATGACTGATGTCTGCACTGATTCTCAAGGGACTGATGGAAGTTTCTATCTCAGGGGATGATTTTGGTAACTAATTATTTCTGTTATGAATGTGGGACTCTTTCCAGTCTTATCTGGAAAACTGTTTTCTTCAGGCCATACAGATAGCAGCATTGGTATATGACCCCTACTTGCAGCCTAGGAGAGGCTAGGATGGGACGTGCTGCCCTGGCCATAGCCACCAAGCAGATGGAGCTTAGGAAGCCAGAGTCCTGGCCTTTGCCTCACCTGGCTCCAAGGTCACACTGGCTTTGTGTGCCACCATCACACTGACCTACCCTGCGTCGGTCAGTAAATCAGGCCCTGGAGACGACCAGGCCTAGCACTCCCTCTCTACTGAGGAGGAGATGGACGAAGACAACGTTGTCTTCTGGTCTTCAGTGTTAATTTCCAGTCCAGCCTGAGTCTCCCTTCTATTTGGATGTCAATCCCCAGAGTAAAAAAAGACCAGATAATGTGAAGGGAGGCATGTCTCTGTAAGGTCAGGCCCCTGTCGGCCCCTGTTTTGTTCCCCTATGCTCCCTCCTGAGGTCTGAGTCCCCCCAGACCAGTTCCACAGATAAGCTCACCAAGCTAGTTTCTGTCCGCTTCTGTGATGTCATACAACCGGGAGCTCAGACATCCAGCACGTACAGTGAGCCCGGGTGGGGGTAGAGGGTGGGGGGAGTGATGGGGGTGGAGGAGGACCACTGTGTCTGGAGCGTCAGAAATTGTTTGGGAAAATGGAATTCATGCAGTGATGGAGCCAAAAACCACAGGGGTTGTTTGACTCAGATGTGCACTTGGGAATTAAAACTAACTAACCCTGCTAATTGTCACCGGAAACTGCACAGCCTTTGTTCTCAAGACACAATTAGAATGGCAACCTCTCTAGAGAAGCCACAGAGACTGAGAAGACTCTTTTAGAAAATGAATTTTGACTATTTTTAAATAAATTTATTATATATACAGTGTTCGGCCTGCATTTATGCCTACAGGCAAGAAGATGGTACCAGATCTCATTATGGATGGTTGTGAGCCACCATGTGATTGCTGGGAATTGAACTCAGAACTTAGGGAAGAGTAGTCAGTGCTCTTAACCACTAGAGCCATCTCTCCAGCCCCTTGATTAATTTTTAAAAACTGAAGTATTAGAAAGTGATTGTTAGCAGGGTATAGAACATAATAGAGACATAAATGTGGATTAACTGAGTCGGACTAGTTAGCTTATCTGTCATCTTGGATATTTAGGCTTCTTTTTCGTAAATTTCATTTTTTTTTAAAATTTTGTTCATATGGGTGTTTTGCCTGTGTGGATGTCTGTGTAACCTGTGTGTGTTTGGTGCCACGGAGGAGAGAAGAAGGGCATTGGGCGCCCTGTACTGGAGTTACAGACAGTTGTGAGCTGCCATGTGGGTGCTGGGAATTCCTTCTGGAAGAGCAGCCAGCACTCTTCACCGCTGAGTCAACTCTTTAGGTCCTTTAGGATTTTATTTTGGTGAGAACACCCAGGATGAATGCTGACAGCTCCAAATTCTACTGCATGCCTACATCATAACTACAGTCACTTTGCTGGGCAGTATTTCAACAGGACACTGTCTGCCCTTTGCCCACCCCCTGGGCTTGAATAACTGTCCTTCTGCTTGGCTTCCGTGATTTCAGTTGTCTTAGGATCTGCCTGTAAGTGAGATGGACAGTATTTAAGATGCACAGTCAATTCAAGAAATTGTGCCTAAGAGCCCTTGAGAGGGCGAGGCAGGTCGTCCTCAAATACATAGGTCCCAGGCCAGTCTGGGCTACATAAAACCCTCTCTCAAAGAAAAACAAGAGGAGGGGGCTAGAGGAAAAGAAAAAGAAGAGCAGAAGAGGGAGAGAGGGAGGGGGAGGGGTGGGGCGGAGAGAGGGAGAGAAGAAGTGAATTGGTTTTACACTCCGTGGAGATCTCTTTCCGGCCATTAAAAATAGGGAATTAGATTTGGGTCAGAATTTGGGCTTATGAGAGAGATGGAGAATCATTAGCATTAGGTATCTGTCCTGTGTCTAGCTTCTTAGACTTTGAATAACACCCTGCAGGTCCATCCAGGTTGCCACAAACGGCAGCCGTCCCTTTTGTAAAGGGCTGTCTACTGTCCTACTGAGAACACACCACGTCCTCTTTATACTGTAACTTAGCTGCTGTGCACGGTGCCGTGGGGACTGTGGAAATGCAGACATCTGTTCAAAACACTGAATCCCAGACCTCTAAATATAAGCCCTGAAATACGATGGCATGCTAATTCCGTTTGCTGTTTGGAGAGCCTCGCGATTTCGGGAACAGCTATATGACCCTGCACCTGCGCCAACCGCACACGGGACTCACCGCTCCTTCACACCTCGCTCGCGGACAAGAGCTTTCCCAGCTTTTACTGGCCACTTGCACGGCTCTTTTGAAAGAGAAAAATGGCAGGCAAGAGTGTGTCTTCATTCTGCTTTAAATCTGGTTGTTCACTTTCTTATTGAGTTGAATTCCCTGTGAATTCTTGTTGGCACCCTTTTTAGATGTAGGCCATGTCAATATTTTCTCCTAGTCTGTAGGTCTGTCGCCCAGCCTGGCCTCGTCATTCAGCTGATTGCTGCCTTCTCCATGCAGAAGCTGTGAGCTTGAGATAATTGCTTGGTCTTGCTTCTGTGGAATGAGCATTTAAGGCATATCTGAAATACCACCACCGAGCTCACGGCACAGAGTTCTCCTGGTGTCTGCCAGCACTTCCATAGTTTCAGGGCTCACCCTTAAGTCTTTAGGCCATTTGGAGTTCGTTCTTGTGTTGTATTGTGAGGTAAGAGTCCGGTTCATCCTTCTGCGCCCCAGCACTCTTAAAGGAACAGACTGTCATTTTCCTAGCGTCTGTCCTCGGTACCTTTGCTGCTCCGTGGCGCTTGTTCGTAAGCATTTTATTTTCTGTAGCGTTATAAAGGGACTGTTTTACTGACTTTTCTTTGGGACAGCTCATTGCTAGTATATAGAAATGCTTTTTTCACGTTCACTATATTGATCAATTTGTTTATTATTTCTAATGGTTTTGAGTAGACGCTGGGGCCCTAAGAGCATGTTATCGTCGAGCACCAGATAGCTGCTCTAGCAAGATGAGTAGTACTTTAGCTGAACAGAGATCATGAGTGTCCATATTTGCCTTATTCCTAGTGAAAAAGACTTTTTTTTTGAAAGCTACTTTTTGAACTTATTCATTTTTTTATGGAAGACACACACGGTAATTTCTAAGTCTGTGAATGTATTTTTGTAACCTTATTATATTTAATATAATTTTGCCTACATATTTACTTATTTTTAGTATTTAGAAAGGTCATTTGATTAGCTGCATAATAACGTATAATACGCATAATACACTACCATATAAGTATTTTTCCTTTATTTATTAACATTTTGTTTCTTCCTCTTTATTATTTCAAGTACATTTTAAAAGATGTATTGATTCTTATTTTGAATGTGTATGAGTGTTTTTATCTGTACATATGTATGTGCACCATATGCATACACTGTCCCGAGAGGTCAGAGGATGTATTGAAAGTCATGGGTTACCATATGGATGCTGGGACCCACTGGGAACTGAACCTGGATTCCCTGTAAGAGCAGCAAATGTTCTTAACCACTGAGCCATTTCTCTAGCCCCTATTATTACCAATATTATAATGATTATTTAGTTATGATAAACACTCGATCAGTCCTGGATCTGCCAAGTGGTGGTGCACACCTTTAATTCCAGCACTTAGAAGGCAGAGGCAGGCAGAAATCCGTGAGTTTGAGGCCAGCCTGGTTTCCATAGTGAGTTCCAGACAGCCAGAACAAATAGTGAGGCCCTGTCTCAAAACAAACAAGAACAACAACAATAAAATAAAATACAAAGTGTCCTGGATCAGCTAGCATGCGGACACTTGGAACTCTGGGTATGGGCCTGGAAATGTTTGCATAAGTCTCTTGCTGCTGACCCTGAAGAGCCGAGTTCTGAACCTGGGTCCTGCAAAGTAAACGGAGAGAAACAACTCCCACAAATTGTCCTGTGACCTCCACACAGGTATGTGCACATACAGACAGATACCCACACACAGGTGCACACACACACACACACACACACACATGCACGCACACACACAAATACTAAAACTCTAGGTAGATCTGACTATATCTCTTTAAAAGCAGAAAGTGGATCCAATTTCTCTCGCATCACTCAAGGGAAGTTTTGTTTTCATGTAACCTAAACTTTCACCCAGATTCCAAAAATCTCTCTGAAGCCGTATCCAAATGTGAGTTACCTTCATGTACCATGTAGGGCACTGGGCAAAGTTTCCCGAATGGTCTGATACACAACATCCTTCCCCTCTTCACTGGAAGCTGGGAACGTGTGGACTATGGGTGCCAGCCCAGGCTCTGTAGCCTGAGCCAGAGCCTATTAGTTCCATAAGATCTTCCCATCCTAAAACTTGCCCTCCCTCCAAAGGCTGAGAAACCCAGCTAGCTCCAGTACAGCTCCATCCCCGAGAGACCAGACTTGCTTGCACACCAGGAGATATGGCAGGTGGGCAGGAAGGGAAGCAGAGAAAATGCCAGAGGCCTCCTCTGGAACAGGTGAGAGATAGTGAGTGGTTGATAGTGGAATGAGCGGAGTTGCAGAGATGGAGCCCAGATCATCTTAGAATTGCCAGGATTTGCTTGGTATTAGGAGAAGAAAGCAGTCTCAGGTGAACGCACAGCAGGCATTTGGGTTTCTCATGTGGGAGAGTGGCCATGTCAGGGGCAGGAGGACAGGCAGAGGAGCCATATGAAGAAGAGCACATGGTCCTGGATCACTTAAAGGCTACGGAGGAACACCTGCACATCTTCACGAAGGGACGGGCGGCTCAGGGAGAACTGAGCCTGGAGATACAGATTCAAGGGTTCGCTCTTGGGCAGTGTGATCAAGAGATCCAGAGAAAATGACATGAAGCGAGAGCAAGGGCAAAAGACAGAAGAAGAACATTGAAGAAGTTAGAGGAAGTGATTACAGCATGGAGGCCTGTAATCCCAGCTACTTGGGAGGCTGAAGCAAGAGGGCCACAAGGACAAGGGTGGGCTACACAGCAAATTCAAAGTCAGTGTAGACAACTTTGTGAAAGAGGGGATTGGGACCAGGCATGGTGGCACACGCTTGTAACCTCAGCTCTCGGGAGGTGGACCATCTTCAGCGACATAATGAATCTGCAGTCAGCCTGGGCTTCTTGAGACCTTGTCTAACAGGGGGAGTATTGGGGGGGGTATCGTTTATTGATAAAATGCTTTCCTATACATAAGGCTCGGGTTAAATGCTCAGTATCAGGCCCAGCTATACACTTACACAGAAGAAAGGTTTTTGAGGAGGAGTAGATGGGAAGGAAGTGGAACTAAGGACCAGAGCTAAGTGAGTGTAGAGAGAGAGGAGAGAGGCGTCAAGGACACTAAGAACCATTGATGACTTTCACATCTTTGTTAGAGAATTACCAAGTGACCTTTCATCAGCTTCTGCATCATTATCAAGGAGTCTGAGTCCTCCAGGGGCCTCAGACTAAGGAAGCGTCCTAGAGAGGCGTCAACGGTTTCCTAAGACTGAAACCGTCAGTGGGGTCAGTCGACACCAAGATCAGAATCAGTCAGAGAGAAGACTGAGCAGTGATACAGGATATAGGAACCTTCTCAAGGGCAGATGGAGGTCAGTGGGCAGGGAGAGAAGGCGTCTATGCTGGGTCAGGGGGTGGCACTGGAACCAGGTGGAGAACTCGGCAAGTTCACCTCTGACAGCTCTGTGCTGCAGGCTCCGTCCATGACAAACATGCGCCTGCTTTGTTTCTGATGCCCAATACATTTAGTCAGTGGTGGGAGCTTCACTAGTGTAGCGAGGATCCCACCTATGCAAAGCCACAGGGGCACACAGTGAAAAAGATGGACCTGCCAAGCCCAGAGGGATGGTTCAGTGGCTAAGAGCTTGCTCCTCTTGTAGAGGACCCAGGTTTGGTTCCTAGCACCTACATGGTAGCACACAGCCAGCTGTCACTTCAGATCCAGGTCTGGTGTCCTCTTCTGACCTCTGTGGGCACCAGACACACATGTGGTGCACAAACATAATGCAGGCATTCATCCATATAGGATATTTTTTTAAAGATGAAAATGATAAACAAAATTGCTATGTAGGTATTGAAGATATAGCTGCACAGAAGAAAGGCCTTGTCACGGGGCTGGGGGAAATACTTCTATCAAAGAGCTAGTGTGGTAGCGAGCACTAATACTTTAAATGTGAAAGTAGTGTCTTCCAGAAGGAAGGAGCGGGGAGCTTCTATTCAGACCCGCACCAGCAAAACAGGAGCGGGCTTCGTAGACTCTTCCTGAGACACAGAGGAGCACATTCTTGATGTATGCTTCCTACGGAAGGTCAATGAATAGTTGCTCAGGTCTTTGTGTTAGGGCCCCATCAGATTCTTGGAAACAGTTATCAGTGATCCTGGCAGATGGATGGCTTGATCCAATGACTCAAGACAGAGCAACAGGTGAGTGCAGCCAAAACCAGGCCGCCCTTTAGTCTAGCCTCAATGTAAACCTCCCGCCCACGTGCAGAGTTCAGTGCCAGAGTGGTCACGTGTAAAAACAGCTGTGAACCTCCACGGAAACAGTTTGTGTAGCTATGAGTCTATCCCTGTCTCTCACTCCATCCATCCACAGGAAAGGGAGACATTTATTTGTAAGTTTAGAGAGTGGGGGCTGGAGAGATGCCTCAGTGGTTAAGAATACTGGTCGCACTTCCAGAGGACCCAGGTTCAGTTCCCAGTACCCACATGGTGGCTCACTCCTGTCTGTGAACTCCAGTTCCAGGGGATCTGATACCTTCACATACCCTCACATATTAATACACCAATGTACATAAAATAAAAATGAGTTATTTTTAAAAAGTTCAGGGACTGGAGAGATGGCTTAGCACTTACTGTCTAGTTTCAGTTCCAAGCATCCATGTGGTGGTTCACAACCATCCATAACTCCTGTTTCTAGGGAGTTGACTCTCCTAAACTCTACCGGCACCAGGCACAAGATTCACGAACATACAGAGAGCAGCAAAACTTTGCAGCTTCAGCCACACGGTTCTGACTTTAGAGTCAAGAATATAAGAAGAATGTTATGAACTTGCTCTCCTGGCTAAGGAAAGCTGCTGAGACCAGGCATACGTCAGGGTGTCCTCACGTGGAGGCCCAGAGAGGCCATTGCATGAAGCTGTGAAAGAGGAGCCTGAGTTGGGGGCCCCAATGTGCTGGAGATGCCAGAGTTGTAGGATACCTGCCAGGAAAGCTGTGGACCGGGTGTGGAACCGGCTCCAAGAGAAGTGTGCTCCAGTCAGCAAAACTGAAAGACGCTGCAGGTCTGAAGAGTGCTTTGATGGCAGACATGGAGATACAGAGGATGGAGTTTGCCCCACTGCTTTTAGGTCTAGCTTTGGGCCAGTATCTCCTCACTATGCTCCCTTTCTTCCCTTTGGGACTGGTAATGTATGTTATGTGCCATTGTATGATGGAGGTATGTGATCTGCTTTTTATGTTGCTTATACCAGGGGTTACACAGAGACTGCCTTGAATCTTAGCATTCAGACTTTGGACTTCTAGAGTTGTGAGACTATGGTAGAGTGTGGGGACTTTTGAAACTGGTTGCATTTTGCATTATGATATAACTGCAGGCCTATGGGAGCCAGGGCTTGGGATGTGGTGGTCTAAATAAGAATGGACCCATGAACTCATGTATTTGAATGCTTATTCCTCAGGGAATGACACTATTTGAAAGGATTAGAAGGATTACAGGTGTGGCTTGTTAGAGGAAGTCCACTGGTGAGGAACTCTGAGGTGTCAAAAGCCTATGCCAGACCCAGCTTCCTCTCTCTGCTTATGGATTAGGATGAATTGAAGCTCTTTGCTACTTCTCCAGCACCAATAGCTAAGGAAAGAAATCTTTTATGATTTAGAGGTGTATTTACTCAAAAGGGAGCCCTTTTCTCGTGTGCATGAGGCTCAGACTGGGACAACCAGAGTCACAACACCTGGCTAGACCTGGCTGAACCTCTACCTTAAAATTCTGTCCACTCTTCTGCACTCTCCGTCCCCACCACCTAACAAGTGGAATCACGTGGTTCTTGACAAGGGGCAGCACATGCCCTCTCTGTGCCTTGCCTCTCTGGTCTAGACATCGCGACAACACTATAGAGTGAAAAACAGACATGCACTTTCCCTCTGAAAACCTTCGCCTTCAGCATCAAATACATAGAAGTTGGAGACAAGGCTCATAATCTACCACCCATTGCCCGCTCACTGCATTTCACAACGGTCGAAGTACATGTGCATCGGCCCACACAATCCTGCCAACCACCAGGAAGTGACTGTGTTGACTAGTGTTTTGTCAACTTAACCCAAACCTAGAGCCAGCTGGGAGGAGGAACTTCATTCATCTGAGCAAATGAAATGAATCCATCAGACTGCCTGAAGGAAGTCTGTAGGGCATTTTCTTGGTTAAGGAGGGCCCAGCTCAATGTGGGTGATGTCACCCCTGGACTGGTTGTATAAGGGAGCAGGTTTAGGGACTGGAGGGTTGGCTCTGCAGTTAAGAGTGCTTGCTGCTTTTCTAGAGGACTCAGGCTCAATTCCTAGAACCTACATAGTAGCTCACAAGCCTCTGTATCCTCTGACCTCAGCAAACCCTAGGCACGTATGTGGTACTCATACATGCGTGTAGGAAAAACACTCATACACATGAAATAATATAACAACCTTTACATTTTTGAAATAAAATCTGAGCAAGCTATGAGGAACAAGCCCATAAGCAGGGTCCTCCATGGTCTCTGCTTCAGTTCCTGCCTTGAGCTCCTGCCCAGATTTCCCTTCATTGACTGTGAGAAGAAAGGAACATTTCCCCAAGCTGCTTCCACCTGCTTTATGCTTACTCCACTTTCCAGCTTGTGTATGGCATAGAACAAGAAATTCTGCTTTGACGTATTAAGAACAATGGGAAAGACATCGGGGGTCCTTCTCTGTGCCTTCTCATTGGGGGTTCTTCTCTGTGTCTCTCATCGGGGGGTCCTTCTCTGTGTCTTCCCATCGGGGGTTCTTCTCTGTCTTCTAGGTTAGAGTCCAAGCTTTGCAGCCGCAGCTGCAGGGTCTCATGTCTTGACAGTCCTGTCAGGCGGTGGGGTGGTCCAAGGGTAAAGTCAGGAGAGGACGACTCAGTTGCTATCCCAGCCTCCTTGCCCAGGCTCTTTTGTCTCTCTTCATATTCTCGTTTTCATGTACAGGACATTTAGTACTTCCTCATTCTGCTACGCTGTGCTGAGAGTCGGCCGCAGCCAGCCCTGCCCATGCCGGGCGTGCCTGGGACTCTATCCTTGGGGATCCCTTCTCCCACCTGTCTTTCCCATTCCCACCCTCTCCTGCCAAGCTCATGCCTGCCCTGCTTCACTGTGCTATGGATGATGACATAATCCCTGACCTGTCACCAGTGGAGTCCTCTCAGGGAATAGCATTACCTGCAGAGGGCCTAACCAATCACAAACAAACACTTCTCACAGAGATGTGGGCAGGTTTCGGGGCACAAAAGCAGGCACGCTGATGTCCCCTAGAATGAGAACAGAATGCCTTCTCTGCTCTAGGCAGAGACACAGGGCATAGCTAGTCACCAGCTACACAGAAGGAGCAAATGAGAGATAGCTGCTCCAGCTTCTCTCCCCCTGCTGTGCCCACTTGCCTAAATCCCTGGCCAGAGGCAAGTATAACCAGGAGGGCACGCTTAAATGGCAGCATTGTGTGCCACAGTTTCATAGCTGTGCCAAGGTAGAATGCGCAACCCTTCAGGCTCGATTTTAAGCCGGAGTGGACATAAGTGCATGTATGAGTGTGTGTGTGTGTGTGCATGCACATATGTGTATGTCTGTGTGAGTGCATGTTTGTACATGCATGAGGGTGTGCACGAATGTGTGTGCGTATGTTTTAGTGTGTGAGTGTGCATGAGAGTGTTTGTATGAGTGTGTGTGTATGAGTGT
>NC_022031.1:31114545-31126861 GCF_000317375.1 Microtus ochrogaster
GTATAAGTGTGTGAGTGTGCATGAGAGTGTTTGAGTCTGTGTGTATATGAGTGTGAGTGTATAAGTGTGTGAGTGCATGGACGTGTGTGAGTGTGTGTGTGGATGTGAATGTGCATGTGTGTAAGAGAGTGTACATTACTGTATGAGTGTGCATGAGTGTGTATGTAAGTATGTGTGTGCACATGCGTGCGGTGGGGGTGTAGTTAAGTCAGATCTCTGGAAATCAGGCCTTCTAAATAATTAATCCTCGTTCCCTGCTCCTGTGAGTCATTGGGAAATGCTCATCAGACCAGATTAATGCGTTGAGCCTCCTTCCCTCTCCACCCCCGTTCTATTCTGACTAGATTTGAAGTGTGCAGAGAGGCCAGGGCGCTCTGTTGATCTGAGTCACTGGACAGTCTCTGGAGCATCTTTCTGTTTTGTTTCCGTAGCAGACCTCAGAGACAGAGACGAGGAGCCCTCGACGATGCCCACAAGCAAGGCAGGTATGGCCCATGGTAACAGCGAGCCCCACCGCTACAGCGATTTTCAGCCCTACCTCTCGAGGACCAGGAAGAAGCTGGCTTTCCCGGTCCACGCCCCAGCTCCTTTCTCGCTCGGCAAGTGCGCTGGTTTCCCACATATCCTGTTCTACCTGCACACCCCCACGGGTCCGCTCAAAGCCTTCCTTCCGTCAGGAAAACAGCTTCCAGGGAATAAACTGGACTCCCAATGGTCTAAAGCAACTAGGCTCTGAAGGGAGGAGAGAGCCCTGGTTTCCTGACCTTGCCTTCGTGTTTTCTCCCGAACACTAAAGGGTTCTTTCAGGGAAGAAGATAGGGCCGAGAATTGCATGTGCGCAGAGCAAGCCCCTGGAAGGCGGGAGATAAGCAGAGGCTAACACAGCTGAGCCAGCCACGGGGAGGGCAATGCGCCTGAGCAGGGCTAAGGTGTCCCCTCCTGTCTTCCAGCAGCCTCCGTCCAGAGCCCTGCATCAGACACAAGGGCCCGTGAGGTCCAGGAATCTAGGTTCCAATGAGGCTCCTATCGAGTGTGGGAGCATCTGGACTGGGGGAAGGACATATGGGGAGGTCTCCCGGAGGGGACAGGCCTGGCATCAGCATCTGGAACTGGAAAGGGGGTCAATTATTTATGAGGATTATCCTGGTGGGAAATGAAGAATTTCAAGCATCCCTTACTGTAGGCACAGAGGACCCAGACCAGCTCATGTGTTTGCTGTGGGAGGACAAGCACTGTGTGGTGGAATGAGGGGCAAGGGGGACTCGCATGTGGGAAAATCCAAGGCATGTTATTAAATGAGGGAGAAGCAAGACAAATAAGCATTAATGTAACATTAACACATAAGAAGAGAAAGTAATACTATATACTAGTACTTCCATATTTCTGTAGCAAACTCTGCCTAGACAAGGAAGCAATAAGACAAGTGCCTGTGGATGAGGAGTAGGTCAGTAGAATTAACTACACATTTAATTAAAAAAATATTTTATGTGTCTGGGTGTTTTGCCTGAATTGATGTTTGTGCACTATGCATGTAGTTCCTGTGGAGGCCAGAAGAGGGTGTCAGATCTCCAGGACTGGTGGTTTATGAGCTGTCATGTGGGTGCTGGGAATAGAACCTGGATCCTTTGGAAGAGCAGCCAATGCTCTTTCTGCTGAGCCTTCTCTCCAGGCCCTACCTATATGAGAGGGGGAAGGAGGGGGAGTGGGGAGGGGAGGGGAGAGGAGAGGAGAGGAGAGGAGAGGAGAGGAGAGGAGAGGAGAGGAAGGGGTCTAACACTGAAAACACATCACACATTTGGGAACAAACAGATGACAAGACAAGAATAGGTAAAAGTGTCCCTACAAGCAATTCAGAAGTGCTTTCCCTGGAAACACGATGGCAGGGTGTACACCCTCCACAGAAGGACCACAGAAAGTCCAGGGTGTGAGGCTCAGCCGCACGCATTTGCTTCTCCTGCAGTCACTGTTCTTTCGATGTCTCGGGCATTTTGAAGGGGTCTGGTTTACCATTCAGATCGGTTCCGGCAGGTGTAAGTGCTGAGTTCTAGTCCCTGTCAGTTCCAGCAATAGAACCCAAGGCTGTTCCTCTGTCAGCAAGCATTCCAACACTGAGCTACATCCTGGCCTTGGAAAAATGTTTTTAAAAATATCAGTTTCCAGGCTCTTAAATTAATAAAATACCAATTCCCAGATTATAATCAGGATGTCAGAGGCAGGGTCTGGCATTGCTATTTGAGAAGCCCCTCCATGTGGCGGGGGGTCACAATCTTGGAACTTCCAGGGCAGTTTCTTTATCCAGAAAGTTGGAAAAAGGGAGGGGGGAGGCTTAGAAGAGAAAGCACACCCTATGAAACCTGCCAAGAGCAGGAAGAACACAGATGGCTGTGACTCTGACCAGCCTTGGTTAGTACGTTTGATCCATCTGCTTTTCCTTCTGTGGCAGCCCGATTCTGAAACGAAGCTCCGACATAACCAAGTCACCTCTCACCAAGTCAGAGCAACTGCTGAGGATAGATGACCATGACTTCAGTATGAGGCCTGGCTTTGGAGGTATGGGATGTACTCTCGAGGGTGGGGCTTCCCTTATTTTCTGGGGTTCTTGTCTGCACCCAGATCTGTTTATCATGTCTGCCTGGGCTGAACTTGGTGGGCTGCACCTTCTGAGCATCTGTCCTTCGTGTCCCTGGCTCTGTCGGGCATTGCCGAGGTACCAGCTGCTAGCTGTCCCAGGGCTGTGCTGTGAGAAGGCTCACTGAGGTCAGTGAGGCAGAGGCTGCAGCGAAAAGGCAGGGCAGCTGCAGCCGGGGCTGCCTCCTGAGGATGCTCTGAAATCTCACACAACAACCTTGTGCTGGATTGGTTCTCCCTGGGAACTGGCAGATGAGTTTCACTGACACGTCAGAGTCCTGTCTGCTGGGCTTAATGAAATGAAAATAGCTCGAGAATGCAAGGATTCCCTGCAGAACCGGAACCCGGGACTCAGTAGCTGCCAGGTTTCAGTCCTCTACCAAAAGAGTCTCCCTCCCTCCCTCCCTCCCTCCCTTCTTCCTTCTCTCTCTCTTTCTCTCTGTTTCTTTCTCTATCCCCTCCCCCTCTGTCCATCCCTCTCCCTCCCTCCTTCTCCCTTCCTCCCTCCTTCTCCCTCTCTCTCCCTCCCTCTCTGTTTCTTTCTCTCTCCCCTCCCCCTCCCTCTCTCTCTCCCTCCCCTCCCTCCCCTCCCTCTCTCCCTCTCTCTCCCTTTTTCTCCCTCCCTCTCTCTCCCTCCCTCTGTCTCCCTCTCTCTCTGTTTCTCTTTCTCTCTCTCCCCCTCTCTGTCCCCCTCCCCTCTCTATCCCTCTGTGTGTGTGTGTGTGTGTGTGTGTGTGTGTGTGTGTGTGTTCAACATTTATTTATTTATTTGATGGTGTGGTGTGCACATCACAAAATGCATGGCTATCAGGGGACAACTTATGGAAGTTGGTTCTTTCTGCCATGTGGGTTCTGGGAACCCAGCTCAGGGTCTCCAAGTTTGGCAGTGAACAGTCCCGCCTGCTGAACCATCTCACTGACCTAGGTTTGGTTTCTTTCTGGAGAAAAATATATTTTATGCCTGTGGGTATGTGTGTTCGTGTGTATGCAGATACACGTATGTAGGCATAGGTGTGAATGTCTGCAGAGACCAGAGGCCAGTCCTCTGGGCTTGCCATCTGCAGAAACGCTGCCTACCTCCTTTGAGACACACTCTCACTGTCCCGGAGCTTCCAAATTAGGCTAGATTGGCTGACCCATGAGCCCGTGATCCTGTGTCTGCCTCCCCAGCACTGGAGTACATAACACCGCATCTAGTATTTCTGCATGGGTTCCCGGGGTCAAACTCAGGTCCTCATGCTGACCAGGCCAGAAGTGTTTACTAACTGAGCCATCCCTCCAGGCCCTAGAAATCATTTTTATGCCTTTTGTTTTTTTTCTAGTCATGTTTACCTGCACCCCAACCCCATCCCCCTGCAAACCAATCCCCCAAGTTCTAGAAAGGTCTTTATTCTTTATCATAGGTAAACTGTTGGATCCAACGCCAACTCTTTGTGTCATGGTTAACTGAAACATGCCCTGTACCTAACCTGTTCATCTGGATGTGCTGGCATATTCTTATAATCCTAGCACTTTGGAAGCTGAGGCAGGAGGATTGAGAGCCTGAGATTAGCCTGGGCTACATAGCAAGGCTTTGTCAGAAAAAAAAAGAAGAAGAAAAAGACAAGGAGGGAAGGAGGGAAGGAGGGAGGGGAGAAAGAAAGAACAGAAGGGATATAAGAGAGTGCCCTGTCTTGCCCTCCCCAGGCCCGGCCATCCCCGTGGGTGTAGATGTGCAGGTGGAAAGCTTGGACAGCATCTCGGAGGTCGACATGGTGAGTGCTTCTCTGATGGGGGCTGGGGAGTGGGAGCCCATGTGCACCTGTCTGGACAGAAGCGCGACACCGCTGAACTCCCTCATAACTCATAACTCCGTGTGGCAGATGGGAGCTGTCACACGCACTTAGCAGATGACTCACAGACATCATGTCATGTGTCCAGAGTTCCCAGCTGGTATGAGATAGAGTCAGGTGACAAACTTGGTCTTTATCCTCCAGCAGGGATGCCTTCTGAGATGCAGGCCCCCTGTATTTCTGCAGAGTCTGTATCTTGCTCTAGAAACCTGGAATCGTGAGACTATTCCTTTTTGCTTTTCAGTGGGTTCCAATTTAAAAAAAAAAAAATGTTGCCGGCTAGGCATGGTGGTGTGAGTCTTCAAGTCAACACCCAAGAGGTAGAGGAAGGCTTATCTTGGGTTTTAGACCAACCTGGTCTTCTATATAGGAAGCTCCATACCAGTCTGGGCTATACAGTGAAACCATATCTTCAAAATTTTAATGGTAACACGGGTCGGGGTCGGGAAGCATTCTACAAGTTAAGGGACTTTTTACAAGTCTACCTTGGTTTGGAGCCTCCAAGAAGCAGGCCAGAAAGAAGTATGCTAACCCAACGTGTACTTGGGGACTCCTTCCTGAAAACACCAAAGAGAACCAGAAAGGGAGACAGGGTAACCAGAGAAGAGCAGGGTTCTCAGGCAAGCCACGCCTACAGCCCTCCTCCCACGCGCAATCTCCAGGAGTCGCTGGTGTCAGCAGGGCAGCTGTTATGGAGATGATGGGTGTCACGGGTGGGTGGAGTTTAGGGGCGGTCTGTGCTAGGCCTCTTCCTGGGTTCCCCTCTGCCTTCCCCAGGGGCAATGCTCAGCCCGCTGGCTTCAATGGCATGCCCCACTGCCGATGTCCCCACAGTGGGTGGGTATGCTTCTGCTCTGCCTCCCACCTGCAGGACTTCACCATGACCCTCTATCTGAGGCACTATTGGAAGGACGAGAGGCTGTCTTTTCCAAGCACGAACAATCTGAGCATGACATTTGACGGCCGGCTCGTAAAGAAGATCTGGGTCCCTGACATGTTCTTCGTGCACTCCAAACGCTCCTTCATCCATGACACCACCACAGACAACGTCATGCTGCGGGTCCAGCCCGATGGGAAAGTGCTGTACAGCCTCAGGTGGGAACAAAGGCAGGCTGGTGCTGAGAGCTTCCGCCTTACCTGAATATTTTAACTTTTAAAAGTTCAATTAGTTAAATTTTTTAAATTTTGCATAATGCATATGGGCGTTTTGGTTGCACGTGCGCCTGTACACCACGCGTGTGCCGGTGAAGGCCAGAAGAGGGTGCCAGATCCCCTAGGCCTGGAGTTACAGACTGTTGTGAGTCATTATGTGGGTGCTGGGAATAAAACTCAGGTTCTCTGCAAGAGTAGCCAGTGTTTGTAACCACTGCATCTTTCTAGCCTGAAAATTTAAATGTTTTTTTTAAAAGTTTGTTTTTCTAGTAAGAGTCAGGGAAAAAAAATAAATAAATAGACGTGTTTTCTGATACACATCTTCCTCTCTCTGAGTCTGGGACATCTTGTATTTTGTCAAAAGCTTTTTCAGCATCTAGTGAGATGATCATGTGGTTTTTATTTTTCAGTTTGTTTATATGGTGGATTATGTTGACAGATTTTCATATGTTGAACCATCGCTACATCTCTGGAATAAACCCTACTTGATCATTGTGGATGATGGTTCTGATGTGTTCTTGGATTCGATTTGCCAGTATTTTATTTAGTATTTTTTGCATCAGTGTTCATGAGTGAGATTGGTCTGTAATTCTCTTTCTTAGTGATGTCTTTATGTGTTTTGGATATCAGGGTAATTGTTGCCTCATAAAAATAGTTTGGCAATGTTCCTTCTGTTTCTATTGTGTGGAACAAATTGAGGAATATTGGTATTAGTTTTTCTTTGAAAATCTTGTAGAATTCCGAACTGAAACCATTTGGTCCTAGGCTTTTTTTGGTTGGGAGACTTTTGATGACTGTTTCTATTTCTTCAGCAGTTATAGGTCTGTTTAATTTGCTTATCTGGTCTTGATTTAATTTTGGTAAGTGATATTTATTCAGAAAGTTGTCCACCGCCTTTAAGTTTTTAAATTTTGTGGAGTACAGGTTTTCGAAATATGACCTGATGATTCTCTGTATTCCTCCATGTCTGTTGTTATGTCCCCCTTTTTATTTCTGATTATTAATTTGGATATTCTCTCTCTGCCTTTTGGTTAGTTTGGATAAAGATTTGTCTATTTTCTTGATTTTCTCAAAGAACCAACTCTTTGTCTCATTGATTCTTTGTATTGTTTTCTTTGTTTCTATTTTGTTGATTTCAGCTCTCAATTTGACTATTTCCTGCCATCTAGTTCTCTTGGGTGAGTTTGCTTCTTCTTGTTCTAAAGTTTTCAAATGTTCTGTTAATTCACTAGTTGGGATTTTTCCAGCTTCTTTATGTAGGCATTTAGTGCGATGAACGTTCCTGTTAACACTGCTTTCATTGTGTCCCATAAATCTGGGTATGTTATGTGGTCATTTTCATTGAATTATAGGAAGTTTTTAATTTCTCCCTCCCTTTAGTTCTTCTTTGACCCATTGATGATTCAGGTGAGCATTGTTTAATTTTTATGTGTTTGTAGGCTTTCTGGAATTAGTGTTGCTGTTGACTTCTAGTTTTAAGCCGTGGTGATCTGATAATACATGGGGTTATCCCAATCTTTTTGTATCTGTTGAGGTTTGTTTTGTTGCCGAGTATGTGGTCAGTTTTTGAAAAGGTATATTCTTTTGTGTCTGGATGGAATATTCTATAGATGTCTGTTAAGTCCATTTGAGTCATAACATCTGTTAGTTGCCTTATTTCTCTGTTAATTTTTTTTTTTTTTGATTTTTCGAGACAGGGTTTCTCCGTAGCTTTTGGTTCCTGTCCTGGAACTAGCTCTTGTAGACCAGGCTGGTCTCGAACTCACAGAGATCCGCCTGCCTCTGCCTCCCAAGTGCTGGGATTAAAGGCATGTGCCACCACCGCGCGGCTTCTCTGTTAATTTTTTTGTCTGACTGACCTGTCCAGTGTTGAGAGTGAAGCGTTGAAGTCTCCCACTATTAGTGTGTGGGGTTTAATGTATGATTTGAGCTTTAGAAGTGTTTCTTTTACATATGAGGGTGCCCTTGTATTTGGGGCACAGTATTGAGATTTCCTCTTGATGGCTTTTTCCTGTGACTAATATGAAATGTCCTCCTTTGTCTCTTTTGATTAATTTTAGTTTAAGGTCTATTTTTCTAGATATTAGGATAGCTACACCAGCTTTTTCCTAGGTCTATTAGATTGGAAATTTTTTCCCCAACCCTTTTCTCTGAGGCAATGTCTGCTATGAGGTTGAGGTGTGTTTCTTGTATGCAGCAGAAGGATGGAATCTGTTTTCGTATCCAATCTGTTAGCCTGTGTCTTTTTACAGGTGAATTGAGTCTATGTATATTAGGGGATATTAATGACTAGTGATTGCTATCTCCTGTTAATTTAGTTTTCATTGTTGATGTTAGTTTGTGGGGTTTTCCCTTCTTTGGGATTTGTTGTTGTGAGCTCATCAATTGTCTGTGTTTTTGTTGAGGTACCAACTTCCTTGGGTTGGACTTTCCCTTCTAGTACTTTGTGTAGGGCTGGGTTTATGGCTAGATATTGGTTAAATCTGGTTTTGTCATGGAATATCTTGTTTTGTCCTTCTATTGAAAGTTTTGCTGGGTATAGTAGTCTGGGCTGGCACCGGTGGTTTCTTAACATCTGCGTAATGCTTGACCATGACCTTCTGGCTTTCATTGTTTCCAATGAGAAGTTAGGTATAATTCTGATAGGTCTGCCTTTATATGTTACTTGGCCTTTTTCCTTTGCAGCTCTTAATATTCTTTCTTTATTCTATATATTTTATGTTTTGATTTTTATGTGATGAGGGCACTTTTTTTTGGATCCAGTCTATTTGGTGTTCTGTAAGCTTCTTGTATCTTCATAGGCATATCTTTCTTTAGGTTGGAAAAGTTTTCTTTTATGATTTTGTTAAATATATTTTCTGTGCCTTTCAGTTGGACTTCTTCATTTTCTTCTATACCTATTATTGTTAGGTTTGGTCTTTTCATGGTGTCCAATATTTACTGGATGTTTTAAAAAAATATTTATTATGTATACAATATTCTTTCTGCGTTATGCCTGAAGGCCAGAAGAGGGCACCAGACCTCATTACAGATGGTTGTGAACCACCACGTGGTTGCTGGGAATTGAACTCAGGACCTTTGGAAGAGCAGGCAATGCTCTTAACCTCTGAGCCATCTCTCCAGCCTTCTACTGGATATTTTGTGTTAAGTTTTTGTTAGATTTAATGTTTTATTTTACTAATGAGTCTATTTCCTCTATTGTATCTTCAACGCTTGAGATTCTTCTCTCTTCCAAAATCTCTTGTATTCTGCTGTTTGTGTTTGCATTTGTGGTTCCTGTTCATTTTCTCATGATTTCTATTTCTATAATTCCTTCAGCTTGTGTTTTCTTTATTGTCTCTATTTCAGTTTTCAAGTCTTGAATAGTCTCTTTCATATGTTCGATTGCTTTTTCTTGGTTTTCTTTAAGGGATTTGCTGATGTCTTCCAATTTTTTGTTTTTCCTTTTCTCCATTTCTTTGAGGAAATTTTTCATTTCCTCTTTAAGAGTCTCAAACATTCTCCTGAAGTTATTTTTTAAAGTCATTTTCTTCTGCTTCATTTATATTTGGTTGTTTAAGTCTTGCTGTTGTAGGATCTCTAGATTTTGCTGGTGCCATGTTGCTCTATGTGGTGTTGCTTGTGTTCTTACTTTCTTTTTCTACTCATCTTTTCCTCTAATTGGTGTGGTTGGGGCTGTCTGTGACTCTGGTGATTAATATTCTAGGTGCCAGTGGATCCAAGGCTCAGATGGTTGTTCCTCATAGTACAGTTAGTGCTATGGTTCTAGTTACCCCATTGGTCACTCCTTGTTCCTGGAGGTCACTCAGCACTCCCGGGATTTGCTCTACTCCCTTGGAGTTTGCTGTCTCAGGCCTGCTCTGGTCTAGGTTGCTGGCTCAGACCTATTTCTGTAAATGTCCCTGGTCTGGATCTGCTCCTGTGGAAGTCCCTGGCTAGGGGTTGGTCCTGCAAAAGTCTCTGGCTCTGAGCTTCTCCCTAGGAGGTCCCAGACTCAGGTGCACTGGAACCTACAGAGGACCTGGCTCAGACCTACTCCCTCAGAGACTCATGCTGGGAACGAAATCAGAGAAACAACACCTTTCACAATAGCTGCTTTTTTTTCTCAATTGCTTCTGCAGAGCTACCTGAGCCTTGGTGTGTTTATAGGGGTGAGGTGATAAAGACATTCATTTTAGGGATAAGTGCTTGCCAGGGTCCAAACCCTAACATAAACTATCTCTCTGGACCAGTATGGGGGTGTGGGAATAATTGAGACCCAAGTTCACACAGCAATATCAGAAGGGAATCTCAGGGTTCATTCAAATCCTGAAGGTTACCAGCGTTTATTCTCCAAACATCTTTGATTACCCAAGGTAAACTGAGGGAGAAGTTCATTAACATTCTGTTTCCGAGGTAGGAGGACTAAAGTTATGTTAGCAACTCTGCCACTAGCTTGGAATGAACACTTCTTCCCAGGTGGTCCTCATGATTAGGACAAAGGAGCAACAACATCAGCATACCCTGAGCTCAGGAGACAGTCTGAAGATGCTTTTAGCACCTCAGTGGCTATTATGGCTTGAGAGGCTGACTGCTGATACAGTACAGACATATGTGGGCTGTATAATATTGTCCCACAAGAGCTCCAAAGTCTCTCACTCTCTGTGTGTTGCTTGTGGGACCCTGGTAATTCCTATCTACTGCAACTTTCTCTGGTGAGGACTGAGGGAGGTACCGGTCTCTGGGTGCAGCAGAATGTCATCGGGAGTCATTTTATTGCTATGTCCCTTTAGCATAATAATAGTTACATTTCCCCATAGGCCTATGGCCTTTCTAGTCTCAGGTCATCACTTACCAGTGTCAGGTATGGGTTCCCCTACCCCCACAACGTTCTATTGCAGATAAGTAGATGCCATCAGCAGCGGGAGCACAGCCAACGGGAAAGCGTATTAATATCTCGAGAGGCAGTGAGTTTTGAGTAGTTATTGGCGAGGCAAATATTTGGATACTTGTATTTGGGGAACACTCATTTCTTTCAGCAATCATTTAAATGAAAAGTGTGTGTGTGTGTGTCTTTTACACCGCTATACTGACTGACCACACTGGAATGTGCTGGTGTTAGCAGAGATCCTCACTCGCTTGTACAGCTCCTAATGTCAAACATAAAGAGCAGGTCATGCCTAAGGGTCTTTCCTGACGCCAGCACACCGCTTAGGACCCAGGGGCAGGAAGCAGCCTTTTCTACCTGTTTATCACTTCGCAGCTGTCTCCAGCAGGTGCTGAAGCTGTGCGTCCTTTTGTTTCTAGAGTTACAGTGACGGCGATGTGCAACATGGACTTCAGCAGGTTTCCACTGGACACACAGACCTGCTCCCTGGAAATCGAGAGCTGTGAGTCCGACACCAGCACGTCTAAACCCCTCTCTGTGGCAGGGGACAGTTCTCCCAGGAACTCTGCTCTTCCTGCCTTTCCCCTCCTAGGGTCAGGCTCTCCCGGGTGACCTGAGATAATCTCCTTCACCCAAAGCCTCCTGCTAGTCGCCTCTAGAAAACACCTTCACGCGTTAGCGTCTGGTTTGACACCTGTGTACCAGAGCCAAACCGGTTGACACGTGAGGGCTCCTATCACACAGTCAAAGCTTAGCGAGCCCTTAGAAGAACAGATTACAGGGAGGCAGATGCTATCTGCAGCTCCAAGATGTTCCCCCTCAGTTATGACCAGGGGCACATGTGCCTGTGCAACCCAGTGCCTCACCTGAAGGGGGCGTGCTGGGCACATGGCAGTCCCTGGGAGGATGCTGACCACAGTCATCTCCTCCTTTTGAGGAAATGAGCACAACTGGCCCAAGGAGAAGCCCTTCTAGACTCATGCTGCCTGAGAGTGAGTCGTGATCTGGCCCCCAGGTGATGAATCGCACCTGGGCAAGAGAAGAGCGAGCTGGCTGGGTCCTAGTCTATAAAGCTGACCGTAGGAAATCTTGCCAGTATTGAACTCTGCCATGCAAGCAGTAGTAGCATTTGGTTTAACCTATCGCAGCTGGATTGCGGGGTGAGGGTTTTTTTTGTAGGAACTGTGAGCCCTTGAGCCTAGAAGCCTTGCTCTGATAACTTTTGAGAAACTGGGATGAACTAGAGTTGTCTGTATTGTCTAGTTTGTAGTTTGTTATCTTTCCCCAAGCCAGGCAGTCTGTGTGGCTTAGGACACTTAGTGTCACACAGCCCCACAGGCTGCCTGGCTTGCCTGTCACCCTGTTCCTGACACTGGCTCTCACCTCCCAGACGCCTACACAGAAGATGACCTCATGCTATACTGGAAAAAGGGCAACGACTCCTTAAAGACAGACGAGCGGATCTCCCTCTCCCAGTTCCTCATCCAAGAATTCCACACCACCACAAAGCTGGCCTTCTACAGCAGTACAGGTGAGCTCGGAGCATGCGTGGAGTGCCAGGGAGGCCCCATGGTGGCCAGGTGCTTCAGGCTCTGTTTAGGACGTGTATGATCTGGTTGTCACATCAAGTGAGCAGAATTTTGAAACAGAAGACTAGAGTCCTAAGTAAAATCCAGTGGGTGGTATGTGTCAAGGAGAGGTGACTTATTTTCCTTTAAGACAGGAGCTCACTCCCTTGCCCATGCTACCCTGAATTCACGATACACTATGTAACCAGGCTGGTGAACTCACTATACACCATGTATCCAGGCTGGTGAGTTCACTATACACTATGTAT
>NC_022031.1:31127026-31140855 GCF_000317375.1 Microtus ochrogaster
TCACTATACACTATGTATCCAGGCTGGTGAACTCACTATACACTATGCATCTAGGCTGGGCCTCTGGCTCAGTATCTCCAGGGGCTGGGCTAGGTATGCTCCAAGGAAACTAGCTTTGCAGGTAATATTTATTTACTTATTTATTGGTTTTTCAAGACAGGGTTTCTCTGTAGCTTTGGAGCCTGTCCTGGAACTCACTTTGTAGACCAGCCTGGTCTTGAACTCACAGAGATATGCCTGTCTCTGCCTCCTGAGTGCTGGGATTAAAGGCGTGTGCCACCACCACCCAGATTATAGGTAATTTTTGACCCATCAATGTATCAGGAGATAGCTACCTAGGAAATGCGAGCTAAGGCTCCGAGGGAAGCTGTGTGAGTAGGTTTATTTGAGATGATGCCATGTCCCGTTGGCGCTGCATCCCTGACGTGCTCAGCAGAGCCTCTCTCTCTAGCCACAAACAAGTTTCAGTTCAGACCACCATTCTCCATTTCCCCGGGTGTGCCACTACTACCCACGTTCCTCGGAATGATCCCTGGTCATCATGTGGACCTGGCTGTGGCTTTATGAGTCAGAGATCTATACAGGCCTCATCACCACCCATTGCCTGAGGCTGTGCTCCATGGCCTTCCCCAGCAGCTGGCCTGAGCTGGTAGACAGCTGACATTCTCCATCCCTTGCTTCTGTTTTAATCTCACCTTTCAGAAGATTCTGCAGGACTTCTTGAGGGAGCTCCCCCATGTAAGCGCATCCTAATCCGTTAGAGAGCACTGACAGTCAAGTTTTAGCGTGCCAATCCAACTCCCATGCTGCACTGCTCACCCTGGATGCTCAGTGGTTTGGGTCTCAGTCTTCTGAAAGTCCTCCACACTTGCTGGTACCAAGAGGCCAGCTCTATGCAACGTACTCACTGAGGACACCAAATCCGCTCTTATTGCTGCCAGGACCCCACTTACTCCCAGCCCTGGAACCCTCCTCCCACATCCTCACACGTGTTCCTTTCCCTGGAAATCGCAAAGGCAGAGCAAAGCCCAATGGACCAGATCAAAGACTGTGTTCTACCTCAAAACCCATTTCTTCCCATAAAGAAATCCAGGAAGGGAGCCAGGCCTGGGGATAGTCACCAACATCCCAGCACTTACCAAGGTGGAAACAGGGGGGCGGGAACCAGGAATTCAAGCCAGGTACATTGTGAGTCTGAGGCCAGTCTGGGCTACCTAAAACCCTGCCTCAAAAAATACAATTAAAAAAGAAAAAGGAAAGAAATAAAGGGTGCTGTTTAAGTACTGCCTCGAGCTTTGCTCTGCACACAAACCCCATAAGGCTGCTGCTCAAGAAAGATTCTGCTCCAGTGGTCTGGGCTACAGTGTAGGAGTCTGATGGGAGATGGGGAGGGGAGGAGGGAGAGAAGAAGAGGAAGAGAGAGAAAGGGGGGGGGGACTGAGCGTATGGCCTTGTGTACACTGGTCAAGGACTCTATCCATGAGCTACATCTGAACTTCTAAGAAGCTCCCATGTGATTGTGAGGTAGACAGGCCCAAGGACATATTTTGAGAAACAAAACTTTAAGTGACTTTCTCAAGGGTTCCCTTCATGTTTACGAAAGGGACAAAGATTCCTCACAGTGGCTTCACATGAGTGGTGAGGGTTGCCACATGGCCCAGTCACTGTTTAAGGTAGGGGTCCATAGTGAGCTCTAAGAAATTTAAGATTCTATAAATAAGCCTTGTCTTTTAAAGGAGCCAAGCAGCTACACTGTGTTCTCTCTCTTATTCCTTTGTCCCCAGGCTGGTACAACCGTCTGTACATTAACTTCACTTTACGCCGCCACATCTTCTTCTTCCTGCTCCAAACCTATTTCCCTGCCACCCTCATGGTCATGCTGTCCTGGGTGTCCTTCTGGATCGACCGCAGAGCTGTGCCTGCCAGAGTTCCCTTAGGTAAGGACTATCTCAAGAGTACACTACACGTGTCTGGAAATCCAAGGCATTCCTTCCGCCCTTCTCAAGAGGGTCCTGTACTCCTCTCTACAGAATAACCTGGAAATGTTTAAGTAGCACCACACAATCTAAGCACCACGTGGAAATCTATCCAGACCCCAGGGCTGTCCATCCACACAGCTCCCTGTGGTCCTGGGCAGGGGGCTTCCAGTCTTGGTGTGCTCTTCTTGTTGGTCTGTATAAGGTATTCTGCAACAAGGTTTCTCAAAGGGTGGCCCAAGGAACCTTTGCAGTAGAGAATCCTTGAAGGAATTATTAAAAACGAGGAGTCTTGGGTTTCACCATATCTGCAGTCAGAATCCCCGAGTTTTCCTGCTCTCCTTCCATTCCTTCCTCAGCACCCCATCAAATGCCCTCATCTTAAATCCTGAGCCCGTAGGTCACAGCCACCACTACAGCTCAGACAGCTCAGGTTTGCAAGTGACAGGGTGTCCCACCAGGCTTCAGTGAAAGGGTTTGGAGCTGGCCCTTCGGGTGACCCCAATCATGTGTGATTTAATGTTTTCCAAGCGAATGTTCTGAGCTTAATTTGCAATCCTGGGCAAATTCCCACCCATGACGCCCTGTTCTTCAGCAGTTAGCTGGCACTCCAACAGCTACTGTACAGAGCACATGTGCAAGCTCATTAAAATCTGTCTCCTATAAATAAAGCGATCCTGATAAACCTGATGTCAAGGTGCTCGAGGTAGTCCTGCTGGATAGGCACACAGGCCCAGCATGGGGTAGCTGTCAGCTAAAGAGATGAGCCCAGGATTATAGAACTTTTATGGCACCAAGGACACAGTGTTGAAATAACTTCCTTTACCACGTGGTTGCTTATATCCGTATCTCCTTTCTTGGGACAAAGGAAGGCAATCCCCTCATGCTGAAGTGTCCGGGGCTGTAACGAATGTGCCAGGTGTGCAGAGGAAAAAGTGGAAGCGAGGAGCAGAGAAGCAGGGAGAGATCTGTGACAGCTAGCTCATGAAGACAGGAGGATGGTCACCAGGAGGGAGCAGGCAGAACAAAAGGCGGAGGGACAAGGCACACAGTGTTTGGCAAATGCGAGCGCGTGCTTATTTCTCACCATCTGTGGCAGGCATCACCACGGTGCTGACCATGTCCACCATCATCACGGGCGTGAATGCCTCCATGCCCCGAGTGTCCTACATCAAAGCCGTGGACATCTACCTCTGGGTCAGCTTTGTGTTCGTGTTCCTCTCAGTGCTGGAGTACGCGGCTGTCAATTACCTGACCACAGTGCAGGAGCGGAAGGAACGGAAGCTACGGGAGAAGGTGACTTTGCCATGGCATAGACTGGGCTAGCCTTGGCATGGTGGGCAGGTTCTACCCTCCCTGTAAAATGAGGCTGTGATACCCTCTCCTCAGCCTACCTCCAGCCATGGTCATGAATATTTGACATTTACATCTTTTGTTCAATGAAAGCATTCACTCAGCATCTACATCCCAGTGCCACTAAATTAAGACACGGCCCATTCAATTGTGGATGTGTTCAGAGGTTGGTGAGGAAAATAAATGATAATTTAACACTGTGGAACATATTATTAACAAATATGGAGGTGATTTAAAAGACCCCTCCAGGGACACCATATTCCATCCTAAGAAACTTCCCTTCATATAAGGCCTCCTATCTCCCACCATTTCTTTTTTCTTTTTTTTCTTATTTATTTATTTATTTATTTATTTATTTATTTATTTATTTATTTATTTATTTATTATGTATACAATATTCTGTCTGTGTGTATGCCTGCAGGCCAGAAGAGGGCACCAGACCCCATTACAGATGGTTGTGAGCCACCATGTGGTTGCTGGGAACTCAACCTTTGGAAGAGAAGACAATGCTCTTAACCTCTGAGCCATCTCTCCAGCCCTCTCCCACCATTTCTTAAGTTATCTTTGCTCCCGCCCTTCCTTTCCCTCCC
Source organism: Microtus ochrogaster (assembly GCF_000317375.1). Taxonomy (NCBI): domain Eukaryota; kingdom Metazoa; phylum Chordata; class Mammalia; order Rodentia; family Cricetidae; genus Microtus; species Microtus ochrogaster. The sequence continues at coordinate 31,130,946 of NC_022031.1, forward strand.
CAGCCTACAATGTAGAGCCTCTCTCCTCCAGCAATCCCTTACCGAAACACTATTCCCAAACTGCTGTCTTTCAGTCCCAACCCTCGTGGCAAACACCAAATAGCGTCATCTGTAAACGTTTTTATGACGGGTTCGTTTGGTGCCAGGTGTAATGTCAACAGCCTGTAATGCAGTTTCTCAGGAGGAGAGTCACAATTTGGAGGGCAGCCTGGGTAACTTACCAAGGCTGTCTCAAAATGAAAAATGAAAAAAAGGTGTAGCTCAGGATATCACTCTTGTCTAACATAGAGACCCTGGGTCTGTCGCTACTTTCCCCAAAGGGGGCACTGTATGAGCTCAGGGATTATGACTTCATGGAGGACGGGGCTAGCTGGTGCTAGTCTTATCGGTCTCTGGTACAGCAGTGTGCTCTTTCCTACAAGTTAGCATGAAGATATTAGTTCAACACCAGTTCCCATCAGCACCATGCTAGTGCTTGCACCCTGATCTTGAGGCTGCTGGTAAGCTCTCTGATGCAGGGCTGTGTGCTCACAGCTGTCTTAGGATGCTCACAGTGACACCATCATCATTTTTCTTATCTTCTCCCTAAAGCTCAGAATAAAAGAGGCTAGAGGGTAACACCCTTCATACACAATTCTTTGCGGGCACCTCACGTGCCCCGTGTGTTTGCAGGTCTCCTGCAGCTGCGGACTGGCCCAGCCCCGGGCAGTGATGCTGGATGGTAGCTACAGTGACGGGGAGGTGAATGACCTGAGCGGCTACATGCCTGAGAATGGCGAGAAACCCGACAGGATGATGGTGCAGCTGACCCTGGCCCCTGAGAGGGGCTCTCCCCAGAGGAAAAGCCAGAGAGGCAGCTATGTGAGCATGAAGATCAACACCCATGCCATCGATAAATACTCCAGGATCGTCTTCCCAGCCGCCTACATTTTATTCAATTTGATATACTGGTCAATTTTCTCTTAGATGTCTGTAATTCTGTAAACCTCGCCTTCTTCATGGTTTGTATGCACTACAGAAATTGCTGTGAATGACAAAGTATGAAAACCACCCCAGTGCCCCCCTGGGCTTTCACTGTCCCTTCTTCAGCCATGCAAAGCTGCACTGACAAGACAGCGTTTTTCTATGTATTAAGCATCAGTTGTATACACAGTATTATGCGAGGCGTTGTAGGAATTTGTCATGATAGCAACTGGTATTAGCTGTTCCCAGATCCCAGGAAGAGCACAGAGGACACATGGTCAAGCTGCATTTCAGTGCTGGGCCCTGGGTTCTCTCCTCACGGAGGTCTTCCTTCGTGGGCAGCACTGTGTTCTTTAGACTATGTGGAACTGGAGAGCACCTGAGTAAAACTCATTTGCACGGAGCCCACGTGCACATAAGCCCCTTCTGGTGACAAGCTGTGCTTTGGTCTGTCCCTGCCCGTTTGGCGCCCCCCACAGTTAATGTATGGTAGTGGTGTTCATGCTTCAGACTGTCCCTCCGTCCACTCGCATAGTTAACGTATGGTAGTGATGTTCACAGGCTCTCTTTAACAAGCTATAGATAATCTCCCCTTAGAAGAAATGCTCTTTAGATGGTTGACTTTTTTCTGGCAGAGAAACTCTGAAGATGGAGATTCGTGTATGCATTCTGTCTGTCCTGCGGAGCTGAGTGTGCTAGAGAACCGTGTTCCTTGCTCTGTTTTCTAGTCACTGTTTGTGCCTCTCTACCACGGAGCATGTGCTCTTTCAAAATGAACTGTTTTCTCAGTAGCATGGTATTATCACGGAGGAGCTCGAAGAGGTATTAATTTCTTCTGAGTAATCAGCATTTCAAGGAAACTTGAGGTGATACAGCTCATGAGAATGAGAAGCACACAATTTCTTAAGAGAAAATAACATCAAAAAGCAAAAGAAACAGATAGACGTCTGGCTTTCCACTCTGAGAGCCAACAGTGTCTAGGAACTAGTGCAGTTATCATCTAGATTGAGCGTTCAATAGACCAGATGATGATGTCAGTCATCACTTGTAATTTGATGTGTTATTTTAAAATAATGTTTAAAAAATAAGGCTTCATGTTATTTATCTAGAAGATATAGAATAAGTCCAACTAAACTTGCCCAAAAGTCATTAACAGTATGGCGTTTTCTCTGGGCTACATCTTTCACTCACAGAGACAGAGACGTCTATTTAGCATCTGTTCACATCCCAGCAGCCTCTAAAACAAGTTAAGACATTGCCCTTTAATTGTGGTTGTGTTTGTCAGGCAGTGGTGGTGCACGCCTTTAATCCCAGCACTCGGGAGGCAGAGGCAGGCGGATCTCTGTGAGTTCGAGGCCAGCCTGGTCTACAAGAACTAGTTCCACGACAGGACCCAAAAGCTACAGAGAAACCCTGTCTCAAAAACCAAATAGAGAGAGAGAGAGAGAGAGAGAGAGAGAGAGAGAGAGAGAGAGAGAGAATATTGTGGTTGTGATCAGAGTTTAGTGAGACATAAATGATAATTTAACATTATGGGACATATTAATAAAAAGGAGGTAGTCTAAGAGACCCATCCAGGAGCCACCATCCCCTGTGCTAGGCAGCCGCCCTTCATATATGTCCTTCTGTCTCCCATCATTTCAAAGTTAACTTGATGGATCAACACTAAATGATATATGCATGCCTATTCTTTATTCTGATTTTTAAAGAACTATTTGCAAAGTCCTATTTAGATGGTCTTTCATTTTCCCCAATGTAAGGCCACTAAAAGCTTTTTGCAAACACAAGTAGTAAACTTAGAAGGGCATAAATTAAGCTATTAATTATCATTGATATACAAAATGACTGCTTGTTTTACCAAGCATGGTTTACACATGCCTGAAATCTCAACTCTTGGGAAGTAGAAGTGGGAGGACCTGGAGTTCAAAGCTAGTCTTAGCTTTATAGCATATTGGAAGGCAGCCTGGGTTATGTGAGGTTTATAAAGATTAGTTTCCATTTTTATTTTGTGAAACAATTATCATTAAAGCCAACATCTTTGCCACTGTCTTCTCCCTCACCACTAGGGCCACTGAGTTGTCTAAACTAAACCTCACCTACTGTTTGGGATACTCTAGCATTTGAGGCAGTGTGTAGAATGTTCTACTAGTCTGCTAACCTGCTATATCAAAGACTGTAGGCCAAATGGCTTGATCACCAGAGATTTCTTTTCTCACAGTTCTAGAGACTAATGTTCAAGGTCACATTGAATGTGCTGGCAGATGTGGTTTCCCCAGAGGTCTCCCTTCCTGACTTTCCAATGGCCACCATCTTGCTCTATCCTTGCCTTCTTTCCTTTGTTCCCACCAATGTCCAGATCCCTTTCTCCCTAGTTATATTTTGTCAGGACCCACATCCATGGCCTCATTTAACCTGAGGTACTTCTTTAGAAACCTTGTCTATAGATCAATTTTTCTATAGCAATCTCCTCCAAGTTAGAATACTTTATCTTGGAGGGAAGCTCCTTAGGATGTGCTTAACAAAAGGTGATGCCCTCCATCCCACAGGAAAGAAGCCCATTCAAGTTAAGCTCAGGAAGCAAACAACTCAAAAGTTTCAGGAAGCCCCTGAAACTAAATAGATAAACTATCTCCCTCCACCAAATAAACATAAGCAATAAGAGCCACTGAGAGTAACTTTCAGGTGATCCAAGCTGTCAGGAAGAGGCAAAGACCAGCTAAGCTATCAGCACATCCAGCTGTCTGCAAGTCATGCAATGAGCTCCAGATTTCCAGCTATTGTGGGTTTTCACCCATGATGGGGTGGGCTTCAGTGATGCAGCTGTCTTTGAATAATTTCTGCACCTCTAAGTAACCCCAATAAAGCTGATTGGTTCACCAAGTTGGACTTTGGTGGTATATTTAATTTGATCTGTCATTGGTTTTCTATCTGGAGTGGTACATGTTTGCTCATGTATGCACAGGAACAGCGTCACACAACACTATCATGTACATATGCCTATGGAAGTCTATTTGCATCACAGTACACCTAATATTTTGTACATAGTTATACTATAGCATTTAGGAAATGACAAGAAAAATCTGGGGACTGGAGAGATGGTTCAATGGGTAAGAGCACTGCTACCAAATTTGAGAAATTGGGTTGAAATCACCAGCACCCACCCAGAAAACTGTGTGCGGCCATGTGTGTGCATGCCTGCAACCCTAGTGCTGTGGTGTGTGGGGGGGCACAGTGGAGACAGGAGGACATCTGGAGCTTGCTGACCACTAGCCTAGCTCTAGATTCAGGAAGAGACAGTGTCTCAAAGAAATAAGTGGATGGTAATGAAACAAGACACCTGATAGTCTTCTCTGGTCTTTTTGAGTGCACATTCAGCATGTGAAGTCACCATACACATATGCACATGCCATACACACATACTTACACACATGAAAATATGTCTGCATGTGTTCAATAATAATGTGGTATTACCAATAAGTTTTTATTCAAAGTTAGTTGAATAGATGGATGCAGAACCTGTAGACAAGAAAACCCAACTACATTTGATAATTCTGTGTGTGTGTGTGTGTGTGTCAATGTGTAGAGGCTAGAAGTTAACACTGGGATGTCTTTCCCAATCACTTCCCTCTCACTGATCTTCAAGCTTGCTTTTTGGCTAACCTGGCTGAATAGTGAGGCCCTAGATCTCTGTCTCTGGGTGCAGCACTGGGTTCCAAGCACTGCCACACTCAGCTTTCCTATGAGTTCTGAGAATCGGAACCAGGACCTCATGTTTGCAGCAATCAGTTACCTACTGACCTATCTCTCCAACCCTCCAAACTCTTTTTTTTTAAACATTTATTTTATTTATTATGTATACAACATTCTGCCCGCACGCCAGAGGAGGGCGCCAGATCTCAGTACAGATGGCTGTGAGCCACCATGTGGTTGCTGGGAATTGAACTCAGGACCTCTGGAAGAGTGGCCAGTGCTCCGAACCTCTGAGCCATCTCTCAAGCCCCAAACTCTTTTTTTCTTATTTTGAAAATAGGTTCTTTCTGTGAGTTTGAGGTCAGTCTGGTCAACAAAGTGAGTTCCAGGACAGCTAGGGCTGTTACACAGAGAAACCCTGTCTCGAAAAAATCAAAACAAACAAGCAAATGAAAATAGATTTTCTTACATAATATATCCTGATTGTGGTGTCCCTCCCTCTACTCTCTCTCCCCCATCTCCCTCAATCAAATCCACTCCCTTTATCTCTCATTAGAAAAGAACAGGCTTCTAAAAGACAACAACCAAACATGACAAAATAAAACATAAAACAAAAACCATCACATTGAGGCTGGAAAAAGAATCCCAACAGAAGGAAAAGAGCCCCAAGAGCAGACACAAGGATCAGACCCACTTGATTTACACACTCGGGAGTCCTGTAAAAATACTAAGCTGGAAGCTATAATATATACTCAGAAGAGCCGGTACAGACCTGGGTTAGCCTTGTGCTTGCTGCTCCAGGCTGTGGGTTCATAGGAACCCTGTTTAGTTGATTTAGAGAGCCTTGTTCTCCTGGTGTACTCCATCCCCTCGACCCTTAAATCTGTCATCTCTTCCACAGGATACTCTGAGGGGAGGGAATTGATGGAGACATCCTATTTAGATGTGTGTTCCAAGGTCTCGTTTTCTCTGAAAAGTGTTATTTTCTCCACCTAGTGACTGAAAGTGTTTCTGGGTATAGTAGTCTGAGATGGAATCTGTGGTCTCTCAGAGCCTGTAGCATGTCTGTCCAAACCCTTCCGGCTTTTGGTGTCTCCACTGAGAAGTCAGGTGTAATTCTAATAGGTCTGCCTTTATATGTTACTTGGCCTCTTTCTTTGCAGCTTTTAATATTCTTTGTTCTATACATTTAGTGTTTTGATAATTATGTACCAAGGGAACTTTTCTAGTTCAATCTATTTGAAGTTCTGTATGCTTCTTACACCTTTATAGGAATCTCCTTTTTAGATTAGGAAAGCTTTTTTTTTCTATGATTTTGCTGAAAATATTTTTTGGAGTCTTTGAACTGAGATTCTTCTCCTTTCTCTATTCCTATTATTCTTAGATTTGGTCTTTTTATAGTGTCCCAGATTTCCTGGATGTTTTGTGTCAGTGTTTTAGATTTAACGTTTTCTTTGGCCAATATATCCATTTCTTCTATCATATCTTCAATGCCTGAGATTCTCTCTTCCATTGCTTGAATTGACAAATCTTTAGTGTACAAGACCATTGTCCCAAAGCACAAAATTGCTTCATTTTGGGTTTTCTTTATTTATTTGATTTCCACTTTCAGATTTTAAATAGTTATATTCATTTTCTTCCACTGTTTGCTTGTGTTTTCCTGTATTTCTTTAAAGAATTTATTTATATCCTTTAAGGACCTCTATCATCCATCTCCAGATAGAGAATTTTAAGGATTTTTTTTCCCCTGTGCTTCAGCTATGTTAGAGTTGGAGTATTCATGGCCTGCTGTGGTAGGATAGCTGGGCTCTGTGGAGATATATTGCCTGGCTAATATTATTGTTTTTACAGTGGCCTCTAGGTATCTGGAATTGGGATGACAATAAGTCTAGGTGCTGGTTTCTGGATTTGTTTCTTTTGGGTGAGTACTTTGTCCCTTGGTTTCTATTTTCTCTCTGTAGAGCATCCTATGTCTTGACAATGGGTTTCCTCTAAGATGGACAGGAAGATGCTACACAACACGTGGAGGCCAGAGGACAACTTTCCAGGAGTTGCTTCTCTGCTGCCTCATTGAGGCAGGGGGTTTGATTGTTTCTGCCACTTGTGTACCCCAGCCCAGCTGGCCCACAGGCTTCCTGGTGACTCTCTGCCTCCTGGTGCAGCCCACCATCAGCCCCAGCTTCGGAATTTTGAGGTATGTTAAGTCTGGGGTTCAGTGTCGCATGAATAGACAAGAACTATCTTGATAACACAGCCATGTACCAAGATACTGTGATGGTGAGTCTTATCACCTTGACAGGATCTGGAATCTACTTAAAGACGTGTCTTTGGTTGGTCTATGAGAGCATTTCCAGAGTGGATTAGACCCTTCCCCAGAGTGGGCAGAACCTTCTTGCTGCAGCCTAGATGTAAAAAGATCCGAGCAAAAGTCCATCTTGCCTGCCTAGGTTCTTGCTGGTGAGCGTATTGCATCCACCGCCACTTTGCTGCTGTGGCCCTCCCTACCACTCTGCTAGGGCCACCAGAGTCTCCTAGGCCATCAGTGCCAGGCTGGGACTCCAGAGACATCTGGTTTATGGACTGAGCAGCAATCAGGTTCCTAGCCTCTCTAGCTTATACACGGCCACTGATGGCTTGCTCACCCCTGTTGTATAATAAGCCACCCTAGTGGTCCCATTTAATTATGCACATTCTGTTCCATTACTCTAGAGAACCCTGCCTATGCAGGTACTATGGTGCCTAGAGTAGAGAACGTGCTGTGTAAGTGTATGGATCTGAGTTCAAATCCCCAGCACCCATTTACCTCCTTTTCTCAACACCAAAGAGCCCTCTGCATCCTATTCATTTCTTAAGTGTTTGGAGGGACTCTCTGCAGGTAAGCAGACTGCAGGTCTCATCTCCCTCTGTTTCTTGAGACCCAGCTCCCCAGTCTGATCCCAAGCTCTGCCACAGAAATCCTGCTACAACCTTCCCTGCCCCCTGCCCTTCACCCTAACCTAACTCCAGCCGGCATACATCCCCTGCTAACTCAAAGGCCACTCCTTTCGGGGAAGCAGGCTGACTTCAGATCTCTCCTTCTGCCTCTCCACACCCAGCCCCCTCAGTCTCATCCCCAACTCTGTAGCTGAACATCTGCTGCTGTCTCCCTTTCCTCTCCAACTCCATCTCCAAGGACCACAAAGACTATCTCCAACCTTTCCCCAACTCATCCCAGTATCCCAGCCTCCAACACCAGCAGGCATTCCCTGAGCCTCAGGGCCTGAAGGCATACCCCTTCAGACCCCTAGCCTGTCCCCAGTCTTAAGTGTCAGCTCCCAATATCCAGAACCCCTAGTGACCACAACTACCGGGTCCAAAGAAAATTTCCCACCAGGCAACACCCAGCCCCGACTTTGCTGGTGTCCTTTCTGTGGTCTGTCACCGGTTCCTTACCTGAGGTAGCATATGTCTGTTTGCATCTCCCCAGAAGTCTGTCACAATGTGCCGTGAAATGTGTCACATAACGTGCGGTCACAAATATGTGTCTATTTTCTTCTTTTTCTTTCTTTCTTTTTAAAATGACCAGCACCCAAAGGGATACTTCAGACCTAAAAATTTCAGGGGACTGGAGAGATGACCCAGTAGGTAAGAGAACTTGCTATGTAAGTGTGTGAATCTGAGTTCAAATCCCTGGCACCTACATGAAAGGCCAGGCATGGCACATGCCTGCACCTATAACCCCAATTGTGGGGACAGGAACAGGTCACTGGTGCCTGCTGACCACCAGCCTTGCTCTGGGTTCAGTGAAAGACCCTGTCTCAAGGGGATGGAGCTGATAAAACGGGCTGCCTGACATCCTCTGCTGGCCCCACAGATGTGCATGGGAGCACAGACCTACACACACACACACACACACACACACACACACACACACACACGCATACAGACATTTCATTCTTTATGGCTGAATATCACTCCATTTTTAAAAAATATTTACCACACTAAAAACAAGCTGTTGGGGGCTAAAGAGATGGCTGCTCGTCCAGAGGACCTGAGTTCAATTCCCTGCAACCACACGGTGGCTCACAATCATATAATTTGATCTAATGTCCTTTTCTGGCATACAGGCAGAACACGGTTTACATAAAAATCAATCTTAAACAACAACAACAAAAAACAAACAAACAAAACCAAGCTGTTAGCTTGCTGTCATCTTGGTAAAATATCTGAAGATAATCAGTAAGAGAAAGGTTTACCTTGGCCCAGTCTCATCCACGGTGGCCCTGGCCCTTTCTCTTTGGGACTGGAGCAATGGCCCAAGTTGTGTCATTAGATCACAGAGCCTAAAGTAGTGAGTTTATCCTATCTCACAAATGACCACAATTGCTAACTGGCACAAAGATTATAATTCCCATCAAAACTTACTCTGATGATTTGGGACATGTTTCAGAAGATTGCTTCAGGTAAAAAGTCAGAAATTACAAGACATAAAAACCATCAGAGAGGTTTTTTCTTTTAAAAAATGTTACAAAGTAAGAAAACTATTCTTTTTAAAGGATACTGTAACAATTTTTTTTAAACCAATGGAACTATACCATTGAACACCCTGGGAGAGTGTGGGGACCCCTTCATGTTTATACATCCTCATAAAAACATGCAATGTCTACCTTAAATACTCTTAGCATTTATGCTACAGACAGAAAAAGTTAAAAAAAATTTTCCTGTGTAGTTCATTCAATAAAGAGAATTTATTAAGACTAAAAATCAGTTTAAAAATTTTGAGGCAAGCTAAATATTAGCTACAGTCATAGAATACATAGCAACTTACTAGTAATAGTACAAGTTGTACACACCTGACCTCAAACCCAAAATGCTTCAAAATTCAAACCTTTTTAATGGTATGAGCAGGCAGATAACTGCACAACTGGCCTGGACAAAGAGGTCTGTTAAATCTCAGGCACACTAAAAGCACTGGACACTTCCAGCTATGTGTACACGGCAGTGCACGTGATGCATAAAGGAGTCCCACACCCAAGCTCTCTCTCTTGTGCCTAAGGGTTTGTCTCACCAGCGGTTTACGTCTCTAATCATGTGCAGAAGCTCACTCTACACGGCAGGAGTGCATGCTCATCCCTACGGCCCCAGTACCTGACAGGCAGCAGGACTGCAGCTACAAAGGGAGGAGGAGCCGGGCAGTGGTGGCGCACGCCTTTAATCCCAGCACTCGGGAGGCAGAGGCAGGCGGATCTCTGTGAGTTCGAGACCAGCCTGGTCTACA
>NC_022031.1:31140955-31153723 GCF_000317375.1 Microtus ochrogaster
AGAGCTAGTTCCAGGACAGGCTCCAAAGCCACAGAGAAACCCTGTCTCGAAACCCCCCCCCCCCAAAAAAAAAAAAGAAAGGGAGGAGGGCGGAGCAGAAGGAAACACTTGTCTGAAACAGAGAAATTTATGCCAAGTAAGAATCATGAGATCCTGGTGGTATCTCCTTCTTTTCCAGGATTATTACTGCCAGTGATTTTACTGACAACCACTGAATGTCTCAAATTTCTAGGTAAAATCCTGGCTTTCCCAGAATGCTCTGGTGACACAAAGGCAGAAAGCAAGTTGAGAAGGCAAAGAGAAAGTCCAGAGAGAAGGCCAGAAACTTAGTTAAGTCACAGCATGGGGATAAGAGGCCGCCTTTCCATGTTTACTGCCACTGGGCCAGCAGGGGCTTAGGGGGCTTCTGTGGGGCGGGAGGCTGCTGGGTGGTGGGCACAGTGCAGGACACTGGAGACCAGTCCACACCCAGTCTGAGCTCCTCTCTCACACTGCAGTCTCCCAATAGAAGGGCCCACCCTGCTTTTCTGTCACTTCTGTTGCTGGCTGTTGCACTGCTCCTATGCCACTTCTTGGAGTAATTACATGCAAATAAAGAACATTTTCTTTTTTAAAACAATGTTAAAGAAAAGTAATTCTTTGTACTGGAGATTCTAGGTGTGTCCTACAGGCACCTGTTTAAGGTTTTCTCTAGACCAAACCAGATACAGTTAGACTTAAACTCCCCCAACTTTGAACACAGTTCCCAAGTGTTACGTGTTGAAACCTATGGGGTTTGTAAAGCTCACAAAAGGCACTACCATGTTATAGACTCACATGTCATCACAAACCAATGTCTGAAGGATCACAAACTCCATTAGGGCCGTCACTATAGTCTGTCCTCACAACTGAGAAACAAGTATGCTCTCTTGCATTGAAAAAGTATTAGCGGTAAAACAAACAAAACTTAATGCTTCCTAAGCAGCCCCTAGCATTCCTTCTACGCTGGTGTGTTTAAAAGCTGTTCTTCTTGAAGCTTCGATTTAAACTCTTCTCTGATTCCCTCCAGCAACTCAGGTTTAAAGATGACGTCCAGTGCAGTCATGGCCAGAGCTTTGGCTGTACGCAAGGTGTACAGCTGAGCTTCTTGTGATCCTAGAAGGTAAAGAAAACAAATAAAATACCTTTCCCTATACTACGATGCATTCAGTAATTCCACATATTACCTCCTGGAACTGCCTCTCCTACTTCTGAGCGCTGTTAGAGGGAGAACCCTGTGTTCACGCCTCGTGCTCACCTGCAGCTTCCGTGTACTGTTCCGTGTGATTCAAGGCATCGGTCCCAATGTAAAAATAAGGGTGAATCCCAGGAACCACAAAGCTGACATTTCCAAAATCAGTAGAGCCTTGGAACAAAACAAGGAAGAAAAGGATGAAATGAATGAGCAGCCTCCTCCAACGAGGAGTGTTAGTGGGACAAGCCTAAGCTAAGGCCAAGCATTTGTAATTAATGATAAGTCTCCATATCTTTATATGGGAGCTGGTTGGCAGTCCAAAAGTAAATGCCTACTACAAAAATATGCCTAGCAGAATGAACATTTTTTAAAAACAATGTTGCTATTTTAACACTCTACACTCATTGAACCATTTATTAGTTTCTTTTCAATCTAAGTGTAAAGGAATATCATTAAAAATATCAGGAAATGGCTAAGATCAAAATCACTGATGTCAACTTATAATGGAGAGGTTGTGGTGGGAGTGCACACTGGTACAGCCCCTTTGGATGTCAGTATGGCAATTTCTCAGAAGACCCAGCAATATCACTCTTGGGTTTATACCCAAAGGATGCTCAATTGTACCACAAAGAAATATGCTCAACTATGTTCATAGCAGCATTATTTGTCATAGTCATAACCTGGAAAAACAACCTAAATGTCCCTTAACCAAAGAATGGATAAGGAAAATGTGGTGCATTTACACAATGGAGTACTACACAGCAGAAAAAAATAATGACATCTTGAAATTTGCAGGCAAATGGATGGATGGATCTAGAAAACATCATATTGAGTGGGGTAACCCAGGCCTAGAAAGACAAATATCGTATGTACTCACTCATAAGTGGCTTTTAGACATAAAGCACAGAAAAACCAGCCTACAAATCACAATCCCAGAGAACTTAGACAACAATGAGGACCCTAAGAGAGATATACACGAATCTAATCTACATGGGAAGGAGAAAAAGACAAGACCTCCTGAGTAAATTGGGAGTGTGAGGATTATGGAAAAGGGTAGCAGAGGAGACTGTAGGGAGGGGAGCAGAGAAAAATAATTGCTCAATCAAAACAATTAAAAAAAATATCATCATGGAGATGGAAAGATAGCCCAGCAGTTAAGAGCATTTTCTGCTTTTGCAGAATACCCAGGTTTGGGCTTCAACACCCACATGGTAGCTCCTAATTGCCTGTAACTCCAGTTCCAGAGAATACAATGCCTTCTGCTGGCCTTCAAGGGCACCAGGTAAGCTGATGGTATGCACATACCTATGCAGGCAAAATACTTATTATTATAGTTGGCAGTGTGCCTGCTTAACACGCACGAAACCTGGATTCAATCCCCAGCATCCAATAAACCCGAGGTGTGGTAGCACGGGTTTATAATCCCTGAATTTGGGGAGCAGAGGCAGGAGGGTCAAGATCAAGTCGGTGTCAGCTATGTGCGGAGTTTGAGGCCAGCCTGGGCTACACCAAGGCCCTGCCTGAAGCAGACACACCAGCAGCTCTTCCTTACTCCTGAAGAATGCCCAACCTAAGCTGGCATTTCTCCTGTTCAAACAGCTCGCTCTACGGCGGCTTAGGTACCTGAAGGGCCATTCAATACTGCATCTTCTGAGATGAAGTCTATGCCCAGTTTCTTCCCATTCTCCACATATGCACTGCACAGTGTTTTATTGGGAAGAACATTGTAATAATCGTGTGCTTCACTTTTAATTTCCACCTAATAAAAAATGACAAAACAAAGCTTGGGATTAAAAACTCAAATTCACGAAGTCCAAAACAGTGATGATTTCCAACAGAAAAAGTTTCAGAACGGGCACTTTTCATCCCAGTTATAAAACCCAACAAACAGTGCATTATCAAGTTAGAGCCCCTAATTCCCCATTTCCTCTGTTACACAAGCACCACACCATAGACTGTCACTAAACTCCATCCTGGCCAGCAAGAATCAACTTCAGTCACCTAAAAAAGTCATCGTGAGGACCCAGAAACTTCCATTTTAAAACCTGAACCTCCAGACAATTCTGATGCAGGTAATCCAAACCACTCTGATGGACACTGCTTATACTTCAGTCTCCAAAAAGGAGAAGGCGGAGCATCTAAACAACTCAACACACTTAACACGGAACTGTCCCTGATGTCACAGCCTCGTTTCAAAGGGACCCTTAGAGATTACAGACACTTAGGGAGGCAGGCTCACAATGGGCCTTGCTTATAGATCGAGTACATGAAGACACAGAAGCAGGTTTACACGAGTGCATAAGTGCACTTAACATCTAAGATAGGAATAAATAATGGCAACCCAATTAAATTTTACACATCAGCCAAAATATAAACTAGTAAAAGGCTACTTAAACATAGATTTAAATCCAACCGTAAATCCTATTATTTTTTTGGCTGCATGTGAAAGACAAAAGGACAAGCTTAGGTGACATTCATCGGGAGCCCATCCTCTTTGGGTTTTGAGATAGAGTCTCCCTCTCCTTTTGCCTGGAGCTCACCAAGCAAGGAAGGCTGGCTGGCTAGTGAGCACGGAAATCTGCCTATCTCTGCCTCTCAGAGCTGGGATTACAAGTGCACTACACCACAGCTGCCGCTGGTTCTAGAGATCAAACCAGGTCCTCAGTGTTTTGCTGAGTCATCTCTCCAGCCCTTAACTCCTTAGTTTGGGGAATATCCTGATATTAACTAAAGATAGTTTACATATCTAACTTTAAAAATATTTAAATTATTTACAGTTATAAGGGAATAAGTGTTTAGCTTCCTGGGTTGTGGAAGCTTTACAGTTGCACACTAAATCTCTTTGCCAATAGCCTAAGAGGCTATGTCCTCACTGCCACACTTATCCATGTATTTATCTAGATCTCTCTGTTGTTCATATATCTGGAGTATGATTATCCTTCAAAGCTCAATTAGTCTGCAGTCTTCCAGGAAACCTTCTCCTTCCATCCCACCAACTGGGAATGGAACCCAGGGGCTTGTGCTTGTCAGGCTAAGCTATAGTTCCCACCCTGAAACTTTACCTGCTCTGTTCCTCCCAACAGTGTCTGCTCCTGAGACAGGAAGTGCAGACTACAACGATAACTGCAGAGACACTACTACCGTGCAAACAAACCATGCACTGCCAGGCCAAGGCAGACCCAAAGGAAGGCTGGGCTGGGCCTCTTCACAGATGCTATTTCATTTGTCTCCAGAAACCTGGGGAGATTTCAATATTACCCCTATTTTTGAGAGAGAGAAACAGCCCCAGAGATACTGTTTCTCATGGCCGAGACACAGGAGCTTGTTTCTCTCTAAAAACAACATCTAAGATCTTATCTCTCCAACCCGACTGCAATATTTGAACTTCATCCCCTGTTGCAGCCCAAACAGTTGATACTGAAATGTTTCTGAGTTATGATTCTAGTCAACAAAATCTCCTTTGTTCTGAGTCTGTGTTGACTTCCATCCCAGCAAGCCAAACACGCACTTATCCCACATCTTTGCCAAAGAGACACACAGATACCACCATAAAGTACCCTATGTGGGAACTACACAAAGTGATGTAAGAGGCAGGGATTCTAGCGCAGTGATTTGCTAAGCCCTCTAGCTATTGTCTAAGTAAGGTGACTTAAGAAAATGCACAAGAATTAAATATTAAATTAAAAATTAATTAAATATTAAATGTTCATTAAAAAATTTCACATTAAAAATCTAGCCAACTCATTTTACAGGTTTAAGACATCACCAATGAGGGAAAGGCCCTGAGACAGATTCCCAGCACCACCACCGGCCCAAACAAAAACCACTGCACAGAACAGAAGCAAAGCAGGGTTTAATGCAGCAGCGCACACAGCACGGTCCACTGTACCTGACCATAATTAACTCTGAAAAGCTCTTACTGCGCAGCCTGTAGCCAAAGCAGCAGCTCTGAAGGAATCTTCTGCCCTTTTGGTCAGAACCTGAAGCTCTTTCATCGAGGGTGCACGGAAGTAGTAGATTAATTCAGAGTAAGAGGGGATGATGTTGGGCTTTACACCACCATTTTTTATTATACCTATAAAAGAACCAAATTACTGAGGTTAAATTTGATGATCTGTTTAAAGAAAGTTCTGTAGCCCTTACATAAAGGAAAATAATTTATACTTATTAGCTTCTCTGATAAACCAAGGAATTTGATACAATGTACAACACTTCCACAGAGAGGAGTTATTTCCCAGATAATAAGGGAAAATTGTCTATATGTACTTTATTCTAAGGAATCACAGTCTAGGCTGAGGGTAAAGTTCAAAGACAGAGCACTTCCCTATCATGTGTGAGAGTCTGGGTTTAATTCCAAGAACTGGAAAGAAAGAAAAAAAAGAGGTGAAGAGAGAAAGATGATAATCTAAATTATAAAGAAACACAGACTTTTATAGCCACAAAACAGACAGTAGTATCTTTGTTGTTGTTTGAGACAGGGTTTTTCTATGTATCTCCAGCTGTCCAGAATTCACTCTGTAGACCAGACTGGCCTCAAACTCAGAAGAGCTCCTCCGCCTGCCTCTACCTCCCTGAGTGCTGGGATTGAAGGCGTGTGCCACCACTGCCCAGCGTGGCAGTAGTTTTAAACTTTCTGAAGGAAATTTATCTCAGTAGGCTTTATTATAGTTGTGATTTGATAAACTTTTGACATAGTCTTTTACAGTCACATGAGGCTCTGTAACCGCCATCCTATTTGAAAAATCTTACCAATATTTTAAATGACACTTAGCAGTGGAGAAATAATTTTCACACCAATCTACTACACTTCTACAATCACCACTACAATCACTTCTCAGCCTTTTGGCTGTAATCGTGTATAAAAACAAAAACTGAACAAAGACCCCTAAATACTACAAACTATCAAAACACACATTTGGGACAACACAAAATCAAGATTTATTTGTTTCTACCAGTAACTAAAACAGATATATACAAACTAATTCCAGATAATTGTGAAACTCTATAATCCTAGCACTTGAAGAGGCAAGAATATCATGAGTTCAAGGTAATCCTTGGTTATAGCCTGGGCTACAGGAGACCTCTTCTTAAACATGTGTATGTGGGGAGAGAGAGAGAGAGAGAGAGAGAAATACAGAGAAGCTGAATCCCCCATTAGCTAATTCACAATTTTCCACTCTAATCCCTTTTGGAGGGAATTAAGGTAAGCAGTGAGATGGGCTAGGCCAGTATGCTGTATGTGTACTAACGCAGGACTGCCTGAATATAAGGGCGCCCTAGACTACACAGTGAGAGCCTATCTCAAACCAACTGCTACCCACACCAGGAAAGAATTAAGACAAGAAACTAGCAAAAGCACAATTACAAAATGATTTTACCTATAGCAAAAATGGGTAAAGAATAGAGATTTACTAGATTATAAAGAAATAAACGGAGAAAGGGAAGGAGGAAGGGAGGAAAAGAAAGAAAATTATAAATCAGTGTGGTAGCTCAGACTGGGAAGGAGGAAATGTGTACCCCTAAGAGAAGACCATGCTACTATATTTATACACACAGAATTCGAAGAGTGTACTATACTAGTCCCTGAGTAAATACAACTAGCAACGGCTATTTTTTTCTCTTTTGAGAAAGGATCTCAGTTATCCTAAGCGGCCCTCATATCCACCTGTAGCTGAGGATGATGTGGTTCCAAGTACTGGAATTCCAGGTATGACACATGCCAGGTTTTACGTAGTGCTGGGAATCACACCCAAGGCACACTGCATCCTAGGTGAGCATTCTAACAACTGAACTACATCACCAGCTCCCAATTTTTGTTGTTGTTTTTCAAGAAAGGGTTTCTCTGTGTAGCCCGGGCTGTCCTGGAACTCACTCTGTAGACCAGGTTGACTTTGAACTCAAGAGATCCACCTGCCTCGGCCTGCTGAGATTAAAGGTTTTCACCACCATTGCCTGGCTTCCAACCCCCGATTTAAAATAAAAAA
Organism: Microtus ochrogaster; assembly: GCF_000317375.1. NCBI lineage: Eukaryota > Metazoa > Chordata > Mammalia > Rodentia > Cricetidae > Microtus > Microtus ochrogaster. The sequence goes on from NC_022031.1 coordinate 31,148,153, forward strand.
AATCTAGTATTAGACAATTTCACTGCACGGAGATATAATTTACTACACAAATATTTGGCACATATACCATGAAGTCTCCAGGTTGGTTTCATCTGTTGTCTTAATGCAGAGAGGTTGTTATAGGCAAGGACTGCAGCATCTAAGGCATTCACTCCCTCCCAAGGGTAAGCAGCAGCATGAGAGGCCTTCCCATAGTATTTCACCGTAACACTAGGAAATAGAAGGAGAAATCACTGGAAATTACTTCCCCCATCATCATTAACATAAGAAACCCCAGGATGTGGTGTGTGTGTGTAGTGTAGTATAGTGTGGGTATTAACAAAGATGTAACTCAGCTGGTAGAACACTTGCAGCCCAGGGCTCAGTCTCTGGCACAGTGGTGTAAACCTGTTATCCCAGCACTGGGAGGCAAGAGGATCAGAAGTTCAAGGTCATCCCCAGCTAAACAGCAAATATGAGGTTAGCCTAGGCTACATAAGACTGCTTAAATGAAAAAAACAAAGCAAGGCTGGTCTGGGAGCATAGCTCAGATGGCAGTGTTTATTCTAGCATATATAATGTCTGAGGCTCATTCATTCCCCAGCACCATACAAACAGGACATGCAGGTTCACTCTGCAGTACCAGCATGGGGTAACAGAGGCAGAAGAATAGGAAATTCAAGGAAAGCCTCAGTTACACAGTGGATTCCAGGCAAGTCTGGGGCTATACATCAGATCATAACTGAGGGGGTGGGGTGTGTGGAGCCAAGTGGATTGACTTTAATATCAAGACAATAAAACCTATATCTAATCCTAACAGTCTGGGAAACCTGCCTACAGCTTGCAGGCCCCCTCCAGCCAGAAGTGCAGGCAAAGATTTGTAATCTCTATTATTTTCCAGAAATACAGATAAAACTATCTCCACCCCCCTCCATACAAAGTGAATTGTTTCTACTCTCACAGTACTAATTCTAAATTGATAATGAAGAAAGATAGCACAGCGGTAACATTACTGCCCTCTGAAAACAAGGTCTGGTGGGCTCAACGGCTCTGCAGGGAAGGTTCTACTACCACTCTCCAGCGTCTCGGCCACACAGGAATCAGCTGACACAGTCTAGCAGGGGCTCCTAGGGCCCGGACCACTGACCACACCACAGCTACTCTCACTGCCGTCTGTGGTTCAATGCCACGTCCTTTTACATATAAAAGACTAACCTCCTCCAGTTCCATAAAACCAAGCTAAAATGAGTATGGAGAAGGGCTTTCTTCCCAGGTCCAGGAAACCATCCCTTGTACAGACAACCCCTTATGAAGGGACAACTGTATTCCAAAAACCAGACTGAACTTAAAAGAGAACACTGTGTTTGGTACCCCTGTTTAATACCCCTTTAATAGATCAACTATGACCACGATCACAAATCACGATTGCCAATGTAGGACAAACGTCACATCATTATTGCTCAGTCCACAGGGTCCCCCTGTGCAGTCCACACTGGCCTCCTGAGCAGTGAGATCACAGGTGAGTCGCACAACGCTCAGGTCATTTCACTTTTTAAATGTATAAACGCAGAGTGTTAAGAGTCTGGCTCCCTTTCCTTTTCTTTTTTAAATTCTGTCTGTGTTGATGGGGGAGTGGGGTAAACATGATAAATGGGGTACCCGCGGAGACCAAAGGACAGCTCTTAACCCGAGGTGGGCTCTGACAATAGGACTTGGGTCGCCATGCTCACGTGACAGGTGCTTTTACCCACTAATCCATCTTGCTGCCCTAGTTTTGAGTACTCTTCAGTCTGCTGTCCACCAAGAACGTATCTTCAGTGAGACTACTCACTCATGCTCGGCCACGTCCGGTAGATAGGCGGCATCCTCTTGAGATGGATGAGCCATGAAAACAACATCGAGATCTTTAAAAGCACCTGCTTCAATTAAATCGATTTTGCCACCACCTTCTTCTTCTGCAGGGGTTCCCAAGACAATGACCTATAAGGAAATATATATGTTAGCACAAAGAGACTTGTAACAGAAAAAACATTCTATAGTGCATACTCACTCAGAAAATATATATATATATATACTTAAGTCCTTAAACCCTTAAGAAAAGTTATTTTCTCACACACAGTAAATATCACAAAGTTTAATTTGTACCATTATAGTAATCTGGTATAAATACATGCTAGAAATGCTACAGGAAAATTTCCCCAATTTTATAACTCAATTTTAACTAAGTTATAGCAAAGACAAAAAAAAAAGAATTCTATGTGCGTAGGTTCTTCAACATTAGCTAGGACTCATCTGTTACAGTCTCTTCAAGCTAAGCCTGTTAGCATACTATGTGATAGGTAGATAGTTAGTCATAGCTTGACTGGTAAGGAGCTTGCATGTGCCCTGTGACCCTCGCAACATCCCTGTGAGGTAGGTGAGCAGTCTGGACCGGTTCCGAGAGGTTTAGGCTTCCCGGGTTACAGAGCAAGTCTTCCTAACTGTCATTATCTTAGACAGCTAACTCTCACTCCTTACTGGGAAACTTAGAAAGGCCTAGCTCATTAACCCTTCATTGTCGAGCGTTAAGCAATCTCAGTACCATGGTTAGAAACCGCCAACTATTACACACACTTACTAATTTGATTCCACCAGTTCAACCAGGAAGATTTAATGGTCACCAAACACCTAATCAAACAAAAGAGAACTTTACAGAATAAACATTTTACTTTGATATGTAAATTAACTTCTTCAAGCAATTTTTTTAAGCAAAGACAAATTATCTTCATAAAATGAATGTATTCTCAAGACCATGTATAAAAATACAATGAAACAAGTTGGGTTTTTTTTTTAAAGAAAAAAAAAAGGCTTTATGAGCAAAGGGAATCCACTTACAATTTTCTGATAGGAGAGGAACGTTGCTGAGAACAACCATTTGAAGTTGGCATATTTCTCAAATCTGGTTGTATTTATTTTTAAATTTATAAAGTATCGAAATTCTTAAATTGAGCTGCTTTGGGGCAGGGGCAAGGGTTGAGACAGTCTCTCCCCATGTCCTGGAGCTCTTCTGTAAACCAGGCTGAACTCAGAGGTCCGCATAGCTTGCACCACCACGCCTGGCCACTGAGCTGCTCCTACTCCGAACCTAACGGGCCTTATGACTGCTGCGAACCTTTTTCTAAGTCGGCCCAGGGTCGCAAACCCTCCCCAACAAGACAAAAACGTAGAGGCATAAAAGAGAAGGTAGCTAAAGAAAAGAGCCACAAGAGATTAAGCCAATAGAGGATTACTGGCCATGGAGGTGGTGTGGGGGAGCCGGCTGAATGACAGCCGGTTCTTGGCTCACAGAAAGAATAACTAACTATACCATCTGAGCAGTAAGAGGGCAGACCGGCATGACATTCTGCTTCAAGAACCAAGACGCGCCGGGCGATGGTGGCGCACACCTTTAATCCCAGCACTCGGGAGGCAGAGGCAGGCGGATCTCTGTGAGTTCGAGAGCAGCCTGGTCTACAGAGCTAGTTCCAGGACAGGCTCCAAAGCCACAGAGAAACCCTGTCTCGAAAAAAACAAAACAAAAAAAAGAACCAAGACGCCTCTTGTAATTGTGAGATAAAGATCAACACTTAAATATGACCCCATCTACGTAATAAATATTTATTCGCTTCTTCGTTATTTCTACTCTTTTTTTTTTTTCGTTATTTCTACTCTTGTAGAAGTTTGGTAGTCTGGTAGTTCCAAAGACTAAGATTTACTATGCAAATACCAATTACTCAAATCAAAATCCTTTTTTTTCTTTTTCTTTTTTTTTTTTTTTTGTGGTTTTTCGAGACAGGGTTTTCTCTGTGGTTTTGGAGCCTGTCCTGGAACTAGCTCTTGTAGACCAGGCTGGTCTCGAACTCACAGAGATCAGCCTGCCTCCGCCTCCCGAGTGCTGGGATTAAAGGCATGCGCCACCACAGCCCGGCTTTTCTTTTCTTTCTTGAGCCTACAAAATTTTACTTTGTCCAGAGCTCGCACAGCCTAGTCAGCAAACTGCAGCCGTGGGCCACCAAAAACAACTGGCGCGGTGCTCCGAGCTGGGTCCGCACAGACACCGCTGCAGCCCCGCGTGGCTCACCTTGACAGGCGGTGGCGCGGCGACGCCCTCGAGGGCAGCCCGCAGGCCCAGAGCAGCAGCCACCCCGACCTCGGCGATGAGGTTGTGACCGCAGGCGTGGCCCAGGGCGGGCAGCGCGTCATACTCGCAGAGGAAGGCCAGCTGCAGCGCGCCGGGCCCCGTGGCGGCCTCCGGCGGCGCCCACTCGGCACGGAAGGCGGTGGGGAGCCGGAAGTGCGGCTGCACAGCCCACGACCCCGCCGGAGGCTCGCGCTCGAAGAAGCGCGTGAGCTCGCCGTGCGCGCGCTGCTCCTCGTAGGCCAGCTCGGGCGCGCTCCAGATGGCGCGGCTCAGCGCGCCCAGGCGCTCGGCCGCCTCGTCGATGCGCTCGGCCGCGCGCTGCTTCAGCCGCTCCAGCTCGGCGACGCCGCTCGTGCCCGCCTCAGCGGGCCGCTCAACCACCGGACCCATGGCGCTCTACCCAGGTCAGCTCTCAGCCAGGTTCGTCAGCGCTCGGAGGCCCTCGGAAACACTCGGCGGTCCTCGTCAGTCCTCGGCAACGCTCGGGGCCTCGGCAGCGCGTGGTGGCTTCGGCAGCACGCAGTGGCTCTGGCAGCCTGCATCCAACTAACCCTAACTGGAACCTTCCAGGCTAGGAGTTGCCAGGCAGCTCCACCTCCCGGCTGGGCGTGGAGCTGGGGTTTAAACTCCTCCTAAGAAAAAGAATTGTATCTGACAAGTTTTTAATCTAAAAATTTGATTGACAATAACAGCTTGTGTTCATATCATAGCAGGTCTAAGTTATCTGATGAAGACATTCAAGAAGTCATGCACTCGTTTTCTTCCAGAGTAATACAAATTTCAAAATATTGTTATTGATGATACGCCTAATTGGTGATCTGCGGTTTTCTAGTATTAAAAGCTTCAGCCGGTCCTTCCCATCCTACCAGCTCTTAATTTGCCACAACTAGATTAAACAAGATACGATATATAATGTAAAAAAAAAAAAGATAACGTAAAAATACAACTGTACCTTTGAAAAAGAGTCTGAAGGAGTGCATTGAGGTAGTTCATGCCTTTAATTCTAGCACTAGGAAGGCAGAGGCAGACAGATTTTTGAGTTCGAGACCAGCTTGGTCTACGGAGTGAATTCCAGGACAGCCGAGGCTTCACAGAGTAAACTCTGTCTCCGGAAGAAAGTGATGAGGATTTACTAGTTTCTATCCACACTCTAACATGTAAACACTGTCCTCAGTTAACACCCTAACTTATACTCAGCCCTAAACATAATAAAAGTGATAGCCGTGTGTGTCTGGTGCCTGAGGAGGTCAGAAGAAGGCATCAGATCTCCCGGAACTGTAGATACACATGGTTGTGAGCCACCATGTGGGCGCTGGGAACTGAACCCTGGTCCTCTGGCATGAACAACATAGACTTTAATTGCCTGTACCCTCTCTCCATCCCCCGTCATTTTCTTTTTTTTTTTTAATTCTTTTTTTTAATTGAGAAAAGGA
>NC_022031.1:31155187-31161660 GCF_000317375.1 Microtus ochrogaster
GACCTTAAGTGTCTTTTGGCCATTTGAACTTCCTCTGCTGAGTCTACAGAAACAAGCATAACCAACAGAATATAAGAGTTAGAAGAAAGAATATCAGATTCTGAAGATACCATAGAGAAAATAAACACACTGACCCCGTCATTTTCTTAATAAACTTACTCTGATACACATCTTGTAGAATTCCTCCAGCGTCTCTAGGACTCGAGATTCATTTGCTCAGTGAACTGGCTAAAAGTCAGAAAAATGTTAGATAAGATCACTTACTCCAGGCTGGAGAGATGGCTCAGGGGTTAAGGGCACTGACTGCTCTTCCTAGAGATTCTGAGTTCAATTCCCAGCATCCACATGGCAGCTAAAACTGTAACTCCAAGATCTGACACTCTCACACAAACATATGTTCAGGCAAAATACCAATGCACATAAAAACAAATTTTAATAAAAAAGGCACTTAACTCTGTACCAAATACTCTTCCAGGTGTTTTAGACATTATTACATAGTCCTTATCCCAACCTATGAGGCTATTAACGTAACCATTTGATTACACAGCCTACTAAATACTGGGCCCAGTATTATACAGCAGACAATGTTTAGTCCCTGCGCTCAATCGCTTTTGTAAACAGACATCTGAATTCATAAACGCATCTATTCACATCATCATGGACAGAATCATGTTGAATAACTTTTATGGCAGCAGCTCTGGCAAGAGCATTGGAAATCCCTTTTGTTCTCTTTGGGCAACACTAAGTAGCTGGTGACAGACTTGTATACACACTCTAAATACAAGCTGCTAGTTAGGTCGCCTGCTACACATTAACAGTGCTGTCATCTGAGGTGGTGGAAAGAGAGCTAGTTCTGAGCTCTGTTCCTCCTGAGTATGTATGTGCAAGTGCACACACACACACACACACACACACGCACGCACGCACGCGTGCGTTCAATTTCTCCTTTGGGCAGCATGGATTTCTTGTTCGTGATCATTTGCATTCTTGAGTCTCTTTACTGAAGTATGATACTTTGTTGAATGCACGCCCTTTGCCTTCTTGAGTCTCTTTACTGAAGTATGATGCTTTGTTGAATGCACGCCCTTTGCCTTCTTGAGTCTCTTTACTGAAGTATGATGCTTTGTTGAATGCACGCCCTCTCTCCAGTCTTCACACTCTCTCATTTTCTAGCTCCTAACAGCATAGATCATATATCCCTAGTCGCGGTTAGAATAAAGATGGTCCCCAGAGGCTTCTCTGTTTGAATGCTTGGTCATCAGGGAGTGGCACTACCTGAGAGCGATTACTCGTTGCCGTGTTGCAGTACGTGTTGTCACTGGAGGTGACTTTAGGGGCTCAAAAGCCCAAGCCAGGCCCACTGTCTTTCTATTCTTGCTGTCTGTGGATTTGGAAGTAGAACTCTCAGCTTCTTTTCTAGCACCACGTCTGCCTGTGTGCCAAGATGCTCACTGCAATGGTGAGAATGGACTAAACCTATGAAACTGTCAGCCAGCCCCAATAAATGCTTTCTTTTATAAGAGTTGCCATAGTCATGGTATCTGCTTACAGCAACGGAACACTGACTAAGACATCCTTCTTCTGTGACATTTCTTGGGTGCTTATTCTTCTGGACTCTAATGGTTGTATTACCTGTTACACTATACCAGTCTAAGAAACAGAGACCTACCAAAAAAAAAAAAAAAAAAAAAAAAGAAACAGAGACCTTGACTCCATGTGGCTTTACAGATTCTCAGACTTTTCCCTGAGCTTAGAGTTGGGTGTGAAGAAAGAAATGTCATTTATTTGTTGTTGTTGTGTGTGTGAGTGGGCAGGTGGGTGTGAGCACCTGTGTGTGTCTGCACCTGTGTGTGTGCATGCGACACCCACAGCAGGACTCCAGGTGTCTTCTTCATCTTATTGCCTTGAGACAGGGTCTCTCACTAAATCAATCGAAGCCCCCTCTTTTGGCTAAGCTGGCTGGCCAACCTCCCAGGATCCACCTGTCCACCGCCCAGAACTAGAACCGACACACACAACCATACCCAACTTTACATGGTCAATGGGGATTTGAACTTATGCCTGCAGAGCAAGAGATTTTACCTTTTGAGCCATCTTCCCAGATCAAGAGCATCTTCCCACAGCTGGGGTTGGACATGTGGCATTCTTGAATCCGGCCAGCTCAGTATTTTTTACTATTATTTTCATTTCTACATCTGCTATCGAAACAACTGTCTGCCCTGTCTATGATGCCACCAAGGACACTGAACTGTTATTGTTGTCACTAGGAACGAAAGCATGTAGAAAAATTCCCATTCTTTACCTGGGGCTGGAGTTAAAGAAGCAACACACAATTTACTACTAAGTTTTTTGTTTGTTTATTTCCTTTTTGGAGGGAAGGACCTAGGGCAAACAGAAATACTTTAGTAGTCCTTACGGGTGGTCTAGTGTTAAAGTATGAAGATGTGTCTTTTCTCCCAAGATACTCACAAAACAAGCCCCCATCATAGGAAATGAAAACTTTGAAATAGAAAATTCCTGACAAATAGGTGTTTTATGAAAAAAAATTGAGGGGGAGAAAGTTCAGTTACTGTGAAAAACAGAACTGAAATACCACTCAAATTACACATCGTTGTATTACATGTTATTTTAGCTTCAGATTCAGACCTCCTTTTGACAAATGACAGGCTTCAGCATGGTTTATATGCTTTGGGTAGGATGAAAATAATCCCTAAATAAAATCCCCATCAGACTGACAAAACATGACCTAAAAGAGATCACAGAAAGTGGAACGGAGTGGGGGTGGGGTGGGGGGTGGTGAAGAAAATTAAGGTGAAAGCAAAGTCAGCTAGAAACGCTGGTGACAGCAGCATACGGAAGGAGAGAAAAGGATCTGATTCGTGGATAAAATGCAGTTGTGTCCTCTCCCCAAACAAAATAGGAAATAAAATGTTTCCAGCTACGGTGTTTTGATCCTGAACAATTCTGTCGAGAATGAAGCAGAACCATGGCATGATTTGGGGACTGCCACTACCTGAATGCAGAGAAATACTGTGTGACTAGAGAATATTGTTGATAAAATCTTCCTAACCAGTCCCCAGTGCACTTCACCATCTCAAGAATGGCTGGGTGAAATAAACACGTACCATACAATTTAAAAATCCATTTGGGTTGGGGTGTCTGGAGAACTAGCTGCCACATAGCAGAAAGCAGAGAGCTAAGAGAGTAGGTCACCAGAAAGGTGGATTTTGGTTGGGGTTGGAGGAGTGTCTTAGTCATTATTCTATTGCTGTGAAGAGACACCATGACCAAGGCAATTCTTAGAAAATATTTCATTGGGGGCTTGCTTACAGTTTTTGGAGGTTTAGTCCATTATCATCACTATGGAAAGCACAGAGGTATGTGTGATTCTGGAACAGTAGCTGCAAGCTATGTCCTGGATCCACAGGCTGAGAGAGAAAGAGACTGGGCCTGGCAGGAGCTTTGGAAACCGCAAAGCCTATCCCCCGTGGCATATTTCCTCCAACAAGGCCACACCTCCTAATTCTTCTAATCCTGTCAAACAGTTCCGCTCCCCAGTAGACCAGGCATTCGAATATGTGAGCCCAGGAGGGCCATCCATATTCAAACTACCACATTCCACTCAGAGATCCCCATAGGTTTGTAGCCATATTATAACAACAACAACAACAAAAAATGCATTCAGTCCAACTTCAAAAGTCCCCATAATCTACCACAGTAGCAACACTGTTTAAAAGTCCAGTCTCTTCTGAGAGTCTTGGCAATCTCTTAATTGCAACCCCATGTAAAACAAAAATCAAAAAGCAGAACATATACTTCCAACATACACAGAATACACGTTACCATTCTAAAAGGAGGAATAGAAGCATAATACTGGACCAAAGCAAGACTGAAAACCACCTGGGAAAACTCCAAATTCTGCATCTCTGTGTCTGAGTGTTTAGATATGGTTTAACCAGTCGAAAGTCTTTATTCCAATGGGTAGGAGCACATTCAAGTATTCAGGGACCTAGATATGGTTCTGAGTGTCCAGAACATGAGTTTTTTTTTGTTTTTTTTTTTTTGGTTTTTCGAGACAGGGTTTCTCTGTGGCTTTGGAACCTGTCCTGGAACTAGTTCTGTAGACCAGGCTGGTCTCGAACTCACAGAGATCTGCCTGCCTCTGCCTCCCGAGTGCTGGGATTAAAGGCGTGCGCCACCATCGCCCGGCCAGAACATGAGCTTTTAAAGGCAGAAGACAAAACCTGGCATCTCATTTGACAGCTTGGGGGAGTGGGGACAAACAGTTTAACAGAATATTAGTTAGCTAGGACACCCTGACCTTGGGTTCCTGGAACAGAGTTGGATAATTTCCCATGGGATGCTCCATCAAGGAGATCAAATTTTAGTAAAACTTGAAATGGCCTCAACAAGAATACAAGATGGAGGAAACTTTGCCCTGTCTTGACCTGTCTTCCTATCTCCAATTCCTTTCAGCTTTGTAGACTGTAACACACTTCTCTTGGGCTGGTTCCCTACCTGGCCTGTAGCTGTCCTTGACAGGTTTCCTGTGACTCTGTTCTCGCCAACATTTTGGGGTCTCCAATGCAACCCAGGCTTCACCTTCACAGCTTCACACAATGGCCTCTCTGGGCCTTTATTCAGGATCACCCGTGAAGCACACCTGGCCTCGGTGGCTTTCCTCAGATGCAGAGAGGTATTCCACAACCTCTTGTAGCCTTCATTCAAAATCCGGAACCACGTGTTAGAAGCTACCAGGTGCCACTGCTTGACAGGGCTGAACTTGGCCCCTCTTTCAGTAACATTTGTATCATCTTTCAGAATTCCTTCACTGCTTGAGCTTTACTTTAATTCATGAGGTCTTGCTTTGAGGTCACCACTCCCCTTAAGGAATTTAGCATCAGACTTTTCTTTAAACTTGTTATCCTTCTGAGCCCTGGCTTGGCTCCAACCTTTTCATCTCACACACTTTATATTTTGCATTTCTGTTTTCCCAGTTTCTTTCTTTTCATTATAGATCAGCATAAGAATGACCACTAAATTCCACACGACAAAGTTAATATGAGGTTGTCTTGAAATTCCCTCTGCCAAAACTGTGACGAGTCTTCCTCTGTCCCAACAGCCAGCTCCCAAATAATGACACAGAGACTTATTATTAATTATGAAAGCTCAGCCTTGGCTTAGGCTTGTCCCACTAGCTCCTTTAACTTAAATGAACCCACTTACAATCTATATTCGGTCATGTGGCTCATTACCTCATCTCTCTATCTGCTCATGCTGCTTCCTCCATGTCTGGCTGGAGACTCCACCTTCTTCTTTCCAAAATTCTCTCTCTGCCCTTAAGACCAGCCTATACCTCCTGGCTAGTGGTCATTCAGCTTTTTATTACACCAATCACAGCAATACATTTTCACAGTGTACAAATATCCTATCACACAAAACTCAATTTAGCCTCAGGAAGATTTTTTTTTTATATTTATTGAGCTCTAAATTTTTTTCTGCTCCCCTCCCTGCCTCTCCCTTCAATCCTCCCCGAAGGTCCCCATGCTCCCAATTTACTCAGGAAATCTTGTCTTTTTCTACTTTCTACTTCCCATGTAGATTAGATGTATGTAAGTTTCTCTTAGCATCCTCATTTTTGTCTAAAATCTGGGATTGTGGTTTATAGGCTGGCTTTCTTTGCTTTATGTTTAAAAACCACTTATGAGTGAGTACATGTGATAATTGTCTTTCTGTGTCTGGGTTACCTCATTCAAACTATTGTTTTCTAGCTCCATCCATTTTCCTGAAAATTCAAGCTGTCGTTGTTTTTTTTTTTTTTTCTGTTGAGTAGTACTCCATTCTTCAATCAAGGGGCATTTAGGTTGTTTCCAGGTTCTGGATATGACAAATAAAGCTGTTATGAACACAGTTGAGCACATGTCCTTGTGGCACAATTGAGCATCCTTTGGATAGATACCCAATAGTGGTATTATTGGGTCTTGAGGAAGGTTGTTTCCTAATTTCCTGAGAAATTGCCACACTGACATCCAAAGGGGCTGTACCAGCTTGCACTCCCACCAGCAATGCAGAGTGTTCCCTTTTCCCCACAACCTCTCCAGCATAAGTTGTCATCAGTGTTTTTTGTAGAGAGAGCCCGCCCTTTGGGGGCGGGACGGCCTTCTTCCTGTCTATAAATTGGGGTGCACAAACGCTGGTAACCCCTTCTTCCTGGCTCCTATTTCTGGGCATCGCGGGAACTTCGGTTGCGTGAGTGTTCCATTTATATTAAAGTTGCTTTTATATTATACCAATTGGCCTGTATTAATTTGATCCGCCTTCAGTTTTTGATTTTGGCCATTCTTACAGGTGTAAGATGGAATCTCAGAGTTGTTTTGACTTGCATTTCTCTGATGACTAAGGATGTTGAACATTTCCTTAAGTGTCTTTCAACCATTTTAGCTTCCTCTGTTGAGAGTTCTCTGTTAAAGTCT
>NC_022031.1:31161980-31173455 GCF_000317375.1 Microtus ochrogaster
CTTCTACCTGTTGATATCCAGTTATGCCAGCACCACTTGTTAAATATGCTTTCTTTTTTCCATTTGATATTTTTTTTGCTTCTTTGTCAAAGATCAGGTGTTTGAAGATGTGTGGATTTATATCCAGGTCTTCTATTTGGTTTTATTGGTCCTCCTGTCTGTTCTTATGCCAATACCAGGCTGTTTTCAGTACTGTAGTTCTGTAGTAGAGTTTGAAGTCAGGGATTGTGATGCCTCCAGAAGTTCTTTTATTGTACAGGATTGTTTTGGCTATCCTGGGTTTTTTGCTTTTCCAAATGAAGTTGAGTACCATTCTTTCGAGGTCTTTGAAGAATTTTGCTGGGATTTTGATGGGCACTCAGGCAGATTTTTAAGACAAGGGCAAAATGTAGCCACATTCTTTGCTAACATATCACAAGAATGGTCTCTAGCCACTTACTGATATTCTCCCATCTTGAAACTTCTTGAACTGAGCCTCTGCAGTTCAAATCGTCCTCAGTACTATTTTTCATGCTCCTACTAGAATGGCCCATTAAGCCTCACTTAAAGTGTCCAACAGCTTTTCTATTCAAAGTCCCAAAGTCTCCCATATTCCTACAAGAAACAGTGTGGTCAGGCCCCTCACAGCAATACCTCAGACCTTGGAACCAACTTCTGTCTTAGCCACTGTTCTATTAATAAGCCCCTGCAGGCTTAAACAGCTAGCCCCTGTAGGAGCCAGCCATGATAAGCTAAATATGAACAGATCACCCACAGGAAGTTCTTTACTTCCAACCATAATCACCTGAGTCTCAATAGTTTACCCTGAAGCAATGCCTGGTTGCAGAAAGGACCATAAACTAAGATTACCTGAGCACCACCCAAGAACAGACCATCCAAAGAAAATGCCTAACATTCCAACTGCTGTAGATAGGATCACCTGCCAGCACACACTCACTGGGACACCCCTAGACAAATGTCAGTCAATCAGAGGTCCTGAACCTCAGAAACCCCTCACTCCCATCTTTACTAGTATACGTTGGACATGCAGAGAGACTGTTTGTGAACTTGCATAAAATAAAGGCTCTTTGCTTTTACATACGGGACTCAGTCTCCTTGTTGGCTTTTGGGGGACTTCACAGATTTGGGTATAACACCCCCACCCCGACTTCTCTAATGGCCATTCCCAGCCTCTTGAGGCATACAAGTGGCTAGGCCCTATGCTCCCCCTCCCCACTACTCTAAGGGCATTCACAGTCATTTCTACTCCCTTGAGGCAAGAAAATGGTCCAGGCCCATCCTACAGGAAAACAAAAACAACACCACATCAGGCCACAAAATCCTTTCTTAGCTGTAACACTTACACTGTTGATATAAAGAGACACCTTGACCGAGGCAAATCACATAAAAGAAAGCATTTAATTGATTTAATTGGGAGCTTGCTTACAGTTTTAGAGGTTTAGTACATTATTATCATGGTGGAGAACATGGCATCATTCTCTCTATGGCTGGAGCAATAGCTGAGAGAGAAGTGGGGGAGGGGAGGAAGAGAAGTGGGGAGGGGAGGCTGGCATTGGCATAGACTTTGGAAACCCCCGTGACATACTTCCTCCCACAAAACCTTACCCCCTAGTTTCTAGTTCTATCAAACAGTTCTATTCTCTGGTGAGCAAGCACTCACATATATGAGTCTGTGGAGGCCTTTCTCGTTCAAACCACAGGGACAGAGAGGAATTATACATGCTACTTAGGATTACCAAACTAACCCCACAATCCAACCACTGGGTGTGTTGAATTTTATCAGAATTTTGTTTACAGGACTAATTGGAGACTAAATGAAAGAAGAATTAGAAACAGGAAACATTTAAGTATGAGCGAAACTACTAGGCTCCTGCTAACCCAACAATCCCAGGAACATTCCACAGTTCAGCTGATGCCTGGTTGAACATCTGATTCTTGGAAGAGGGGCACAGCAGCGAAATGGCACCAGGTTTCTGGTGTTAACAGCTGGATATGTGGCAAAGTTACTAAGTAAACAAGGGGGATCCTTCTTTGGGATGCAGCCTGGGAAGTGGAGTCACTACCCCTCATCAAGGAAACGTCTCTTTGCAATAGATGGAGACCATTACAGAAAACTAAAACCAATCAAAGCGCAGAGTTGTGGAGCCCAGTCCCAAAGTCCCAAATGATACATTTACAACACAGTTCCAGCGTCCACGGTCCAGGGATCACAGCAGAAGAGTGGGCAGGAAGATTTTAAGAGCCAAAGGATCAGGGAGTTTGCTGTTGCTTACGGGCTTGCTCACCATGGCTTGTTCAGCCTGCTTTCTTATAGAACCCAGGACCGCCAGCCCAAGGACGGCACCACCCACAATGGGCTGAGCCCTCCCCCGTCAATCACTAATTAAGAAAGCGTGTTATAACTGGAGCGTATGTAGGCATTTTCTCACCTGAGGTTCCCTCCTTTCAGATAACTCTAGTGTGCGTCAGGTTGACGTAAACCTAGCCAGCAGAGTCTGTTACCCCTTGTTTTCAATTCTGTCCAGGTTTTCTCAAAGGACCCACGAAAGGAAGGCAGCTATTTCAAAGTCCTGGCTGTCCCCATGCTCAGTGACCTCAAGCTCCCGTGGGCTTCCTTCTCTCCTGCCAAGTGAGATTAGCTGCTCTGCTGCCACAGCCATTCTTGGAAACGAGGACAGTAAAGGGCCATCCGGAGACAGGCCTCTCCTTTGTGCTGACCCCCCTGACCAACACACAAGCACTTAGGATATTTCTCTGCTAAGGGTCATGGGTGGAAAATGCCAACTGCTCTGCAGCACAATTAATAAAAACCCAGAGACAGATCTTGGAGTTCAACCTGAAGGTCAGAAAAGCAAAACAACCAGTCACTGGCTCTTACCTCTACCTCAGTCTGAAATGGTGATCCTGCCTCCAGGAATCTCAGAAGGAGACGGTGTGTGAGATCTGTCTCCTCCCGTCTTATATTCCTCTCTTTAGACATGCACCACTACCACACGGTTTCTCTGGCAAACTAGCGTGACTACTGGGATTGAAGGTGTGTGTCACCACTGCCTGGTGTGTAAGGCTGACCAGTGGGTCTGTTTTACTCTCTGATCTTCAGGCAAGCTTTATTTATTAAAATAGAAATGAAATGTCACTACATTGCTCCTCATTCCATTGACCCAGCTGGGAGCAGCCACTGAAAGACCTGTGACAGCTCTTTGCTTTGATCTCTCAAGCAACATATAGGGCTTTAAAAATTCTTACAATGGTTTACTGTGTGCGTACGTATGTGTGTGTGTAAATGTATGTGTGTGCAGGCACGCACATGTTACAGCACATACATGCAAAGTAGAAGAAACCCTCCGGCAACTGACTGTCCTTGCTTTCCGCTTTACTTAAGACAGGGTCACTCACTGTTCATTGAAGCCTCTGCCAGGCTAGCTGACCCATGGATTACAGAGGACAGTCCTGCCTCGACTAGCAGCTTGCGGTAGCTGGCCTGGGACACAGACACATGCTACCATGTATGTCTTCATATAGTTTCTAGGGATGCAAACACAGGTGTTTGCATGTCCATGGCAAGTACTTTACTCCCTGTACCAATCTTCCCATCCCCAAGGCGTGTAGCTTGATGTGGGCGTACCCTGGTTAATCATTTCTGGCACTAACATTCACTCTCACACTTCCCACTCATTTGGGTGGTATGCATTTTAACATTTAAATGTAAATGTTTAATGTTTATATTTAAATGTTTATAAAAAACATTTCTTCCAAAAGAAGAGTTATTAATAAATTAAGCTGTCTGTGGTCTAAAAACGAGTAAGTAAACACCTACCAATTACAGGCCTTACAGAAGATGAAGCTGGGTGCAAATCTGAAATGTCTAGCAAAACCTATTAGGAAAATCCAGTTACAGTGTTTCCAAAGGTCTTACATGGTGCCTTTCGCTTTATGTCTCTGTGTTGTACAGAGTTGTGTGGCAGACTTTTCCTGGGGACATGCACCGTACACTTACCCCAGATACGAGCCCACGACAGACCAAAGTATGGATACAACCAAAGCACAGGTGAGCCAATGAGTTTGATTGGGGGTACTTCCAGAGATATGAGCGAGGGGTTACTTGCAGGAACAAGAATGACTTGAAGACATCAGCATCACCAAAGCCCACTCCTGCATGGGTGACAGCTCACAAAAGCAGGAAACCGAGAGCTCACTGCGCAGCCTGCAGACAGCTCACAAGTAGCTTGGGATTCCTGCCTCTCTCAGGCCACTGTTTACCAGGCCCTTTGGACCACCAAGCAGTTCCCAAACCATGACACAGAGACGTCTTATTAGTTACGAACGCTCCGTCTTAACTTATGCTTGTCCCACTAGTTCTTACGCCTTAGCCTGTTTCTCTTCATCTGTGTTTTGCCTCAGGGCTTTTCCCCTTTCTGTACGTCCTGCTCTGTTTGCTGGCTGGCAGCAGCATGGCTTCTGGCCCCAGGGATGTCCCTCTATTTCCTCCCTCATTCTCTTCTTCTCTTCTCTCTAGCCTAGATTTCTCTCTTCCTACTTGCTCTCTCTGCCTGCCAGCCTGCCCTGTCTATCCCTCCCCTGCCTGGCTATTGGCCATTCAGCTTTTTATTAGATCCATCAAATACCTTAGGCAGGCAAGGTGAAACAAGTGCAACACAACTTGACATAATTAAACAAATGCAGAACAAACAAATATGACACATTTTTACATTGTTAACAAAGGCAGAGGAAACAAGTGTAACACACGTTCACATAGTTAAAGTAACATCAGCAATACTGCTGGGCTTATCTAAGCAGCTCCTCTGAGAGTAACTCTCAGCAGTCTTTATCATTTATTCTTGGGAGGGAGGGGCCTAGTGAATCTAGTCTATTTCAGGGACTTCCTGGAGCTATTTTGAGTTTTTCACTTTTTATCTTACAGCGCTTCTATGGGAGATGGAATATTCCAATCTCCTAGGAAACTGGCACACAATATACAGTCTAGAGAGTACTCTGGGAGAGGCATAGATTTGGTGTTGAATGAGTGAGTTCAAGTATTTAGAGTGGTAAAGTAAAAGAATAAATAAAAAGAGATTAGATAGATGATAAAGAGATAAATAGATAGACAGACATAGATGATAGATAGATACAGACAGATGATAGATAGATAGATAGATAGATAGATAGATAGATAGATAGATAGATAGATATATAGATAGATAGAGAGATATAAATATAGGTAGATAGATGATAGATAGGCAGACAGACAACAAAACATGTTGTAGGGGTGGGGAAGGCATGCACATAGTAGACAGACTATATTGCCAAAATGCTTCCCAATCCTCCTAAGCCTGCATCTTCAAAACATGCTTTTAACTTGTATATTCTCTATTAATGTAGCAAGGAGTTTGGGATCCTATCCTGGCCAGACACAGCCAGTATCTCCTCAAATGATTTAGGTTCCTTTATTTCTTTAATTTGAACTTGGGGGGGGGGATACGTATAGGGATATGGAAAAGTGTATAGGGGTAAGAAAAAGTAAGTATACTCTAGATTTGGGAAGTTCCTTCCCATCAACATTTTAACTCTTTTGCTCTCCCAACCCCCAGCCCCCCCTCACCCCACGTTTTTGTAATACGAAGAACCAAACCCAGGGCCTCCTGCATCCTCGACAAGCACTCCTAAGTGGCATACTCAGCTTTGTTTTCTCTCTCAATGTCTTTGTTTTATTTCGATTTTTAAAAGATACTATTTCAAGACTTCCAGGTGAGATGGCAGGCTTCCTCCACGTGATCCAGCAGAGAAGTGCCAGCATTAGAACCAGAAAGGCGCTCTTCCAAAAAGAGGGGGAGATGAAAAGATTCAAGAAACCCACACAAGGAGTGACAAGCAATGTACCCACCATGAGAAAGCTGAGCTGAGCGCAACCCCAATGTGGCTCTCCGGGACAGGAGGGGAGCAGAGGCCTTCTCCAAGTGGCCGTGGTGGAAAGAGACTGTCAGTCCCAGCTGTAGGACAAGCCTGCGGCTCTCACTAGCCTCAAATCCAGCTGTTGGGCTTGCTGAGACCGTGACTTCTCCGGGTGGGATGGATCATTCCTGAAAGGAGTTCCTAGACCTCAGAGGGCCGTGGCTGGTGCCCCTCTGACATGAAATCTATTATTTAAAACTGAACCCTCCCGAAGGGTTGGGACACAGGGAATGGTCACCAGCCTGGCAGCCTAGATTCAACCTGCCTCAGGTCCACGGTGACAGACAGCCCAGAAGGAGGCTGTGGAGGGCGCAAGGGCTGAATGATCACAGGCGAAAAAGTACAAGCAAGAAATGGTTAGGCCCAGGCAGCGATGATACAGGGAAAGGTAACCCTAACCTCAGGGCCTATGAGCAGAACGCATCAAATGAAATTAATGTGTGTAGCTTGAATTGTAATTGGTATTAACAGTAAAAACCTGGAGTCAGATATAGGGGTTCATGCTGAAATATCAGAGAAATGGAGCAGCCAATCACTAGAGAGTTCTGTAGCACAATAATAAAAACCCAGAGACAGATCTTGGGGTTCAACCTGATGATCTGAAAAGCAAAGCAGCCAGCCACTAGAGAGCTCTTTCCTCTATGAAATTCAGACTGAAAAGGAGCAAGCTCCTGTCTCATCCCCCCCTTATATTCCTCTCTAGTGCTGGGATTAAAGGCGTGCACCACCACCTCCTGGCCTCTGTGACTAACTAGTATGGCTGCTGGGATTAAAGGTGTGTGCCACCACTGCCTGGCCTATATGGCTAACTAGTATGGCTGTTTTGCATTCTGATCTCCAGGCAAGTTTTATTTGTTAAAATACAAATGAAATCTCACTACAGAGTTCTTACCTCTACCAATGCTCAGACCAAAGGGGTGATCCTATCTCTACGGATGTTCAGACTGCATCTGTCTCTATAAAACCTCAGACTGCATCTGAGCTCCTGTCTCCTCTTGCCTTAGATTCCTCTCTCCACCCAGCCATATCACTCCTGTCTCCACCTCCCTAATGCTGGGATTACAGGCATGGGATCCACAGTGCTGGGGTCACCTTTGTGTGAGCTCTGTTTCTCTTTTAGACAGATTTGATCTCGTGTAGCCCAGGCTGGCCTTGAACTCACAAAGATCCGCCTGCCTCTGTCTCCTGAGTGCCGAGATTAAAGGTGTGTGCCACCACTGCCTGGCTCTATGACTAACTAGTGGCTTAATGCTGCACTCTGATCTTCAGGCAGGCTTTATTTGTTAGTTCACAAACAAAATATCACCACAAATGTGGAGTTTGATAACTCTGAGCCTGAGCCATGGATAGATCAACTTCCATCACCTGAGCCATGGATAGATCAGCCTGAGCCATGGATAGATCAACTTTCATCACCACCTTTCTTCCACAAAACTCACTGATACACAATTGACAGATACTGAGGTTCCGACAGAGTGCTTGACATCCACAGCTGTATTCCTCCAGCAGAGTGATTGATACTTGGTGGGTTTTGAAATTATGAAGCCAAGTTCACCTATTCAGATCTCAGGACTGTGGCTTTTCCCCACATTCCCAACACACTTGGGAGGAGCCCTCAAGAGATACCATTCATTAGCTACCTCAGGAGATACAAACTGGGGAATCCTGGGGATGTGGGAGAATCTGCCTTGTCCACCATTACAAAGCTCAGGGTGGTCGTCAGAAGCCCTGTATGCAAAGAAGATAGCTCTGGCAGACTTTAGACAGTTGGCCAATACAGATTCAAACACAAATCATAGGAAACACAGGAGTCCACAAAATCAAATGAGCCTCTCCTCTCTGCATACACCATGTACCTATCTATGTGAGGTATGGCGGCATGCATCTCTAACTTCAGTTCCTAGTAGGCAGAAACAGGAAGATCTCTGTTCTTTTAAGGCCAGCCTTTTCTACACAGTGAATTCTAGGGTAGTCTCTACATAGTGGGACCTTGACTCAAAAATAAAAAAGCATCATTTACTCAAAAAAAAGCCCTCAAAATAACAGATAATTTAGCAAGAGTATTTCACATAAAAGATGTCCAGTCTTAGCTACAAGTTCACTGTCTTCAGGGACTAAGCAGTATACTTCTATTCTGCTGCCATCAGTATGTGAGTTCTTCCTCAAGAAATCCTTTTGAGTCTGAGATACTCACAGTGTTCGAGCTATCTCTGCAAACTCCAGGCAATCGAGCCGGACGGTGGTGGCGCACGCCTTTAATCCCAGCACTCGGGAGGCAGAGGCAGGCGGATCTCTGTGAGTTCGAGACCAGCCTGGTCTACAGAGCTAGTTCCAGGACAGGCTCCAAAGCCACAGAGAAACCCTGTCTCAAAAAAAAAAAAAAAACAAAAAACCTCCAGGCAATCGAGTCCGAGGTACTTGAGCGTTCCAACTATCCCTGCAAACTCCAGGCAATCCAGTGTGGGATACTCAGTGTTCCAGCTATCCCTGCAAACTCCAGACAATTGAGTCTGAGATAATCCCAGCGTTTCAGTTATCCCTGCAAACTCCAGACAATTGAGTCTGAGATAGTCACAGTGTTCCAGCTATCCCTGCAAACTCCAGGCAATCAGGCAAAAGCTGAACAAACTCCCTTTCAGGTGCTATTCCAGGTGTCTCTGTAGAACATTTCTGTTTACATGTATTTGATCAGAACACAGTCACACTGACACCTCAGCAAGGGAGGCTGAGAGACATAGTCTCTTTGGCTGAGTGATGTGGCTTCTAGAGCAGGCCTCGATAAGCAGGCGGGCAATTGGAGATGAACAAAGCAGAAAACTGGAAGGAAAGGTAAGAACCACCAGACAGGTAGAATATATATATATATATATATATATGTATGTATGTATGTATGTATGTATGCATGTATGTATGTATATATACATAGTCACTTTGAATATAGTAAATCAGCCATAAAAATTTGGCAAGCGAAGAAACACCTATATGCAACACATTCAAGATCTAGATTCATACACGTTAGGGAACACGCTCAATGACTTCTGAAAGAGATTATACTTAGGTTGTCATAGAATGAGATTTTACATATTTCCTACATGCAGCATAAGTATAAACTTCATAATAGGAGTCAATCATATTCTCCATCTGGCCTATATGAAATGGTTTTCTAAACAGTGTGAGATAATGCGGGGAGGGGGAGATTTATAATTCATCCTATATAAATCTCCTATCAGCTGGGGGTGTGGTCTGTGGTAGAGCATTTGACTGGTAGGCATAAGGCCCAGGCTCAATCCCCACACACCAAACAACTACAGCACACAAAACGAAATCAACAAGCAAAAAAAACCCGAAGCCTCCCATCACCTTCCACTTTACTGCTGAGGTAGGTTGTGGCAGCGCTCGCTAGAGGAGAGTTACCGCCACCTGCTGGGGAACTGCAGTATTAATCCTTCAAATTACCACACACGCTTGGAGGCGCACACACAGGCCTAAGCACAACTTGATTTCTCAGTTAGTTATAGTTCTCCACTATAACACTCAGAACCAAAGCTATATAATTAATCTGCTTAAGCTACACCAGTCTGATGCGTGCGGTGACACACATCTGTAAATCAGCATTGAAAGGCTGAGACGGGACAGTCTCAGAGTGCGGGGCCTGGACTGGACAAGTTCCTTAATTTCAGGAAGTGGACAACTCAAAGGCTTCATTCAGAAAGTCCCTGAAACTGATCTGATACACAAAGACGCTCCCTCATCGAGCGTCTATAGCATGCAAAGACTGCTTAGAGACACTTTCGGACAAGCTAAGCTCCTGGAAGAGATTCAGACCAGCTGAGCTGCCTAGAAGATACTTTTCGATTTGTTTAGTCGCTTGTTGGTTGCTCGGTGAGCTGGTTACCAGCTTTTCTGAGCTGCTATAGATTCCAGAACGGACCTTGGTGCTGCAACTGTCTTTGAGTCATTCCCATAAGTAACCCCTTACCCATATTCCTGCAGGTCACCCCTAATAAAACTCATCTGTTCAAACTGAACTTCCGTGTTGTCTGTTACGAGTACGCATTTGTTCACATACCGCAGGAATGTCACACAACACATGGTGACTTATGGACTATAATCAATCCTAGTACTTGGAGGCGGAGGTGGGGGATTACCATGGTAAAGTCAGGCTGTATTATATAATGAGTTCCAGGACAGCATGGGCTGTAGATTGAGACCTTGTCTCAACAATGACAGCAACAGAAAGAAGCCAGAAAGTTGTGTTCTTGTGCACTATTTA
Organism: Microtus ochrogaster; assembly: GCF_000317375.1. NCBI lineage: Eukaryota > Metazoa > Chordata > Mammalia > Rodentia > Cricetidae > Microtus > Microtus ochrogaster. The sequence goes on from NC_022031.1 coordinate 31,172,203, forward strand.
GGAGAGGTTCCCTGGAGAGACAGCAGAGGAGAATGAGCAGAAAGGCCTTAGCTACATCCTAGATTCTAAATGGTGACCACTACTCTTAGCTATTTTATCAGACACAAGTCATACAATACCCAAACATCAGCTATAATTTCCTATGTGCCTCTGTTTTCTGTTTTTAATATTGTAATTACAGTTTATTGATTTGTGTGTGTGGATGTGAAGGTAAGAGAACAGCAGTTGGAGTCTGCTCTCTCCTTCCACCACGTAGCTCCTTGGTCTCTAACTCAAGTTGTCAGGCTTGGTGGCAAGCGCCTTTGTCTGCTGAGCCTTCTCACCAGACACCATCTGCTTTCATACATGTAACATACACAAAGATTTAAGAGTTTGTCCAGCCGGGCAGTGGTGGCACATGTCTTTAATCCTAGCACTCTGGAGTCAGAAGCAGGCGGATCTCTGAGTTCAAGGCCAGCCTGGTCTACAGAGTTAGCTCAAAGACAGTCAGGACTACACAGAGAAAAAATTAAGGATTTGTTCGTTAAAGCAAGCTTTAAGAGTTGAAAAAGGGTTCTGACTTTTTCTTTTTACAATACTCTTTGTAGAGCTATAATATTCTCCTCCTCCTGCTCCTCCTCTTTCCTCTTCCTCATGTTTTTTACAGTGCTGGTACCCAAACCCAAGGCCTCATGCACACTAGATAAGTGCCCCTGCCATCCTGAGCTCTATCCCCAGCTCTGTGTTGATTTCAATTACAAGTTTTGAGTTTGTTTATTTCTGTTTTGTTTTGTTTGTTTTTCTCAAGACAGAGTTTCTCTATGTAACAGCCCTGGCTGTCCTGGAATTCACTCTGTAGACCAGGCTGACCTAAAACTGACAGAGCTCCACCTGCCTCTGCCTCCCCAGTGCTAGCATTAAAGGTGTGTGCCACCACTCCTGGCTCAATCACAACTATTTAACTTTTTTTTTTCTAAGTGAAATAGAAAGGTATGGGGTGCATGCATGCCTGTAATTCCAGTGCTACAGAGACTGATACAGGAGGATTGCTGTAAATTCAAGCCTAGCTGGAGCTACATCAGTGAGTACCAAACCAGCCAATGCTACATAATGAGACCCTGTCTCCAAATGGGAAAAGGCAAAACAATTATAGAATCTACACGAGTAGTTTCTTAAAACATTTAAAAATATAAGTCCTAGCCGGGCGGTGGTGGCGCTCGCCTTTAATCCCAGCACTCGGGAGGCAGAGGCAGGCGGATCTCTGTGAGTTCGAG
>NC_022031.1:31173555-31223479 GCF_000317375.1 Microtus ochrogaster
ATATATATATATATATATATATATATATATATATATATATATATATATATATATATATATATGTCCTGTCTTCATGAGGCTTGAAGGTGAAGAGGTCCACAGACTCTTGTGTCCTTCACAGGGCACATGTCCCTAGCCACATTGTCACTCTAGACTAACTCTTTATTCTCCTAATTTAAAATGTTTCTATTTTAGTGGGAGGAGTCACGGAGGTGTGCCTGTGCAGAGGCCAGAGGAGGTTACAAGGTGTCTTCTACTCTACCTCTCTCTCTTCTCTGAAGAAGGAGTCGCTTACTAAACCTGAAGATTTGGACCTCTTCACTTCTGCAGGCCTTGCTGCCCAGTGAGCTTCTGACCTCACAAGGCTGGGGTCAGAGGTGTGTGGCTATGCTCAGGATTTTATCACATGGGTGCTGGGAATTCTATCCCAGGACCTCATGTTTGCACAGCAAGCCTGCTTCTCCCAGTCACTGGACCGAGTCCACTCCTGGATGAGCCTCTGCCACTCTGTGACGTGTCATCTGATGCTTGAAGACACGGGTCAGCAAAGGGGCACTTTTCTCTGGGTAAATGTGGGGATTTTGTTTGTTTGTTGTTTTGTTTTACTTTTAAATCTAGGACTGGGAGGGTTTTTAGTCTGGGCCCTCAGGAAACATCAAAAGAACAATGAAGCTCAGTTTTATCAGTTACTCAACACAACTGGTTAGGACACTGGGTAATCTTAGTACAGTGTTCCGTTTTTCAAACTATTTTTGTTTTATGTTCATAAGTGTTTTGCCTACATCTATGTATTTATGTATGTATGCATGTGCATTGCACGTGTGTTTTGTGCCCCCACAGGGGCCAGAAGATGGTGTTGAATACCCTGACACTGGAGTTAAGGAGATTGTAAGTGACCATGTGGATGCTGGGAACCGAACCCAGGACCACAGCAAAAGCAGCAAGCACGCTTAACTGCTAAACTCCTCTCCAGCCCCTACCCCTACCCCACCCTGGTGTAATATTATTGAGTTGTCTACTCTTGAAAATGTTCCTGCCTCAGGCACTCAAAGGGAATGCTGTTGTTCTGAAAAAGATGCTTAGGGGCTTCAAACCTGTTTGGAAATGGAAAGAGGAGGTCTAAGCAATATCAGTGCGGACACATCTCACTTAGACCAAGCTGGCCTCAAACTCCTTCTGTCGTAGAGGATCTCTCTACCATCCCCTCCCCAGCAGCCCTGGGATTACAGGTGCCATCACCATTCGGGTTTTATGAGGTACTGGAACAGCGTGCCTCCTGCATGCTAGGCAAAGACTCCAACTGAGTTTACCCGCGCCTCTCCCGCTCCCCCCACCCCCAGTCCTAAGAGGATAAATTTCATTAAGTCACCAAGTATGTTGCATTTGTTACAGCGGCCCAGCTAAGCAATACAAAGTACTCTCAACTTTCTCCTTAGTAAGTCCAGCTGGAGCCTGATGTGCAGCCACAATACACAAGGGATCCTAGGCCTGAAACCTTGTTACAAAAATATGCCAAGCAAACAAACAAAAGATCTGCTGTCTGGGTTTCTTTGATGCTACCCCAGTTGAATGCTGCGGGCCTTCACACTTAAAGCCGCAGTACTGTAGCTGTTCTTCCCTACTCGTGTGTGTACATTCCTTTTCCATTGAGGATGGAGTTGATCTCTTCAGGGAAACGCTGAGGCTACGCTTGCAGGCTCGCAATAGGGGCCCTGCCCCTTACTCATGACTCTTTCGAAGCCCTGTCCGGGATCTTTTCTGGGACTGCTTGGGTGAGGCATGTCTCCCGGTCTGGATCGGTGGATATCGGGTCTGTTCCCGAGCGAGCGGCCGAGACAGTGTCCAGGTTGATGCTGGCGCGGCCGCTCAGGCCCCGCGCCCCCAGCCCGCGTCTGCGGCTGCGCGGCGGGCCCGGGAGGGGGCGCGGCGGGCGGCTGGGAGCGGGGCCGCGAGCGGCATGTCTCGCTACACCAGGCCCCCCAACACCTCCCTGTTCGTCAGGAACGTCGCCGACGCCACTAGGTGAGCCAAGACGGGACCCCGCGGGAGTACGGGTCGGGGCGGAGGAGTGTCTGGGTGCGGGCTGGGTGGTGGGCTGTCGCATGCCGGCCGGGTGCCTCGGTGCCCGGCTGCAGGCTGTCGGGGTGCCAGCCGGGTGTCGGGGTACCAGTTGGGTGTTGGCGTGCTGGCCGGGTGTTGGAGTCATGGACAGGTGTCGGTGTACTGAACTACGGGGTGTACGGGTGTTGGGGTGCTGACCAGGTGTTGGGGTGCTGTCATGACAGGATGCTGGCCGAGGTGCGGGCCATGGTGGCAGTGCTTGCTCAGGCCCTGTTGTCACTGCGTCCTGCAGACGCCGCCCACTAACCTTCCGGAGTAACTGGGGCTGTCTCATCTCAGGATGCGCACCTTAGGCCTTGCAATTTCCTCTGCGCTGTTCAGGCAGTGCTGACGGCCCAGATTTAACATACGAGGCCAGCCTGGTCTACAAAGCGAGCTCCAGGACAGCCAAAGCTGTTACACAGAGAAACCCTGTCTCGAAAAGCCAACACACACGCGGACACAGACACAGACACACGTATGACTAGTCGATTATCTGATGTATATTTTTCTTGTTTTTCTTTGAGTGTTGGAGACAGTCTTAGCCCTTCATCTTGGTTGTCAGTTTCAATCCTGGGAGTCTGTCTCCTGCAGCCCTCATTGAAAATTCTGTCTAGAGGATTGTCAAGCATAGAGCTTAAGAAATGCCCTTTTTCATAGAGCACTTTTTCCTTTAATAGGAGTAGGAGGAAAGGGGAGAGGTGACATTAAAAGACACCTTAATTTCACTGGAATCACTTAATCTCACTTTCTAGTTCTACCATCTTGTCCACTTAAGGAAAAGTTGAAGTTCAAAGGTTTTAACCTTTGTGCCTGGACCCAAACAGGCACAAAACTATGCATTTCTTCACATGTTGGTTTCTGGAGTAATCATGACTTAAGTTTTGATTTGTTAAGAGAGGGTCTCCATCTAGTCCAGGGTGGTCTCAAATTCCCTACATAGGCGAAAATGACCTTGAACTTCTCATCCTTCTGCCTCCACCTCCCTCCCAAGTACTAGGATCACCGGTGTGCATCACCACTAAGCTGATAATCTACTTTTAGGGATATTAAGTGCTTCAAATTTGATCACTATAAATATATGTGCCACAACTATAGACTGTTCATTAATAGAATTTTAAGATGCCTGTGTTTTATGGTTCTTTTCTTACCCTGTTTATCAATACATTGTTACATAGAGAAGCAGAATTTAATATTTGGGTAGGCTTTAAAAAAATCTCACACGTAGACAACTTGGACAATTAGCGCCAGGTCTTCGTGGCATGTTTACAAAAAAAAACCCAGACATTTTCAGTTCAGACGGCCCCAAGAGCTATGCAGGTGACTGAGGCTGCCAGCTTACAAGGCATAGTAGAATGGCCTGGACCGCAGCAAATGAGTATGCACCATCTAATGGGGAAGTCATGTTGCTACCTCCCCCCCCTTTTCAATTCTAGAGATTCTGACCCAGGGCTGTGTGCATGCTGGGCTCCGTACTGATCTATAGCTACTGGGACATCACTTCAGCAACCAGGATTTGGGCTTCCTATGCCAACCTCTCCCCTAGCTGCGATTACAAGCATATGCCACTAGCTCCCCCAATTTGCCTTGCCTCATCTTACTTTCAAGAGAAGTCAGAAACCTGGATTTTTGTGTATATTGAACTAGCTTTTAAAACATTACTATTATTAAGTTGTATAAGGGGCTAGCAAGATGACTCCATGAGTAGAGATGCCTGCCTCCAAGCCTGAGGATCTGAGTTCTAGCCCTGGGAGCTCCGTGGTGGAAGAAGAGAACAACCCCCTCAAGTTGTTCTCCGACCTCACATAAGCCACATGCACACACCATGCTAAATATGTATTCAGTTGAATAATGTGGATTCTCATCTTTGTAGATTTACAAGCTCTAAAATAGTGGATATTTCATATTTCTATAATGCTCCAACATTGTGCATTCTGAATAAAACACATCTGGCCTGGGGCTGCAGTTCAGCAGATTGCTTGCCTTACATTCGTGAGGCCTTGGGTTCTGTCCCCAGCACCACAAAGTAAAACAAACAACAACAACAACAAAAAAAAAAAAAAAAACATGTCTTCATGTGACTATGAACCTTGGATCCAGGTAACCCTCCCCTGAGTGCTTAAACTGATAATTGAGAGTTACTAATTCTATTTTCTGTTCTTTCATCACTTTTTAGCCCGACACTGGGGAGGTAATCAAAACTGAGATTGTTTTGGATCAAGAGAATAATAGTTTCTCGTTTTTGTTCAATACCCACTGTGTGACAAGTGCCAGGTGAAAAACTTAGAATAAGTCAGAGATGGCCCAGTAGGGTCAAACACCTGTGGCCAAGCCTGACAGCCCGCGTTCAGTCCCCAGGGCAAACAAGGCAGGAGAGCTGACTGCTTCGTGCTATTGTTCGATCTCCACATGAACACTGTGGCATCTGTGCCCAACACATACACACATGCAGAGAGTAAATGTCATTTTTAAAAGCTTCACATATATCAACTTATTTAGTTTTTGTCATCCTGTATGCCTTAATTAGGGTTAACACTGCTGTGATGAAATACCATGACCAAAGCAACTGAGGGAGAAAAGGGTTTATTGCATCCACATCACACAATTCATCAGCAAAGGACGCCAAGGCAGGAGCCCAAACAGGGCAGGAACCTAGGGTAGGAACTGATGCAGAGATCATGAGGAGGTTGCTACTTACTGACCTGCTCCACAGGGCTCCCTCAGCTTCTTATAGAACCCAGGACTACAAGCTTAGGAGTGGCACCACCCACAATGGACTGGGCCCTCCCATGTCAATCACTAATTAAGAAAATGCCCTACAGTCTTCCCACAGCTTGATCTTATGGAGGCATTTTCTCAGTTGAGGCTTCCTCCTCTCTAGCTTGTTCAGGCTGACATACTGCAAGCCAGTACACTGTGTGTATGTTTACATTTTATTTCAGATTTTAGAGACAGAGTTTCTCTATGAGGCCAAGAGAAGGCACGAGGAGCAGAGGCCCACACATCTGCATACTCAGTAATCCCAGAAAGTACTAAAACGGAAGTCATAATAGATATACAAAGGACGTGTAGGGTAAAAGAGAGGAAAAATATACAAAGAAAATATAAATAATAAATTATTTTAAATGAAGAGATGTGACATGACATCATGAGACAAGGGACATCCAGAGATGCCACTGAGTTCATTTTCTGCTGGCATCCACTCCTGGGCATGCAGCCGACCAATGAGAGCAGTTTGTTTCCCCAGTGAGACTCCTTTGGAGGAAATGGAATTTTTTATTTGCAAGTGATCATCAAATTGGAGATTGCTCTGGGTTAGGAATGGGGGCCTGTGTCCACGTCTCCTCAGTCCTTGGACCCCAAACTGATGCAGACCGGTGCCAGGCTCTGTGCATGCTGTGTCTTCATTCTCTGTGAATTCGCAAGTGTCTCTATGGTAAGATGGAGTCCTTTGGGTGTATGCCCAGAGTGCTACAGCTAGATCTTGACATAGGTCGATTCTCAGCTTCCAGGGGAATCACACGCTGATCTCCATAGCAGCTGCACTAGTTTGCATTCCAATCCACAGTGACTAAGAGCTCCCTTTCTGTGAATCTTCTTCAGCATCTGGGGTCATTTTTTTTAAGCTTGGCCATTTTGACTGGTGTAATATGAAATCTCAAAGCTATTTTAATTTGCAGTTTCCTGATGGCTAGGGATGTTGAACATTCCTTAAACTGTTTCTCAGCCATTTGTGTTTCATCTTTTGGCTAATCTCTGTTTAGTTCTGTACTCCATTTTTTAATTGTGTTATTTGCTTTCTAGGTGTTTAAGGTCTTTTTATTCCTTTGTATATTATATATAGTTGACAGATCTTTTTTCCCATTCTGTAGGCTGCCTCTTCACTGGAATGATGGTGTCCTTTGCTGTACAGAAGTTGCTTTGTGTAATGAGGTCCCGTTTGTCAGTTATTGGTACTAATGCCTGCTGTGTGGATCCCTTTTCAGAAAATTCCTTCCTGTTCCTATAAGAGCTATTATATTACAATTCTCTCCTCCATCAATTCAGGGTATCAGGTCTTCTGTTGAGATCCTTGGTCCATTTTGAGTTGAGTTTTGCACAGGGTAAGAGATATGGGTCTAGTTTCATTCTTCCACTTAGTAACTTCCACTCACTTTCACTCAATCCAGTTTGACCGGCACCATTTGTTGAAGGTGTTGTCTTTTCTTCAGTGTGTATTTTTGGCCTCTTTGTCAAAACTCAGGTGTTTATAGGTGGATGGACTTAATTTCTGGGTTCTCATTTTCAGGAAAAGGCACTCCATGTGCAATCCTGACAACTTGAGTTTGATCCCCAGATTCCACCACTGTTACTGATATTCCATCACTGTTACTGATAACAACTCCTTCCATTCACCAGGACCAGAAGCTGTGCAGTCACCTTGGAGTCTCCCTTCTGCATTGTTTTTAAAGCTCTCTTCTTTCTTCAGGACCATGCATGCTTAGAACTTAAGGCTGAGCCTCTGTGAGCTCTCTCAGGCTGTGTGTGACAGTGATTGATGACAGACAGGCGTGCGATTCCATCTCCATTACTTGCTAGCTCAGTGACATTATAGACAGACTAATCTGTCTGTAAACAGCCAGAGTTGTGGGAATTAAGTCATATTCAGACAAACAGCTTCTTGCGTATGTAATTGTCAGCTAGCACAACGAGACATGTGCCTCCAGTTAAATTGTCGCTCCACAAAGAGAAATAATGTTGTTGTCAGGTTCAAAGGAAATGCCAATTCTCCAAACTCCAAAGAGCAGTCCAAATACCCAGAAATGAGCTCAACATGGACGATAGGAGGAGTTCCCCATCCACAGATTCCCTCCAGCTCACAGGTTTCCCTCCTCCAAAGCTGCTCACTTTCCTTATAACCCTGCTATTCCTGTTATGTTCTCTCTAGACTCTGCTCCTCTCGCTCTTTTCTCTACTCCCTATCCTCTCTCACAGATAGTCCTGGTCATGTCCATCCTGCTGGTCATTGATGTGGGAGGGTTTTCTGTCTATGTGTTACTTTCATTGGTTAATAAAGAAACTGCCTTGGCCCTTTGAGAGGACAGCAGCTTAGATAGGTGGAGTAGACAGAACAGGATGCTGGGTAGAAGGCAGTGAGGCAGTCGCGATGAAGCTCTGGCCCAAGATGGACATAGGTTAGAATCTTCCCGGTAAGCCACCACCTTGTGGTGCTACATACATTAATAGAAATTAATTATGAGAGAGTTAGCCAAGAAGAGGCTAGATATAATGGGCCAGGCACTGTTTAAAAGAATACAGTTTGTGTGTTGTTATTTAGGGTGTAAAGCTAGCCATGTGGGAGCTGGGCAGGACAAAAAGCAGGCCTGCTCGCCTCTTCACTACAGGTCATGTCAACTCTACTTCTCTCTCTCTCTGCTCTGGACTCCTTCAGATGCCTCTGGCTGCTCTCTCTCTCCCTCTCTCTCTCTCTCTGTCTCTCTCTCTCTGTCTCTCTCTCTCTGTCTCTCTCTGCTTTTTCTTAAGTAAGCCCTGTGCCTATAAAGGTAGAAGACATACAGAAGGTTCAAAATATCATTAGCTATAAGAATAAAGTAGTTAACTTTGCTTTATGGTATACGGGAAGAACACACATTTTTTTTTTTTTGTTAACGTCCAAGAAATAATTCTGAAACTGCTTTAGATTCTAATTTCTTGCTTTCTGAAAACAAAATTCAAATAAACATGAAGTTATAGTGAGACAAGAATGCATTCTTAAATGAACATCAAGTCTTGTGATGGAAGTAACTTTCAAGAGTGGATGTGCTGGGCCAGGCCTTTTGAAATTAAGTTTAACAACCACATAAAATGTTTGTAAAAATACAGACTCCCAGGTCCCTCATCCAGACTTCCTGGATTAGGGTCTCCAAGAAAGAAAGGACTCAGAGGAGATTTTTTTTTTTTTTCCTTTTAAAGCCTTGGGTGAAACTAGGCTTGATGGTGCAACCTGCAGTCCTAGCACTTGGGGAACTAAGGCAGAAGGACTGTTAGTTCAAGGCCAGCCTGGTCCATATAGCAAGGCTTGGTTCCCCCACCCACAAAGAGAAAGAAATGTGGGTAACTGTTATAAGAGACAGCTGTAGATATGGAAGTTTAGACAATATACTTTCATTTTCCTCTTTTTTTTTAACTTTTATTTGTGTGTGGGCCTCTCTCTGTGTTCTATTCCTCCTCTTCTCTCTCCATGCTTAAAGAGTAAAAGACAACTTGCAGGAGATGATTCTCTTTCCACCATGTGGGCTCAAGGTTTTGAACTCCGGTCTTTAGGCTGAGCTACTCAGCCTTTACCCAGTGAGCTGGGCCCTCTCACGGGCAGGACGATACGCTTTGTTTTGAAAGTTTCAGTTGGATTTCTGTAGGCCAAGTGTTATTCAGCCTATTTATATTTACTTGCCTTGTTTCTGTACCGCTCCAGGCCCGAGGACCTACGCCGAGAGTTTGGTCGGTACGGACCCATAGTGGACGTTTACATCCCGCTTGACTTCTACACTCGCCGCCCCCGCGGGTTCGCCTACGTTCAATATCCTCTACTGCACGTGCGCATGCAAACATGCTTCATAGTGTGCTCGTCCACATACGTGTTTAGGGATGGATGTTATGAGATCAACATTGTCTTATTAAATGTGTTTTTTCTTTATCTCAGAAACTCTACAACAGTCTGCAGTAGCTGGACCGTGCCTCCACCCCCAGTCCCCCATCGCCTTACCCCCCTCTCCGAGCCCCCCTTCCCCCAGTCTGGACCAGCTTGTTAGCTAGACTCCAACCATAGGCGATGGGAGACTGGTGGCCAGCGTCCCCTTTGATATGTTAATAGGCGCTTCAGGTAGCCATTTGTGCCAGGTTTCTTTGAGACCTCTATGGTTTCCTGTTACTTTATACTTAACACCTAACTAGTAGCACATAGGCGACTGTTGAAAGGAGTAGGCTCAGAGGTGGGCACCACCCTCAAAGAGCCAAGGTCATCTTCTGTCTTAGCTTGCTTTTATTATTGCAGTTCCATTTCATAACCAGACTTTTAGCCATAGAGGACTTTTACTTGCAGAATAAAAGCTTCTGTGTGCTGATATTTCCAGTGAAAACCTGATAAATCCTTTCTCTGAAAAGGGGGTTAAGCCCTAAACAGTTCATTTTATTTCTTGATTTCATAATGCCAGCTAATTTGAGATTAATTTCTTTCCTCACATTTCAAATTATGCTGCGCTAATTGTATCTGCTATTCTGTTCTTGTATTCATGCTTCTAAATCACAAGAGCGCAACTGTTTTCATAATAAAACAGAAAAGCTTTTCTGGTTATTCATATTGGAGCCAGAACTTGGTTTTCTTGTCAATTGAATTTCACATGTAAATAATACCCAGAAACAGTTTCGTTTACCGTCTGATGTCCAAAGTGTCCTTAACAGCTGCTCATGTTTGAAGATGTTCGAGATGCTGAAGACGCACTCTATAACCTCAATAGGAAGTGGGTCTGTGGCCGGCAAATCGAGATACAGTTTGCCCAAGGTGATCGCAAAAGTAAGTGGAAAGGACCCTTAGCTCTCCGTGACAGAGCCAAGCTGTTACTGTTTCCGAGTGTCAGCAACAGTAGCGTGTCACTTAAAGGTCTTCAGAATACTGTCCCGAACGAGCGGCAGGGACTGTGGTTTTCAGGGGTAAACCGTTAGGAACCTTGTTCTTCATGTTCTAGCACCCGGGCAAATGAAGTCGAAGGAACGCCACCTGTGCTCGCCGAGTGACCACAGGAGATCCAGAAGCCCCAGCCAGAGGAGGTCTCGAAGTCGAAGTTCATCATGGGGCAGAGACCGGAGGCGCTCAGACAGCCTGAAAGAGTGAGCACTGAAGCAACAGCACACAGCTTCATTTTTCCCTTTTTCTAGGAAGTATTTTAAAGAATTACTAGGGCGGGTTGGGGAGAGAGGTACTTAGATGATGATTTTGTTTAATATGGACAAATTTCTGTAGAAAGACATGCTCTTCCCTATCACATATGGGTTCTGTTTGTTTTCCTGGGCTGTGGGGTTGAATACAGGACCTGGCAGATGCTTGCAGGTGCTCTGCTGGACCTCTACACTGGCTCTGGGGCTGTATTCCCAGCACCCCCTGATTTGTAGACTCTTTAGCTTTAGGCAGGGTCTTGTTATTGTTTTGGTTGTTTGTATTATAGGTACATGCTTATAGATGTGTGTGCACTGTGTGCATGTGGGTATGCATGCATGTTAGAGGCTTATTACCAAGTGTCTATTTATTTATTTATCTTTTTAGTTTTTGAGACAGGGTTTCTCTGTGTTGCTTTGAAACCTGTTCTGGAACTTGCTCTATAGACCAGGCTGGCCTTGAACTCACAGAGATCCCCCTGCCTCTGCCTCCTACATGCTGGGATTAAAGGGATACGCCACCACTACCTGGCTCAGGTGTCTTTCTTGATCACTCTCTACCTTGGTTTTTGGTAACAGGGTCTATCACTTAACCTGAAGCTCATGCTTCAGGCTAGACTGACTGTCCAGTGAACTGAAGTCCACCTCTCTCTACTCCATTACACCCCCCATTGCTGGGTTCACAGATGTGCACCAGTGCCTACTAACTGTTTAAAGATGCTATATAATCCAAGTTTTTTGTCCCTTAAGTCCCAGCCAGTTCAGTAGCTTTGAACTCTGAGGCTTCTGAACTCAACTTTTGCTTATGTTGATTATTCTCTAATGCTTTCAGATGATGGTTTTGCTTTTCTTTTGATAGAGAGCATTGTTGTGCAGCCAAGGCTGGTCTGGAACTTGAGATCCTTCTGCCTCAGTCTCTTGGAATGCTGTCATAATAGGCATTTCCCATCATGCTAACTTGTACAGCAGTTTCTGCTTTTACGAGTATTATTTGTAAACTTTTAATGATTGTTTCCTTCCTTTCCTTATTTATAAGGTTTTTTTCTTCCAATTTTTATGCCTGTTAACAGTTGTTTAACCCAGCAGGGTGTTGGGTGCATGTTTGTAATTCCAGCACTTGGGAGGTTGAACAGGATAATACGGGACTTTTTTGTAGAACTAAGGCATATGATATAGCGTCACAAGGTAAAAATGTTTTGAGCATATTTTCTAGTATAACAGATATTACAGACTTGTTATGTATGTTTGAGTCAAAAGCATGAATGATAAAATTAGAATTATTTCTTTTAGGCTAGAGGTGTAGTTTGGGTGGTAGAGTATTTGCCTAGCAATCACAAGGCCCCAGGTTCTAGGCCAAGTGCTGCCAAAAAAAAAAAGTGTCTTGTCATTAATCTATTAAAACATAATGAACATAATGTATTAATCAGACTTCCCATCATGATGACAAACACTCCAAAGAAGACTTAAGAAGGAAAGATTTATCTTGCTCATTGTTTCAGAGGGTCCAGTCCATGGGAGGCTAGATCCATTGCCGTGGGCCTGATGTGAGGCAGACTATTGTACCCAGTGACCTTATCGTGCAGGTTGCTCAATTCATGGCAAACAGTAAAGGGGGGGGGAATAGAAGAGGTGATAAGAAACAGCTGTTGCCAGGCAGTAGCACAACATGCCTTTAATACCAGCACTTGGGAGGCAAAGACAGGTGGATCCTTGAGTTTAAGACCAGTCTAGTCTACAAAGCAAGTTCTCAGACAGCCAGGACTACATAGAGAAACCCTGTTTCAAAAGACAGACAGACCGGGGGGGGGGGCGAGAAAGCAAGCAAGCAGGCTTTAAAGCACCCCTGGGGATCCACTACTTCATCTCCCCTCCTACCTCACACCTCCTGAGGACTCCATACACTGTGAGTCCATCAGGGACCAACCCACTGATTAGGTCAGATCCCTCAGAATCCAGTCACACACCCAAAGTCTACTGGCTGCCAATCAGGCCCCTAATACTTGAGTCTGGGGAGGATTTATTATTTTTTTTCTTTTTATCCATATGGGTCTTTTACTTGCATGTATGTCTGTGCCTCACATTTATGCAGTGCTTTCAGAGTTCAGAAGGTGCCAGATCCCCTGAAACTAAAGTTACAGACAGTTGTGTGTGACTGACCACTTGAGTGCTAGGACTCAAATCCAGATCCTCTGGAAGAACAGCAAATGCTTTTAACCCCCGAGTCACTCTGACAGCCCCGTGGGGTGTGTTTCCTATTCGAACCATAGCACCATGAAGCCCATCAGAAAGTGCTGTCTCTCAGCCTGTTGTCTTGTATAAAGTACACGCTCTAATGTTACACATGCTTTCAGGTCTCGACACAGGCGGTCTTCCTACAGTCAGTCTAAATCCCGCTCCAAATCACTACCAAGGCAGTCTACCTCAGCAAGGCAGTCGAGAACACCGAGAAGGAATTCTGGATCTAGAGGCCGGTCAAGATCCAAGTCCTTACCGAAAAGGTCCAAGTCAATAGAAAAATCAGAGTCACGCTCACCCCCAAAGCAGACTGGCTCAGGAGCAAAATCTAGACCACATGGACGGCACTGTGATTCCATCGCAAGATCCCCATGCAAGTCTCCCAGAGGGTACACCAGCTCCGGAACCAAGACACAGACAGCAAAGCATTCTCACTTTCCGTCGCACTCCAGATCGCGGGGTTACCACCATAAAAACAGTTGGTGAACAGCTGCTTCCGGAAGAGCCACCGCGCTCTGCTATGAATTATTAGACCTCGTTGTGGTTAAAATTCCTCAAGGCTTATAGAAGTGGGAACTGGTGTTAGTTACCTTGGCCATGTGGAAGAAATACAATCGCCCTAGCTTTGACTAATAAGTATTTGATCTCAATTTAAGGGCTCACCCACAAGTCACCATGGTCAGCACTGCATAGGCTGTACTTGGTTTACGTTGTAGCAAGGGGGTACTTCCCAAAGGAAAGAGGCAAGATCCAGTATAAAAATTCTACTTAGATATGAAATACTATCAATAATATTCTTTACAAAAGTATTTTTTACTCTAAAACACTTTTCACATAAAAAGTAATTGTGATTATATGTAATTGCATAGGCCAGACTTAAACTGTTTGACACCTGTGTCTTTCTTGTGACTTCTGTTTAAGCTTGGGCCAATTCTTGGTAGGCATTAGTTCAAGTTACAGCATTCTGAAATCTCAAAAAAAAAAAAAATCTATATAGATTCTGCAGCGGTTCAAAAGATAGTTAAAAGATGTTTAAAAGATAAAGAAGCTTTCATTGTTTTTGAATACAGCAGCATAGACCAGTTGGCATGAAATGATATACATGTTTGCTGAAAATACGAAAACAAAGCTGGGTAGGGTAGCACATGCCTGCAATCCCAGCGCTTGGGAGATGAGGTCGGAGGGTCAACCCACCATGGACTGGGCTACACGAGACCCTGTCTAGAAATAAATAAACAGATGCTTTTTAAAAAGGCGAAACCATTTTAGAACTACTAGATTTTGAATGGTTTGCGACTACTCTAAAAACTATGGTGTGGAACACTCAGAATCCACAAATACTCATATTAAGCCTTACATAGTTGAAGTACAGTACATTTTGTATAAATTCACATTTATACCATTATTTCTATATAGCTATTTTCATCTGCATTTTTCTTTTTAGAGCTCTAGTTCAATATCCTAATTATATACAAAGTCTTTTTAAAGAAAAGAATTAAACACATAGTACATTATATTAAGAAATGCTAGCCAATGAGATGGCTCGGTGAGTAAATCCACTCACTATCCACACCTGGCCACCTGAGTGCTAGCTGGGCAACTTGAGTTCAGTTCCTGAACCCACTCAGAAGTGGAAGAGAACTGGCTCCTGCAAAGTATCTCTGACTTCCACACTGTGCAATGGCCTGTGTGTGCACGCACACACACACACATAAATGTATGCAAAAACTTTAAGTTCAAAACTATACCTTCAAACCAGACATGTAGTACACGTACATGCCTGCCATCCTAGGACTCGGGAAGCCGAGGCAGGGCCGAGGCAGGAACTTGAGACCAGCCTGGGAAACACTGAGATCCATCACACACACACACACACACACACACACAAAGAAAAAGGTCTTCATAAAAACAGCTTCTAGGTGAGGCATTTGACTTTTACATTATGCTATGCTACATCTTAAAAACCAAATAACTTCGTTGACAGTTACTGCTTTTGTAGTTGTTGTTACTTAGAATTTCTTTTACCATGTCATTGAGGTTTACATTTCAGAGGGTTTTGCAGATTTGTGATAGAATGGTTTGCATCTGATTGTCATAGGAGATATGTTTACAGATTAGCTTTGTTGAATCACATTGCTGAAACACACTGTCAGCCCTTACAGCTAATATGTATGCCTGGAAATACCTAAGAAACCTGTCTTACATTTTCAGTATTTGGAGCTATGTGGCTTCTATTAATTTCCAATATAGAGTTCCATAGTCTTTGCATTTTAAATCCTTTATGTGAGAAAAACTTCACAAAATAATTTGTACATTGGTGATACTTGGAGAAGTAACGCAAATTAATGTATATTATACTCTCTGGATATATTTTGTCTATTTAACCATAGCAACATTTATTTATTTCCAAACTTCACTCTGATGTTCCTCTGTAATAAAGCGATTATAAAAGCCTGAGAGACTGTTGGAAGCTTGAGGAGTTTAAAGTTATCTTGGCCCGTGCGTATGTATACGCTGTCCTCTTCAATAGTGGCACATGTAAAGCCTTGGCGTCCTCAATCCCAGCACCGCAGGGGTGGGAGCAGGGAACAGAGGAACTCACTGTACTTCTACGTTGTCTTTACCCTCACAGATCCTTTTATCAAGGGACCATTACCTCAAGGGTGCATGACTTTTCTTGGGGAAACTTGAGCAAACTTGTAGTCACCCCAGAAAGGTTACTAATAACAGTCCATCCCAGTCTAGGTTGGCGAGCTGATGAGGAGAAGTAGGCTTACAGAAGCAGCTTACAGGCTGTGGAAGAAAAGCCTCCCCTAGCAACTGTTTCTGTGTCCTATAGGCTGTCTCATGAGCTTCCTCCCCTTTCTCCAGGGAGTGTTAGTGAGCCCAGTCTTATGAGGGTCCTCTGAAGTTACCATGCCTGCTCTGATTTCCATCTGGCAATGGCCATGTCATGCCCAGAAAACAGCATTCTGTAACACTTAGGAAAAAGTTAATACAATCCTGAACGTGCTTAAATTTTCCACTTATGTTTGACTTGGTTTTTCAGTAAAATACTGTTAATCCCAAAGATCCAAGGAGAAAGGTCATTAATCCGAATCATCATGGCCAAATTAATTAAAGCAAGCTTTTTTTATTCATGTACACAGGCTGTCTCCCGCCAAAGTCGAGGTTCAAAAGATGAGCATTGGATATGAAGCAGAGAAGGATTTTATAGCTCGGAGGTAGGGGCTTCCAAATGGGTGATTTGACAGGTAATAGGTGGGGTTAGAGACGCAGAACATAACCAAAACGAGTTAGTCATAATGACCTCCTGAAAAAAATACATGGTTGCAAGGTGGTCGTAACAAGGGTGTCATACCACAGGTTTGTCATAGGTGGTCATATAACCTCTCGAAACAAAAGCATGCTTGTCATTTCCTGCAACAGGCATTACAGAACCATTTGTAGCTAAGGTTACAGGAGGGGCAGAATCCAATCCTTGAGAAACAGAGGTTTAATCATAAACAGGAATAAACTTAGTTTGTCTTTACTATAAAATGGCTTTTAAGCCCAAGATGGAGACAGGCTGGTTCATCAGTCCCTAATGCTGATGAGGACAGTGTTCAGTTTGAATGAAATGTGGCTTAAATTTTTTTTATTTAAAATTTTTATTATATGTATGGGTGCTTTGCCTGCATGTATGTCTGTGCATTGCATGTGTGCCAGGTGCCCCAGGGAGGCCAGAATAGGGCATCAAATCCCTGGAACTGGAGTTATATATGGTTGTGGGTCACCATGTGGGTGCTGGGAATTGAACCTAAGCTCCCAAGAAGCGCATTTCAGTGCTGATAACCATCTCTCTAGCCTCTTAAATTAAATTTTTTTTTAAGATCTAGGATTTCTTTTGGCTCACAGTTCAAGACACAATCCATGATGGTGGGAAAATCGTATCGGCAGATGCAGAAAGCAACGGATAAATGCGTGTGCTCAGTTTCTCCTTTTTATTAGACTCTGAAACCCAAGCCCAGGGGATGGCCCCACCCACCCTTCCTGTTGGTCTTGGTCTTAGTTAGGGCTACTACTGCTGTGATGAAACACCATGACCAAGGCAGCTTTTTATTTCTGGCACGGGGGGCAGGGGTGGTTTTATGAAAAAGGGCTACTTTCTGTAACCCTGGCTGTCCTGGGACTCATTCTGTAGACCAGGCTGGCCTTGAATTTGGAAAACCAATGCCTCTGCCTCCCAAGTGCTGGAATTAAAGGCATGTGATAGCACTGTCCAGTTAAGGCAACTTTTTTTTTTCATTTTTAAGACAGGGTTTCTCTCTGTGTAACAGTCCTAACTGTCCTGGAACTCACTTTGTAGACCAGGCTGACCTCAAACTTAACAGAGATCCACCGGCCTCTGCATCTGAAGTGTTGGGATTAAAGGGGTGTGCCACCACACCTGGCCAAGGCAACTTGTAAAAAATAGATTTAATTGGGGGCTTGCTTATGGCAGAGTGTGTGGTGGCAGGCAGGGTACACATCTGATCTAAAAGTTGTAGGCAGAGTGTATGTGTCTCCCAGGGGGAGACTGGGCCTTACGTGGACTTTTTTGTTTGTTTTAGGTTTTTTTTTTTTGTTTCGTTTTTCAAGACAGGGTTTCTCTGTAGCTTTGGAGCCTGTCCTGGAACTAACTCTTGCAGACCAGGCTGGCCTCAAACCCACAGAGATCCGCCTGCCTCTCTCCCAAGTGCCACCACCGCCTGGCTTTGGCTTAGACTTTTGAAATCTTAAGGCTCATCTATAGTGACACAAATCCAAAGTTGGGGTGGAAAGGGTTTATTCAGCTTACACTTCCACATTGCTGTCATCACCAAAGGAAGTCAGGACAGGAACTCAAAAACAGGGCTAACCCTGCAGGCAGGGCCTGATACAGGGGACATGAAGGGGTGCTGCTTACTGGCTTGCTTACGTGACTTGTTCCGTCTTCTTTCTTACAGTACCCAGAACCACCAGCCCAGGGAGGGAACCACTCACAGTGAGTTATGTCCTCCCCATCGATCACTAATTGAGAAAATGCCTTACAGCTGGGTCTCATAGAGGCATTTTTCTCAACGGAGGCTCCTCCCCCTCTGATGACTCTAGCCTGTGTAAACCGACCAGTACAGCCACACCTCCTAATCCTTCTGAAATAGTCCACCAGGTGGGAACCAAACATTCAACTATGTGAGCCTTTGGGGGCCATGCTCATTCAAACCACTCCCTAACCCCCGTAGGCTCTTACCATGTCATAAAGCAAAAATGTATTTAGTTCCACTTCAAAAGTCCCCATAGTCCTTCCTAGTCTCAACAGTGTTTGTAAGTCCAAAATCTCTTCTGAGACTCAAAGCAATCTCTTAATTAGGAGCCCCTATAAAATCAAAAAGCAGATTATATACTCCCAACATAGAATATAAATTATCATTCTAAAAGGGAGGAAGGGTACATAATGAGGAAACGCTGAACCGAAGCAACACTGAAAACCACCAGGGCAAACTCAAATCCCACTTGTCCATGGCAACGTCAAAGGGATTATTAGATGGCTCTTTGTATGTCCATTACTTCCAGCTTTTCTGGCTACAACACACCTCTCTTGGACTGGTTCCATAGTCTTCCTGCCTCCATCTGTTCAGCATACCAGATGGGTCAAATGGAAGCGTCCAGCTACTTCTCCAGCATCATGTTTGTCTGCCTGCCACTACGATATCTGCCCCCATTTAAATGATTTCTCTTGAAAGCTGTCTTTTAAAAGATAGTGTTTCGTTGCATAATAGTAACCCTACCTAGGACAGAATACGAATAAATGACATTGTAATTGAGGGTCTTGTAGACAGAGGGGCAGATGTAACAATACTTGTATCAGAATCTTTGCTTTCAAACTGGCCTCTTCAGGAGATAAATGTTCAGCTTTTTGTTTTGTTTTGGGGTTTCTTTTTTTGGGGGGGGGGAATTGGAACTTTAACTCAGGTAACACAAAGTGCAAGAGGTGTTGGTTGAATACATAGGGCCAGAAGCCAGAATGGAAAATTAAAATCATATGTGGCTAACATTGCAATGCATTTTTGGGGATGTAATTTGTTACAGCAATGGAAAACTCAGATTAACATTCCTCCAATCTCAGAAACAAACCATAAACTAATGTATGTTCCTGGAAAAGCATTAAAAGGTATTATAAAGAACAGTCACTGACCATTCAGTCGGCACATAAGCAGGGCACAACAGCTGCTAATCTTTCAAAGGTACCAATAGCCCTACCTTTAAAATGGTTAATGGACAAACCTGTATTGGTTAAGCAATGGCCTTTGACATCAGAAAAATTACAGGCTTTAGAACAGCTGTCATAGGAGCAGCTAAATGCTCAACATGTTGAAGAACTGACCAGTCCTTGGAATTCTCCTATATTTGTCATTAAAAAGAAATCTGGAAAATGGATAATGTTAGTGGATTTGAGAGCCATAAAGAAAGTAATTCAGCTGATGGGCTCTCTGCAGCCTGGAATTCCTCTGCCTTCTCTATTACCTAAAAAATGGTCCATTATAGAGATTGACTTAAAAGACTGCTTCTTCACTACACCTTTACAAGAACAAGATGGGGGAAAGATTTGCCTTCACGGTGCCTACTTATGATAATTCTCAGCCTACTAAAAGATAGCACTGAAATGTTCTCCCACAAGAGATGTAAACAACCTCACCCTGTGCCATTATTTTGTTTAACAGAAGTCAGAAATTGTTGTGATCCAGCTGCCCTCACTCCCCTTGAGAGAGGAACTTCCTTGTGGTCTGTAATTGACAAGGATGTTTGTGTTCTTTTTGGCCTGTGGGGCTCCACAGAAGGAGTAGAGGTATAAAAGGTTGCTGGGCAAAATAAAGGTTGCTGTTCTTCCATCTGAAAAGAAGCCTCTGTGTCTCAATCCCGGCCCCCCCTCCCCACCAGTCTTGACTATCTGGGTTGCGCTGGCTGCAGCAAGAAATGATTCATAAATAGCTTCCTCAAATCTATAATTTACCATCATATGAACAATATCTTACTCGTAAATACCTTAGAGAAAATGTTGAATAAGTAAAGAAAATTTTGCCTGGTTGAGGATTAAAAATTGCTCCTGAAAAAATACAGAGGAGATTCTAATACCTAGGCTATAAGATAGGTTTACAAAAAAAATTCAACCTCAGAGATTACAAATCATGAGAGATCAATTATGAACTCTTTAATGATTTTCAAAAATTGCTGGGGGCTGGAGAGATGGCTCAGAGGTTAAGAGCACTGATTGCTCTTCCAGAGGTCCTGAGTTCAATTCCCAGCAACCACATGGTGGCTCACAACCATCTATAAGGAGATCTGGTGCCCTCTTCTGGCATACAAACATACATGGAAGGAATGTTGTATACATAATAAATAAATAAATCTTCAAAAATTGCTGGGAGATATTAACTGACTACATCCCACAAATGTATTGACAACTCAAGAACTAATTTATTTCAAACCTTATGAGGTGATAAGGACTTAAATTGTCTGAAAATGATCAGCTGAGGCTGAGAGAGAATTGGCTTTGGTAGAAGAGAAATTACAGGATGCACATATGTATTATTTGGATCTGGAACTTAATTACATTCTTTTACCTTCTATGTTTTCCTACAGGAATTTTAATGCAGAGAGAAGATACAGAGTAAAAAATTAAAGATGTATGTAGGAAGGGTTTCTGAACTGATTCTAAAAGGAAAATTGAGCCTTTGTCAATTAGCAGGAAACACCCAGCAGAAATGGTAGTACCTTTCAATAATGCTGAAATGTTCTCTTTATGGGCAAAAAATGAATATGGGCTAAGAGTTTGTAGCAATTTTTAGGAGATACTAACAACAATTATCCCAAAAGAAGAGCGTTCAGTTTATAAAGAGAATTAATTGGATCCTTCCTCACACTGTATGGGGAAGAAGGCCAATTTCTGGAGCCCCTACATTCTATACTAATGCAAACAAATCAGGGAAAGGAAGGTTATAAGTTAGTAAATTTAAGTAATGTGGCTCAAAGTTCTTACAATTCTGTTCAAAAGTCAGAATTATATTTTATTCTCATGGTATTATTAGATTTTCCAGAACCTCTTAATATAGTTACTGACTCTATAGAGTTGTTTTACATGTTGAAACTGCTGAATTTATTCCAGAAAATTCAGAATTGACCTTGTTATTTTTTAATTACAAGAAATAATCAGAAATAGAAATCAACCCTGATATATAGTACATATCAGATCACATATGGGCCTTCTAGCACAAGATAATGATGAAATTGATCAATTATTAGTAGGAAGTGTTCTAGGAGCCTCAGAATTGCATAAGAAACACCTTGTCAATAGAAAGGGCTTGAAAAAAGATTTTCCATCACTTGGCAACAAGCCAAGGAAATTATAAGGAAATGTGGAGTTTTGTATAACGAAACTCCACTACCTGCAGGAAATAACCCAAAGAAATTAAATTTTGCAAATGGGTATATTTTATTTTGCAGAGTTTGGAAAATTAAAATATGTACACACACCATAGATACATATTCAGGATTTCAATGAACAACTGCTTTGAGTTCTGAGAAGGCTGATTCTGTAATCATGCATTTGTTAGAAGTTATGCCCACTATGGAAATTAAGACTGGTGATACTTCAGCATACATCTCTAGTATTACAATATAAAGCATATTAAAGGTATACCCCCACAATCCTACGGGGAAAGCAGTTATAGAAAGATCTATTTGAACTCTAAAAGATATGCTTAATAAACAGAAAGGGGTAATAAAGATCCGCCAGACATAGTGTTGTTTCTGTGGCAGACAAACCCACGTAGGAGTTTATTAGGGAAGGGGAGGAATAAGATGAAGGAAATGCTGACCAGCAGTCTCCGAGGCTCCTCGCTGCCCTGGGTGGCCATTGGCCAGGGTCATCTCCTGATAGCCGCAGGCAGTCCTTGTCGGTAAGTGCCAATCTGGACGGTGGCAACTGTTCACCGTGTGATCTGCTCCTGGGACTGTGTGCGGAATCTCCCCCGGGCAGAGAAGCCGTTGCAGAACTGGGTTACTGGTGTACATCTTGCGACCGTGCAGCTAGTGAGACTCTGCAGTGCTATGCTGCTGGTGTGCTGCCACTGTGGCCCCGCTGAGCGTCTACTGTGCTGTTGGTGGCCATTTTTCTATGCCACTGGTGTGCATCTTGCTCTGTGCCCCTGGTGACCGTCTTGCTGCTGTGCGGCCGGCGGCCATTGGAAATGTCAACGATTCTGAGTACACTGTGGACCAATGAGCAGCTTCAACAGCGTGCAAGGCGGCTCCAGTGGAGGCAGCAGGGGAAGGAACAGGACGCGGGAATGCTGCAGCAGAGGCGCGGCTCCAGCTGGAGGGTCCTAGGAGAGGGGCCTAGCAGTCTCTGGCTTCAATGCACCGAGGCTGGGGGGGGGGGGCGGAGGGAAAAGAGGAGGCAGGGAGGGGGACGATGACAAGAGCACTGCGCAAGCCCAATGCAGTCACCGCAGTCAGCTAGGGCCAGTCCAATGCAGGAATCCTAACAGATTGCACAATACTTTATTCTCTCTAAGTTTTCTAAATGCTCTCATGAGAAACTGCTGCACAGAGACATTGGATAGTAGACAAAAGAAAATTGTTGAATTAAATCAGCCTATATGCTTTAAAGATGTGTTGACCTCAGAATGGAAACCAGGATAAGTGTTATGTTGGGGAAAAGGTTTTTTTGTTTGTTTGTTTGTTTCCACAGGAGAAGAAAAGCTACGCATGCCATCAAAATTGAAAAAAGATTAAATTCAAGCAAGAGAGACCTCTTGATTAGAAGAGGCGATAGTTCATCAAACAGCATTGTTGTATAACATTTTGTGTTCTAACAAAGCTTGCCTGAGAACAGAGAAAGCCACTAGTTAACCATAGAGGCCGGGCAGTGGTGGCACAGACCTTTTATTCCAGCACCTAAGAGGAGGGTGCAGGAAGAAGCGAAGTTCGAGGCCACCCTGGGTTAACTGAGATTGAACCTGTGTGAAAGAGAAGCAGCCAGGCAGTGCAGGTTTATACCTTTAATCCCAGCATGTGGGAGGCTCACACCTTTAATCCCATCATTATGGGGGTGAGACAAGAACATAAGGTGGGTGGAGACAGGATCTTGCCCCTTTCCGTCTGAGGATTCGCAGAGATAGGGATTTCCCGCCCCCACCCCCACCTGATCTGAGATTTTTGTAGCGCTAAGAAGAGATTGTGACGGCTACTCTCCTTTTCTAAAAATTCAGCTTTCACCCTAAGATCTGATTCCAGGTTTTTTTTTTTTGTTTTTGTTTTGTTTTTTTTGTTTTTTCGAGACAGGGTTTCTCTGTGGCTTTGGAGCCTGTCCTGGAACTAGCTCTGTAGAGCAGGCTGGTCTCGAACTCACAGAGATCCGCCTGCCTCTGCCTCCCGAGTGCTGGGATTAAAGGCGTGCGCCACCATCGCCCGGCTTGATTCCGGGTTTTTTATTGATAAGATTAATTAGAACCAGGTTTTACAGAGTGGCCATTCAACCTAAACTAATTTATAATATTAACGAATGCTTTTCATGACTTCCTTGGTGGCTCTCCGTTGGGTCGCAGGATGAAGAGCGAGCAGGAGCGAAGTGCGGGAGCGAAGTGACTGGCAGCGACACCGGGCAGACGATAAACTGGCGACCATAGTGGTGAAGCAGGGGTGTCTGAGCCCCGAACCAGTCACTAACCTCCGGCCCGACGTCCCAGCCTCTAACCGGTCCTCGCCGGGCGCTGAGGCAGGCTGCGGTGCCCACCGCAGGGGTCTAGCCCGGGGAGCGAGGCGGTCCCCATTAAAAAAGAAAAACAAGTTCTCAGGGAGAAACAAGTCTCCACCGACAGAGAGAAGCCGGAGTCTCCACTATGTCATGATTACAGTGAAGCAGGAACGTGAGGACCATCCATGGAGAGGAGGAGAGGATCGACCTCACCAGAAGCCATCAGAACAGGAACAAAGGAGAGCTTGTAGTAACAGGGAGGGAGACCGGCACCAGGGCCATTCCCGCCAAAGAAGGAGCTCGGGTGAGTGGCAAGTCAGTGGACAGGGCCGGGACCGAGACAGCCAGATTCTACAGGCCCAGGAAAAAGAGAGGGACTGTTATAATGCCAGGCACCGGGAGCATCGCCAGCAGAATGAAGGTGCTGGCAGTGAGGCTCAGGAGGCGATCCCTCGCCCTGCTGGTAACAGAAGCAAAGAGGTGGCTGTCAAAGAAAAACCAAGCTTTGAACTTTCTGGGGCACTTCTTGAGGACACCAATACCTTCTGGGATGTGGTTATTAAGTACAACGAGTCCCCAGAAGCACGGATCCCCCAAAACGGTGGCGTCTCTACCCCTTTAAAAATGATGAGCTACTTCCGGTCATGTTCATCCATCTGCAGAGTGCTTACCTTCTGGGTCGAGATCTCTGCACCTCCGACATTCCACATTGAGCATCCCTCTTGCTCAAAGCACCATGCAGTCTTCCAGTACTGGCTTGTGGAGTACACTCGAGCTGATGGCACAGTTGGTCGAAGAGTGAAGCCCTGCATCATTGACCGTGGCTCGGGCAACGGAACCTTCTTGAATACCAAAGCGTATTAAGCCACAGAGATACTATGAACTGAAAGAAAAAGATGTCTTTAAATTTGGGTTCAGTAGCAGAGAATACATCTTGCTCCATGAGTCTTCAGACCCCTCTGAAGTAGACAGGAAGGAAGATGAGGATGACGGAGGAAATGGTGCCTGACAGCTAGGAGCTGAGAAGCACCCACCACACACGCTGTTAGAAACCATTCCTACTGGAGGCCGTGGGGTTGACTCTGGATAGCCTCTTCTTGCCTTGAGTCTTTGCTCTGTTGCTGCCCAGCTTGTGTTGCAGTATGAGAACTCTCACTTCGTTTTTTGTCGAGCTTGACACAGCAGCTGCCTGCCTGTGGGCGCTTGTTTTCAGAACAATCGCATGTCAAGTTTTGGTCAAAGTGTATGGTTGTAGTGGGTGTCTTCAGAGCCATGCAGGGGGCTTTAGTATTACTGATTGGGAGCAGGTAAAGGCTGACCTTCAAAAAGTATTGAAAGAGCAAGGGCCAGAAGAATTTCCCATAGCGATATTTTCACTATGGCGCTTAGTGAGAGATGCTCTTCTCAGTGATGATGTAAAAGTAAAAGAGCAATTAAGAGAATTTTAACAAAACCTTTGAGGAGATTCAGGATGTAGAATCTGTGGGTTCTGTTAAGAGTTTTGAGGAGCAGGAAGTTACAAGTCCTAAAAGAGATATAGAAGAGGAAGAAGAAGAACCTTTAGAAAGGGCGATTATACTGCTAAAAGAGAAGAAAGGCAGCTTTGCTGAGCCTGTCTTTCCAGAGGAGATTGTTTGTTGTGGATAGGTGAAGTGCAGGATGCGCAGTGCCATCCACTTCTCCCTGAAATACTCCTATCTTTGTTATTAAGAAAAAGTCTGATAAATGGAGGTTGCTGCAAGATCTTAGAGCAGCAAATGATTGTATGGAAATAATGGGGGCAACCCAACCTGGGTTGCCTCAGCCTGTGGGAATTCCTACGGGAGTCTTAAAACCACTTTTTGACATTCTGCTGGGGAATCCAGACCCAATCTCCTTCTGTAAGTTGACACCCCAGGCAAGGCAATGTATTACTTTAATTGAAGAAAAGCTTGCCTCTGCTCATATTCTATATATAAAGTCAGCCTCTGCTGTTGATAATTTTTTCCCTCTCAGTATAGTCTTATTGGAGTTTTCTGGCAGCAAGGACCCATCCTATGGTCCTTGTCACCTGTAAAAATTGCTATCTCTTATCCATCAGCTGGTATAAACTTAGTTGGCAAACCTTTGGAATATTACCTGATAAGGTTATTACACCATATACCCAGGCAGAAATAACTTGGCTGCAAAATTTTGCTGAAGATTAGATCTTGTTTTTAAGCACTAATTCCTGCAGGTTTGATAATCATTATCCTTCTGATAAGTTGGTCACTTTTTTTTTTTTCAAAAATCATCTGGTGGGCTGGAGAGATGGCTCAGTGGTTAAGAGCATTGCCTGCTCTTCCAGAGGTCCTGAGTTCAATTCCCAGCAACCACATGGTGGCTCACAACCATCTGCAATGAGGTCTAGTGCCCTCTTCTGGCCTGCAGGCATACACACAGACAGAACATTGTATATATAATAGATAAATATATAAATAAATATTTAAAAAAAAATCATCTGGTATGCTTCCCTAAAGTTATTTCTTTGCAACCTCTAGCAGGGGCATGGAATGTGTTTACTGATGGGTCTTCCACTAGGAGAGCTGTGGTGGCCTCTCTCCTGATTTTGATATTCAGCCTGTTAATGCTAAATCTGCTCAGGTGGCTGAATTGGTCGCTGTACAAATGGCCCTAGAGAAATATGTTGATATTCCATATTTTTTACTGACAGTCAATATATATAAGCAAAATTCTTTCATCTTTGGAAACTGTAGCTTATATTGCCTCTGTATCTCGAGTCCAGATGCAGTTATTGGCTATTCAAACATTGCTTTGGGCCCGATCTGTTCCCATTTACGTAGGGCATTTGCAGGCTCATACTGACCTCCCTGGTCCCTTGAGCGAGGGGAATGCATTGGCTGATCAGCTTACCCACCAAATTTGTGTAGTTAGTCAAGAATCTTAAGAAGCTGCAGAAAAAGCTCATAATCGTTTTCATCTCAATGCTGAATCTTTAAGATTTCATTTTAAGATATCTCTAGAGCAAGCCACTGATAATTGTTAAAAAATGCTCTTTGTGTACAGTACTTTTAGCTGTTCCCCATTTGAGAGTTAATCCTCATGGACTTGCTCCCAGTCATTTATGGCAAATGGATGTTACCCATGTTCCTTCTTTTGGTTGTATACAATATGTTCACGTAATCATGGACACATATTCTCATCTTATTTTTGCCTCAGCCCATACAGGAGAAGAATTACAGGATGTTAGAAGTCATTGTCTCCAGGCTTTTGCCTACATGGTAGTTCCAAAAACTGTAAAAACTGATAATAGGCCAGCCTACACCACACTGGCTTTGCTAGATTTTGCTCTGAGTTCTCTATTTCTCATAAAACAGGAATATCTTCTTCAAGGTCAACCTATAGTGGAACAAGCTCATTGTATGCTCAAAGCCTATTTGCATAAAACACAAAAAGAGAAAATATGGTTCCACCCCCAGAGACCTTTTGTCTTTTATTTTATACATTTTGATGCTCAATCTCATACCACTGCTGACCATGTCTACATAATAAAAAAAATACCATTCCAAATAAGGAGGCTAAGATGCAGGAGGATTAGTTACAGGGACACACACAGCTACAACTGGGAAGCTGAGGGAAGGTTCATTTAGAGTTCTTTACCTAAGCACTGTGCATACCATTTGCCAAAGCAGCTTTCATGAGTTCTAGGCCAGCTACAGCTACATAGTTAAGCCTCTAATCTCAAAACAAACAAAAACAACCAAGAAATAACCTTAAAACTAAAACAATGTCTAGAGGAAAATCAGAGAAGTGAATTGGGGTAAAACACATATGGAGGGCTGGCAAGATGGTTCACTGGGTAAAATACTTGCTGTGCAAACCTGGCGACCTGAATTCAATGCCTGGGATCCATATAAAGAGAACTGATTCCAAAAAACTTGTTCTCTGACCTTCATAAGCGTATTGTAGTGTGCATGCTCACAAATAAATACATTTTAAAATGCCCGTGGACTTCAGTGTGGGCTGTGGCCCTGGGTGAAAGTTGACCGTGCATCATGGAAAGTTGCCTCCTATCAATATAGATGATATCTTAGGGTCAGGCATGGTGTCTGTCTTAGTCAGTGCTCTATTACTCTAAAGAGACACCATGATCATGGCAACTCATAAGGGAGCATTTCATTGGGATTGGCTTACAGTTTCAGAGGTTTAGTCCATTGTCACATGGCAGGGAGCATTATTATCATGGAGGAATATGATGGCAGCGCACAGGCACACATGGTACTGGGGAAGCAGCTGAGAGTTCTATATCTATACCCACAAGCAGCAGGAAGAGTGAGAAGTGAGATACTGGGACTGGCTTTTGAATCCCCAAAGCCCACCCCCCTGTGGCACACTTCCTTCAAGAAGGCCACACTTAAACAAGGCCACGCCTCCTCTCAAGTAGTGACACTCTTTGATGATCAAGCATTCAAATGTGTGCGCCTTTGGGGACTATTCTTATTCAAATCACCAGAGTGGTGTGTGTGTGTGTGTGTGTGTGTGTGTGTGTGTGTGTGTGTGTGTGTTTGTGTGCGCGTGCCTGTAATCCAAGCACAGGAGAGGTAGAGGCAGGAGGATCAAGAGTTCACGGTCATTCTCAGATACATCCAGAGTTTTAGCTCATCTTGGGTTACATGAAACTTGAATCAAAATTGAAAACAAAAGAAAAATAAAATAATACATAGGGTTAAGGACATTGGCCTGAATGAACAGTGGTTTTAAGAGCCATGAAAGGTGCGGAGAAAGGCAATTTCATTTTGAGATTGATCTCTTCTATCATTTAAGAGCAGCCTAGTATTTGAAGAGTAAGCTTTATTTTGTTCACCTTTGTAAGGAACCTGAATTGTTCTAGCAGGCCCAGGCATGGCAAAGATGGCACCGACAGGGTCTGCCTTTTACCCTTCTTTCCTCTTGCTAAACCCTAGATTGCATTCTTAAAGCTAGCCCCCAAAGTCCATTCCCTTGTTTGACCATTAACTCATTCCTGAGATAAAACACTGAGGTCCAACAATCAAAATTCATTATTTATCTAACATGCCCAGTTAGGATTTACTAACACACCCTAGCACACACTCTCCCCCTTTCCTCTTAAAAACCCATACCTGTAAAAAACACCTGCTGCTTGCTGTCTGCCTGCCTTTCTAGAGCCCCCATCCCACCCCTACTTCCACCCCCTACTTGCCCATCTTGGATAAATCTCCTGTGTGCTGAGACTTTGGTATCTGGGTGTTTCTTTTAACAACTCTGAGGGGGCCAACCTCCCTTACAGAACCAGGGTGAACCCTTATTTTGTAACAAGAAAAATCCCAACTTGTCTGAGGTGTGTGTTTGTGTGTGTAGTTTGTTTTGGGTAGTACTGAAGAATGAACCCAGGGCCTTGTATGTTAGGCAAGAATTCCACCACTGAGCATATTATCAGCCCCATTTAATTTGTTTTAAGAAAGGGTATTGCTAATTCTAAATCAGTTATGTCATCCTGAAAGACGTTGACCTCCTGCCTCAACCTCCAGAACACATAGTGTAACATGACGGGGCTGGCTTGTTTATTTGTTGGGGTTTTTGTCCTGCCCAGTACCCCACAACTGTTTAGTCCCAAAGAAAATCACACAAAGATCTCAATAAGTTATAAAGCTGATTGGCCCATTAGCTCTAGCCTCTCACTGGCTAACTCTCACATCTTGATTAACCATTTTTCTGATCTATGTTAGCCATGTGGCTCAGTACCTTTTTTCAGTGGGGCAGCTCACATCCTGCTGCTTCTGTGTCTGGGCAGGAGTGGGAGGAATTAACTTCCTCCTTCCCAGAATTCTCCTGTTCTCATTACATCGTTTCTACTTCCTGTCTGGTTTTCCCACCTATATTTCCTACCTGGCCAATCAGCGTTTATTTATAACATGACTGACAGAATACAGACAATTCTCCCACACCACATAGGATTACAGGCATAAACTACCACATCCAGTCTTGTCAGGATCAAAACCAAGGCTCTCTATGATTTCACGTTTTCAAGTAAATTCCACAATATATTCCTGTTCACCTGGGTATGGTAGTCCATGACTGTAATACCCATTTGGATCCTATCTCAAAAATTAAAAATGAAAAAACAAAACACCAACAGCAAAAACCACCACTACCATCACAACCACCATCAAAACTCTGCTGTTTAAATACCTTGGGCAATTTGCGGTCACCTCACATAGGTTTTGGGATAGGGGTAAAGTGCTGTGGGACAATGGTCATTTATCCTGTCACTTGTATTATTTTTATTTTTGTTTTTTTGAGACAGGGTTTTCCTGTGTAACAGTCCTAGCTGTCCTGGAACTAGCTCTTGTAGACCAGGCTGGCCTCAAAATCACAGGGATTCGCCTGCCTCTGCCTCCAGAGTGCTGGGATTAAAGGCGTGCGCCACCACTGCCCGGCTGTATTATTTTTAATAAAATGCTGATTGGCCAGTAGCCAGGCAGGAAGTATAGGCAGGACAATGAGAACAGGAGAATTCTGGGAAGAGGGAAGCTTAGTTTCCAGTTGTGACCCAGGAGCAGAGGAAGCAAGATATGACTGCTTTACCAAAAAGGTGCCAAGCCACATGGCCAACACAGACAAAAAATATGGGCTAATATAAGTTATAAGAATTAGTTAATACGAAGAGCCTGAGATATTGGGCCAATCAATTTATGATTAATGCAGGCCTCTGTGTGTTTCTTTGGGACTAAATGACTGCAGGACCAGGTGGGACAGAAACCCTGGTCAACAAATGATGCTCAACATGTGGACAAGTGCACCCACAGAAAACCTGAGAGAGCTTGGGAACAGGGTTAAGCATGGCTTCTTGGTAGCAGCAACTTCTCAGGTTTGCTCTGCTTGCTAGAGGCAAGTGCATCTCATTTGAGAGAGGCTTCCTGACTTTTAGCTTTAGTTGCAAAACCTTGCAGCTCTTTTAAGAGGTCCTGCCACAAAACATTTAAATGGTGTTGATGAAAAGCTGACCACATGCTTTTTGATGGTGGCAGGGACCTTGAAGTGCCATAGAGTTAGGGCAATAAATGTGGCTAGGGCCAGTACCTCTGCCATGAGGCTGGAATCTCAGAAAGCTAAGGAATGGGCTGGATCTAGCCGTCAAAGCCATGGCTTTAATCCTAGCCATATCACTTAGCAAATTTCATGTAGTCAGAAAAAGAGATATACAGTAAAGACAGATTTAGATGAAGAAAACTTCTAAACGGTTTAAAGTGTATTTAAAAATATATGTAGCTTGGGAGATAAAAGAAAAAGAATAAATATTCTTTAAAAAAGAAAAAAAAGTAGTTGGGTGTGGTGGCACACACCTTTAATCCCAGCACTTGAGAGGCAGAGGTTAAGTGGATCTCTGTGAGTTCAAGGACAACCTGGTCTACAGAGTGAATTCCAGGATAGCCAAAGATACACAGAGAAATCATGTCTCAAAAATTAAAAATAAAATAGGGTTTAAAATAAAGCCACCTAAAAACGGGAAACACATAGAGAATCTGAATAGTGTATATTATTATGCTGTCTTTGAATTGTTTGAATGCTGAGGAAGGAGCAACAGCTGCTAAAAGATTATTTGTCTATAAATGCTGCTGAATTAATCCAATAGGTATTTCGAAAATACCTTGACTTCAAAATTCAAGTCAAAAGGTATCCTACTTTGGAGGAGAGGTTTTTGTCTCCACAGGAAATGAAAGGCTGTGTATTCATTCTGGGTTAAGAAAAATCAGGATTGATCAAGGAAGACCGCTGAGAAATCTCTGATAGGAGCAGATGGCCCAGATGTCTGAGTTCTACATCCAGAACAGATTCAAGACTGCTGCCTGAGATGATCAAGCCTCACGGAATTTTCCAGTCAGGACTTGACTATAACTCTAAATTTTCTTTTTTTTTTTATATTTATTTATTATGTATAAAATATTCTGTCTGTATGCCTGCAGGCCAGAAGAGGGCACCAGACCCCTTTACAGATGGTTGTGAGCCACCATGTGGTTGCTGGGAATTGAACTCAGGACCTTTGGAAGAACAGGCAATGCTCTTAACCTCTGAGCCATCTCTCCAGCCCCCTCTAAATTTTCTTTAGGTCCCTGTAAGATTATCAGCACCCCCAATCAGCAGGAAGCAGCCTGGAAAGCTACACCCACATTCCCAAAAAATGGACTATGGGTGTCTCCCTTTGTTTAGAATGTTGGTTACAAGTTGTTATGGATAATGGTCAGGAGAGAAGCTAAAGAAAGGAGACTAGATTCAGAGTTCCTGTTGTTGTTTTTTTTTTTTTTAAAAAAGGGGGGGGGAGTGTTGTCAATGAAAATGGTCATTTATCCTGTCACTTGTATTCTTTTTAATAAAATGCTGATTGGCCAGTAGCCAGGCAGGAAGTAGAGGCAGAGTCAGCAGGCAGGAAGTAGAGGCAGGGCAATGAGAACAGAATTCTGGGAAGAGAGAAGCTCGGTCTCCAGTTGTGACCCAGCTGCAGAGGAAGCAAGATGTGACTGCCACACCAAAAAAGGTACCAAGCCACATGACCAAAACAGACAAGAATTATGGGCTAGTATAAGTTATAAGAATTATTACACTAATGTCTGTGTCTAGATTGGGAATGTGTCCTCTGAACAACCAGAGAAATTCATGTTCAGTTTTCTGTGACTGTGTGGGTCAGTCACTTAGGCCACTCCTCAAACTCCCTGGGTCCAAATCCAAGCTCTTTTATCTACTGACTGTGTTTACCTTGGACAAGTTGTTTAACTGCCCTGAGCCTCATATTTCTCTTGTGTAAAGGCGATGTGTAAAAGGAATATATCCCTTTCTAGAGCTCTCAGGAGAATTAAATCATAAAATACACAGAAAGTATATATTGTTGATATATGGTATAATCAATGCTCAATGTATATGAGCTGCCGTTATTTTGTATCTATTTCTGTTGCTTTAAGTATTTCCCATCTTTAAGTCTGTGGCCATCTTCAGAAGAGAGTCTCTGCAAACTACTTCTGTATTACCACCTACAAAAGCATTTAGCATGTGACAGGCCATGAATAAAGTTTGTTGAAATAATAAAATAGTTAATAAGAAGAGCCTGAGATACTGAGCCAATCAGTTTATAATTGATGTAGACCTCTGTGTGATTCTTTGGCTGAATGACTGCAGGACCGGGCAGGACAGAAACCTCAGACAACAGTAGTGTAGGGGATGCTGTTTATTTCTGTCCCGTGCTAGGTAAGCACTCTACAGCTGAGGTATGTCGGAGATAACCAAAAGCCGTCAAAATGTTTACTGAAAGGAAAAAACAACCGAGCACCATGGCACACGCCAGCAACCCTCGCACTTGGAAGGCAGCGGCAGGAGAATGAGGAGCTTGAGGCCAGCCTAGGCTATAGCAGTCCCCTCCTATAAATAGATAAATGAATGAATAAGGAAGACAAAGTGTGCAAAATCAAGTTTTGTTACTTAAATATAAATATGAAAGTGAAAATACAAGGGGGAAGTTTTTGTTAGAAAAAAAAAAACTGAAAATAACCAGGCACAGTGCATGCCTGTAATTCAGATCAGGAAGGGAGGTGGCTGTCTTTCCAAACCAGCTTCGTCAATTAAAAGCAACACATACACACCACAACAACCAACCAAAAACCTCAGGCTGGAGGGATGGTGTCGCGGTTACGGGCTTCCCTAGAGGAGGTGGTTAGATTTCCAGCAAGAACATCCCTAACTCTAGTCCCAGCATCACCTGACTCCCTTTTCTGGCCTCTGTGGGCAGCAGGCATGCAATGTGCCGACAGAGATGTAGGCAAAAATGGGAATTTTTATAAATGAAAAACAAATTCTGAAGATGAAAGGAAAATAGTTTTGAGCGGCCGTCTTTCCTCCCAACACAGGAGACTGCCAAGGACACAGCTGCAGCCCACACTTGACAGTCAGGTTAACGCGCTAACCTTGGGGAGCTCTCTGTAACTGAAGTACCTGTCTGTGTATACACAAGCAGCTCTGGAGGATTACCTGGAATATTTATAGGTACGTTTTCATTAGTGAAGCAGTATGACCTGATAAACCCATTTTAAAAGAAAATAGATGTTGAAAATTTATTGTATGTGTAGGGGAGGGGGGCTTATGGCATGGGATTATAGGTATGTACCGTGTCTGGCAAATAATTTAGTGGTTGTTAAATATTTGTTTTTCAGCATGGGAAATTGAAACTAGAGCCTCTTGCCTGGTAGGCAAGAACTCTAGCATAGAACTATATACCCGACCCCGACCATGCATTCAATACACCCAGCCTACTGCTGGACACGGTTGTAATCCCAACTTGGTAGGCACAGGCAGGACCACAAACTCAAGGTGATTTGGTCTCCATAGAAAGACCTGTCTCAAAGTGAAACATCAAGAAGAGGTTGGTATATAACTCAATGTTACCATTCCTGCCAGCATGCCCAAAGCCCAGTTTACTCTTCCACACCACACACACACACAAAGATGAACTGTTAGAGATGGATATGGTCATGCATACCTGTAATCCCAGCATTTAGGAGGCTGAGGCAGGCCTCACAGTGAACTCCTGGACTACAGTGCTGTGAGACAATGGCTTAAAACCAAACAAAAAGAACTTTTTTTTTTTTTTTGGTGAGGGGTGGGTTTAATGTCTAATTAATGGTGATGTATGGTATGACAAGGCAGACTGTCAAAGCCCCTCTACTTCTTCCAGAGGTTTGAGATGGAAACTTGGGGGAAGCTTCTGTTTTGGGAGATTGAGCAAGTCATAGGGAGCAAGCCACTAAGCAGTGTTGTTCACTGGTCAGCTTCAGTTCCTGCCTCTGGTGGCCCTACCCTGAATTCCCTCAGTCACAGCCTGACCTGTGAGTTGCAAAATAAAATAAATCCTTGCTTCATCAAGTTACGTTTTTTCTTGTTTTGAGACAGGACCACTTTCTGCTTCCCTGCCTGGCCTGGAACTTGCTATGTAGACCAGGCTGGCCTCCCGATTGCTAGGATTAAAGGTACAAGCCCCAAGTTCCTTTTTCATCTTGTTTATTACAGCAACAGAGAGCAGCTAACTGTCCACTTTCCCTGGCAAAACTGGTTTCCCTTTCTGTAATGTCACCTTAAGTACGTTTCTCCCCAGCACCCCCTTGTGAATCAGGAATGGGCTGGGGATGGGGTGGGGTTGCTGGCTTTGTGCCAGTACCACCAGGACCAGGAACCTTGTCAGTCCAGCAGGTGCTCTTGATCACCACTCCCACTGGGTGTTTAGTTGGTTGCACCCTTCACAGAACCCGTTCTGGGCCTTGTGCTCCACGGGAGAAACCCTGCAGGGGGACCTTGGATTTGTTTTTTCTCAGCATGAAAACTTAAGAGCTCAGCTTTTCTATGGTAAACAGCATGACCAGAAGCAATTTGGGAATTTGGTTTTGTGAGAGCCTGGGTGGCCTTGAGCTCACAAGAGATTTGCCTGTCTTGTCAGTACTGCAATTAAAAGTGGTGGCCACCTACCTGTGAGGGAAGTCAGACAAGAGAGGTGTGGCTTAAGTTTCAGACAAAAGCAGAGTCTGTGAACCAGAGTGACATTCCAGATCAAGAATTTGCAGCCTCTGGTCCGCTGTGACCAAGGAGACAGCACCACTGACGTGAAAACTTTGACATACTAGACAATGGGTCTGCTGGGTCTGAAAGAGCTGCGAATAACCAGCATCACTAAGTAGAAACCTCTGCGTTTCACTGCGACAGTGGAGTAGCTCCTGAAGGGCAGCTACGCAAACCGTGGTCTAGGGGGCCAAGACTAACTCAAGGTGGCATGAGAACTTGGCCAATAATGTCTAAGAATCTCCTACATGGTACTAGTTTTAAAGGATCACTGTATCTTGGTCTTGGCATTGTGTAGTAGGGTTAGAGTCACTGAAAAGCTATCATGACTTTTTTGAGCCTCCTGCTTGCAACTTAGGAGTACTAGGATATGGGCATTCGTGCATCAACCCTCGTGTGTATCTTACTCAATGGCTGTTATCTTGTGTACATATGTAGATGATGTACCACAGCAAGTCATGGTCAGAGAACAATTTTTGAGTTGTTTCATGTGGGTTCTGGGACTGAAACTCAAGTTGTCGTGTTTGTGCAGTAGCACATACACCTGCTGACCAACTGGGGCATCCAGGTTTGCTAGGCTGGCTGGCGGGGAGCCTTGGGATCTTTTTGCCTCTTGCTTTCCCACTGGCATTTATCTTCACGTAAGCTTTAAATTCCAAAGTCTCCATCAAACACTTTAACAACTGTGTGTGCCACAGTACACAAGTAGACCTCAAAGGCCAAGTGGTGGAGTCACTTCTCTCCTTCCACCTTTTGAGTTTCAGGATCAGGCTTTTGTGGCAAGCTCCTTTACCCTGAGCCATTTCCCCATCCCTTGTAGTATTTTCTCAATGAAAAATGCAGGACAGGCGAGAGTTCTGTGGTTAAACACACTTCTATTGAGTTCACTTCCCAGCACTCATAGCCCACAGCCATCTGTAACTTGAACTCCAGAGATCCAATTTCTCCAGCCTTCAAGAACTCTACACTCACATGCAGGTAATTAAAAATTAATCGTTAAATAAAAATGTTTAAAAAGCATATAAGCCAAGCAGTTAATAGTTCATATATGAAAGTAAATTCTAAGTCAGTTGTAGAACCTTGCCTGTAATCCCAGGTCCTCAGGAGGCCCAGGCAAAAAGACTACAAGTTTCAGGCCTGCTGGACTATCAGACAAGTTCAAGAACACTTTGGAAAACTCAAAAAAAAAAAAAAAAAAAAGTCAAAATAAAAATGATGAAAAGCTATGTATTCTAGATCTAGGGATCGAGTCATCTGAAAGGATGCCTGCTAGCCTAGATCAATCCACAAAGCAGAGTTTGATCCCTGGCACTACATCAACCAGGGGAGGTGGGGTATGCCAGTAATCCCAGCACAGGAGAGGCAGAGCCAGAAGCATCCCAAGTTCCAGGTTACCTCAACTCCACAGCTTGTCCTAATTCCCTGTATTTTTATAACCAGTTTTCCTTTTCTATTTCTAAGATGGGAAGTTCTTGCTCTCAGAGGTAGGTTAGATTATTGGTCACATTTAAATTTTGTAGCAAGACTGGTATTTTAGCATAGTGACAAAGACAGTAAAATTTTCCAAGTCCAATCACACAAAGTCACCTGCTTACACACTCATTCAAGTCAGCAGTCATACACAAAAAGCCAGGACTAGCTTAAAAGGGGGGAGGCCAAATTATTATTGATTTAAAATTTGATTACAACCAATTTTGTTGGCATTTAAAATTTGAGGAGTTTTAAATCTCAATAATGGCTATATATTGATATCCAGAAATCAAGTTTGGTAAAAACAAGAAATTTTCTAGCAATTACAGATTAAAAGGCAAGTCAATTTAGAGAAACACAGACAAAGTCCATGTTTACAGTGATTGTGCCAGATTTAACTTTCAGTAGTACATAGTAAATTGTTTCACATTTAGGTCTTCACTTTTGAGATCTGAGAGCTGTTCTTAAAAAACTTTCAGTACAAGCAAACAGTCTTCCACGTGCCTTAAGCACCCACTTAAAATATCTTCACTGTATATATACAAAACACCCACCACATCTGCAGGGCAAAATACATACTTTCATAACAAAACTATAATGTACCTCTCAAGTATGAACAATATACACATAATACATGGTATACAGTATTTACAAAATATAAAATATAATACAAGTTTCTTGTGTGTGACTTAAGCTCATCTCCTGTCGTATGCTGCAACATGTCAAGTTTCCACCGTTGTATCCATTTCCGTTTAGAGTCCAAGGATGTGGGAAAAAAATCTATGTTTAACATACATATTGAAAACTAAAATCTACGTCTGAACTTTGAGGAGCGTTTTCAGATGCACTGCCATGAGCTCCCGGCTGTGGCTGGGATTTTCAGCAGTGTTTCCCATCCAGTGACTCGGAGGCTTTGGAAGAACACTAGGGGAAGGTGGGTCGCTAAACTTTGCTCCCGCATAATTTTCCTTTTGGCTAACTTCTGCCAGAAATGCTGATTTCTTCAAATGGTTACTTTTAATGTTCTCAGTATTTTTAAAAGGCTTTTTTTCCTGCTTCTGCATTCTATCGGGGGAAGCAGAGTCCTGCCAAAAGTCATTTTCACTCCTTTTTGCAGAGGTGATCTTGGTTAGTGGCAAGTTAAATTTGCTTTTCTGTCTGTTTATCTTTGGTTGTTCACACAAGTGTATACCATGTACAAGCTGGCCGTGGGGAAGGACAGTTTTCTCCGATTTTCCCATCTTTGATTTTAACACCTACAAAGGAACACAATAGTGAATAGTTTGAAAGTTATCTTTACAGCATATATTTTACATATTTCTTCTCAATTCCTCTAGAATTGAATCCAGTTTCGACAAAGTATATGCTAGCTACCAGGTTTCCAATTACACATGCCTCTTATATTGCTACTGAAAACATGAACTCAATGCTGTTACCGGAATACATATAAAGTAAAACATCCAACTTAAAAAATTTAAGGCAACCATGTCCACCTTTTCTAACTGTAAGCAAGAGTTACTTGCGGGATAAAAAAATGTTCCTGGCCTGGTAGTGGCAGTGCAGGCAGATCTCTATGAGTTCAAGGCCAGCCTGGTCTACAAAGCGAGTTCCAAGACAACCAGAGCTGTTACGGAGAAACCCTGTCTCGAAACAAACAAAAGAAAAATGTACCTTGTGTGCCTTTCAGATTCAACAATTTCATGAAAAGCCTTTAGCCCCAGCCAAAAGGCCTGTAAGGCCCAAAGAAGCAGAAGTCCAGGCCAGCACGAACTGCTTGGTTAATCTTGTAACCCCCAACTCAGCCACCAACAAAGATAACTAAAACATTTTGCACACTGTAGTAACTTTCCTAACCAAAAGTGGAACCTACAGAAACCTGCATCAAATGAAAACTTCTACCATTAGATCCCTTGTTACCTGCAACGTTACACAGAAACCCGAAAGCTAAGTACAAGGTCACCCATCGGAGAGTAGCTAAGGGTAGCACAGCTTCCCCTTTCAATACTGAATAAAATCTTCGGCCAAGTCTTTTAGATTAACACTTCAAGAAATCTTAGCAGGCGTGATGCACAGTAATCGCAGAACTGGGGTGGGGTGGGGGTTAAGATATCTGTTATTCTCAGCTGCACAGTGAGTTTTCTAAGACAATACAGATTACGTAAGCGCCTGCCTGAAAAACTGAAACTAAAACTAATAATAAGTACATAAATACCCTTAGAACCTAAGTTTTGATTCCCCTCCATGGGCAAACCCTGATCAAGTACAAATTCTAGTACAAAGACTGGTTTGGGGTCATTATAAACGAGAACCAATCCTTCAAACTGTATGAAAAGGTTTGTTGTTTTTTAAACTAAGACTACTCTCAAATTCCTCTAACCCCGACGAAATTTTATCCGTATCATTCAAATCACTGAATTGGCGTGGTTCATCTGATAACTTCTAAAACTTATTTTGGACACCACTTAGAAGCCCCGCCAGAGAGGCAGGCTCGTGATTGCCTGCACCGCTCGCAGCACCGGGGCTGGGAAACATTCGAGTCGGGAGTCTGAATGACAAGCGCTCCTGCCAACTTCCAAAACCCCGGCTCCGACTCCGCGGGTCCGGCCGCGCGTGGGTTCGGCCCGGGTGCCCCAGTGGGCACCGCGCCTGCGCCTCCGCTCCCACCCAGCACCGCCTTCATGAGCGCCCCAGAGCGCCGCACGTAGCGGGCTGACGTCAGCCCTCCGAGAGCCCGTGAGCCCCGAACGCCGAAACCCCCTGGAACGCCGCCAGCCTTCTAAATGCGGGCTGTTGCTGGGTCGAAGCCGCTGCTCCTATTGGCTGGCTTCGGAGCCAATGGGCGGCGCCACCGCAGCCGCCCAGCCCCCTTCTCCCCCGCCCCCCACCCACCGCCCGCTTCCGCCCCGCGACTCCAGCGAGCGTCACGGAAACTTCCCTCCCGAGTAAACAGCCGCCCCGCCCCCACAGGCCCTACCTCCTTGGCGAGCGGGGGTTGTCGGTGTAGCAGGGCTGTGGCCGCCGGGCCCCGCTCCTCCGGCGCCGCGGTCGGCCCCGGGGTCGGGCTGTGGCCGCCTTCCAGGCTCGGCCGGTGCTGCTGGAACTGGTGGAAGCGGCTGGGGAGCTGTCCGGCGGGGCTGGTCCGCACCTTCTTCTTCCGCCGCTTCTTGGGCGCCGCCCGCGGGGCAGCCGCCGGGGCCGGGCTGCAGCCGGACGGCGCAGCGGTGCGAGGCGCGGGGGCCAGGCACGGGCCGTCTCCCTCGAGGAAGTGCGGCAGGAAGAGGGTGGGAGGCAGCGCGCGCGGGTCCGGAAGGCGCGGCAAGGGCGGCGGGGCCGGGCTCACCATCGGGAGGGCCCCGAGGAAGCCGAGCGGCGCTAGGCGGCCGCCCAGAGCGAGCTCTCGCTGCGGGACGGAGACGACGGTCATAGCGCGGCGAGGCGTGGGACTCGGCAGACGACTGGAAGCGGGCGTCACGGCGTGGCGGCGGCGGCTGCTGCTGGGAGATTCGGAGCAAGGACCATGACTCGGGCGAGGCAGCGCAGCAACAAATAGCCCGGGCCGCCGCTGCGAGTGTTGTTAGCCGAGGCCCCGCCCCGGGCCCGCCCACCTCCCTGCGGCGGCCCAGTCCGAACGCGCCTGCCAGGCCACGCCCTCGGCCCCCCTCCCCCGCCCCCCGCAAGACACAAACAAGCCGCTTGCAGCAGCCGGGCACAAAGAGCACACGTTGCGCAGGCGCGACCAACGGGCTCTTCTGGAGAGTGTCCCGTGAACAATGAAGTTCGACTTCGGCCTCACCTCCCTGGGGTGAGGGCGGCGGAGGAATTAGGAAGCTGCTGACCTCGGGAAGGGACTGCTTGTTTGTTCGTTTTTGTTCTTTTTCAGTTCATAAAATGTGTAGTTAAGAGATTTTGGAGAACACTAAGGATTTATTCCATAGCACTGGCGAAGATCTGCCTCCGTATAACCTACAGTGAAGCGTGGTTGTGTGGTTTCTCATTTATTCGGTTTGTGACGCTGCTAATTAACCCTGGGATGAAAAGAAGAATTATAGGACTTACTGATGGATTCCTAAATTTACAAAAAGTTCTCCATAATCCCGAAAACGGGCCTTACAAGTTTAACTGCTTTTATAGCTAAAGATCTGGGGGGGAGGGGGGTCTTGAGATCTCACACTGCCCCTGATAGTTGATGCTGCTGCAAACAGATTGGCCTTTGTCCCAGTGAGAACACCAGCCCTGCTATAGTTTGCTAGCTAACTGGGTTAACAGAACTCTCCCCACAGTTCATACAGAAAAGGACTGTAGCCACCAGTAGCTTCTCAGTACTAATCTCGTAAATCATCTTGTTTGAAACATACTCCTTTGATGATTGGATTATTTTTTATCCTCATTTTACAGAAGGGGAATTAAGACACAAAAACTAAAGATTTTGACGCAATCATAAAAAAAAAAAAGTCAACAGAAGTCCTAGTCTGGCAAGATCAAAGTTTGAAGTGGGGCCTGGTGGCACAGACCTCTAATCTAGCCCCTGGGGAGGCTGGAGGATGGGAAGTTCTACTCTGGGAAATTTACTGATACTCTGTCTCACAATAATAAAAAGTAGGTAAAGTGTTTGCTACATAAACCATGCAGCCTAAGTCCTGTCCTTGGAAGCCACATTAAAATGGAAGAGAACCAAAAACCACAAAGTTACCCTGTGACCTCCAGCTACATGTTGTGGCACACTTGCTCCCTGCCTGCCCTAGCACGTACGCACGCACGCACGCACGCACGCATGCGCTCACAGAGGATGGGTAGGCAATGGAATAGTTCCGTTATTGTCCTTGGCCTGAAATAGGGAATGTCCTTGTGCTCAGGTCGGGAATATTAGACGGAAGCTCTGATTTCTCATTTCTTCCTCAATAACCACTCGCACATGGGGGGGGGGGTTTAAAAGTGAGGATATAACCAAAACTCCAGCCCGGATACTAATTCCTGATGGTGAACAGATTTAAATATGGGGTCACTAGCTTTTCATCATGAAAAGGTATGTCCATTTCCTGATTTCAGCCCATCTTGTCAATGATTGTAAGATTGCAGAGCAGTGACTTTGAACTGAACTTGATGCAGTTCCCCCATCAAGGGGAAGTCGGAAGAGCGGAATCCATGTCTTGTGGATAGAAAGATGAGATTCTATAATTTCCCTTTTATCTCTCTTCTTTCAGATACTGGCCAGAGCCTGGACACTGGGTTGTCCTGCCTTCTCCTCTGATCTATCTAACCAGCCTTCCTGCTCTGTGGCTGCTTTCAAAAAGGGAAGGCTTTCCTTTTCCTTCTAGGCAGCTGCTGAGATTTAAAGTATTCCTACTCTAGGATCTTAAAAACAAACAAATCCCAAAACTCTAATGTTTGTGCTTAGGCTTCTGTTGACTCTGTTCTAAATTAACTTCTTATTGAGACTAAGAACCCTGAGAGGGGACTCCAATTTTCCTGGTAGCAAGTTGTCACAACACCCCGAAAGGGACTCCTCAAAATTTCCAGTAACAAGTAAAAATTGTTTTTAATTTTACAGAGTCTTGCAGTATAGCCCTCATTGGCCTGGAATTCATTGTGTAAACCAGACTGCCCTTGATCCCAAGGAGATCCGCCTGCCTGTGCCTCATTGGTGCCGGGATTAAAGGTGTGAAAAGGTGGGGCCCGGGGTGGAGGTGATGGACAAGCCTTTAATCCTAGCACTTGGGAGGCAGAGGCAGGCCTGATCTACACTGAGTTCCAGGACAGAGCCACATAGTGAGAAAAACCAAAAACAAATCAACAAAAAAAAAAAAAAAAAACTAATCGTTGGTGATCATAGTCTGTATTTTCTGCCATCTTTGATTATCGGGTTTTCTTCTTTTATTAGTTTTTTGAGGGTCTTGCTGTGTGGCAGGATGGATGAGCTTGTCTGTGAGAGTGAGGACAAAAAGGTGAAGGGCCAAAGCTTCCTTCTTCCTTGTTCTTTGGTGTGGGCTGCCACCAGAAAGTGTTGCCCAGAGAGAGGATGATCTTCCCGCCTCAAGTGGTCCAGTCATGAAAATCCCTCACTGGCAGGCCCAGCTGCTTGGGTGTTGGTTGAATCCAGATGTAGTCAAGTTGACAGGCTGTTCGTAGTCTGTGGTGGCTCTTCTTGCTTGTCAACTTGATTACACCTGGAATGAACTAAAACCCAAAAAATCCACCTGTGAGGGATTTCTGCCTAATTTGAAGTAGGTAGATCCATCTTTAATCCAGATCTTTGAGGGAGGAAGACACCTTCGATCTGGGCCGTACTTTCTGAAGGAAGCTTTGCTCTGAAGGGAGCTTCTGCCCTCCGCCTGCTTGCCCTCCCCTTGCTATCAAGTCTATTCCTCCACTGCACTGGAGCCTCCTTCCTTAGGATTCCAGCATATGCTGAGATCCACTGAGACATCCAGCCTCAAGGATGGAGCAACTATTGGTTCTTGGGCCTTCCATTCCCAGCCAGCCATTGTTGGATTATCTGGACCGTAGCCTGTAAGTCATGCTAATAAATCTCCTCTCTCTCTATAAGGAGATTTGTTTCTGTTACTCTAGAGAACCCTGACTAATACACTGTCACCCAGCCCTAACTCTCCAGGGAATAACATGAGGAGGTGGGTCCTCCGGGACATGATCTGTTACACGGGAGCCCTCATGAGCAGGTAGAGAGCCTAGACAGACTCTTGGTGCTGTGCGAGAACACTG
Organism: Microtus ochrogaster; assembly: GCF_000317375.1. Taxonomy (NCBI): domain Eukaryota; kingdom Metazoa; phylum Chordata; class Mammalia; order Rodentia; family Cricetidae; genus Microtus; species Microtus ochrogaster. The sequence continues at coordinate 31,216,334 of NC_022031.1, forward strand.
CAAGGCTGGAGTTCATGACTTAGGAAGAAAGCTGACACCTGGCCTTGGGCTTCCAGCCCCCAGAAGTCTAGTAGGCAAGTCTGTGTTAGCTATGAACAGCACGAGGTAGGAATCCTGTTGTTCTGGCACAGAAGGGCACCAGTACGTTGCTGGACCTTGCGTCCAGCCTGGGAATACCATCTTGGACCTTTGATCTCTACCAGTGTAGGGGAAGAAAAAAAAAAAAAAGAACCTTAGAGAAACTTTGAGGAACTCTGATTCCTTTTAGAAAAATATATTTCTAGAAACACTGCATCATCAACCCTGGTACAGTAGTTCATGTTTTACTATTGTAACAAAATATGTAAGGTGGGTTATTTATATAAAGAAAACAGGTTTATTTTGGCTCATGCTTTGGGAAGGGAAAGTCACGGGGCTGTATCTTGTAGTCTTGCTAGCATAGCCCTGCTGTGATCCGAGAGACTGGGATGCACGTGTGTGTGCCTGTCTCTTTTGACGGGCAGGATCTCACTACGTGGTCCTGGGTGGCCTGGAACTTGCTGTGTACATCAAGCTGGTCTTGAACTCTTTGAGATCTGCTCCTGCCTTTGAAGTGCTATGATCAGAGATGTTTCCTGCCACACCCAGCTCTCGTTCTCTTATATTCCCACCATGATTTAATCATGGGCTTCATCTAATGACTCAAGATTCTCAAAATTCTCTTGTTTGTTTTTGTTTGGTTGGTTTGGTTTCTTGAGACAGGGTCTGGGGTAGCCTGGACTGACCTCAAACTCACCATGTAACTAAGGCTAACCTTGTACTTACTGTATCTTAGGGTCTTACTATATCTCAGGCTTGCTAGGGACTCAGTATGTAGCCCAGGCTGGTCCCAAACTGGTAGCAATCTCCTCCCTCCACCTCCTTCCCGAATTACAGACTTGAGCCATTACACCTAGCTTCAGGGCCCCACTTGTAAGCGCCGAAGCCATATTAAGCTTCTACCCACATAAAATTTCACAACTGGGATTCAATCACAACACATAAAAGTGAGGGAACACCTCAGACTGTATCACTTAATTAAGAAAAATATTGGCTGGAGTCAAGGTCCGTTCACTGTCCTCCTTGTGAGCCAGTCCGAGGCAAATAAGCTAGAAATGCCTGTAAGGTAAAGAGAGACGGGGGGGGGGGAACAGACGAGGATGACCGGCCTGGTTGTGGGGTCTCAGCGCTGGGCAGGAAGCAAGCATCTCTAGAGAAGAGCACCCAGACTGGGGTAGCACAGCTGTTCAGGGTGGTTTCCTTTTTCCTTTAAAGCCAAATGAACTGAACTTTCTGTTTTGTTTTTTTTTTAAGATAGGTGCTGATGTAGCTCAGGCTAGCCTTGAAATTTCTGATCCTCCTGTCTCTGCCTCCCTAATGCTGGGGTTACAGATGTGTGCTTAACATTCCTTGCTTAATATTTTTATGTTTTCTTCTTTTTCAAAAACAGAAGAATCTCCAAAATAATAAACTTGGGGTTTTTTTTTGTCCATGACCTCTCTATAGAGTGGATTGCCCTTACTGAAAGACTTAATGCTTACAGTCATATTTTCTGATTCCAGCTGATATCTTCAAAAATGAGATTCAATTATTTCCCAGAAGTTTAAAATAAATTAAGAGAGATGAGTGTAGTGAAACACACCTGTAATCCCAGCAACCAGGAAGCTGAAGCCGGAGGATTGCCATGAGTTTAAAGCTAGCCTGGGCTACATAATGAGTTCCAGGCCTGCCTGAACAACTTAGTGAAACCCAATATCAAAATAAAAAGAGGGTCGGGAGTTCTGCAGTAGAGAACTTGCCTAGCGTGAATGTCAGCACTGTGTAACCTGGGCATAACTGCAATTCCAGCATTTGGAAAGAGGAGGCGGGGGCTCAGAAGTGAGTTCAAGGGCAGTTAGGGTTTAATGAGAAACTGTCTCAAAGCACTGTAAGATAAGCAGAGCAAATGTGCCAATTTTAGTGCTAGAGAGGCAGGGACGAGAAGATCAGGAGTTCAAGGCCAGCCTTGACTACACAAGTTTACAGACAGTATGGACTATATGAGACTGTCTCAAACAAAGGAAAACTATGGCTGTGGGTTTAAGTAGTGAAGTGATTGTCTGACCTGTGTGAATACCTGGATTCAATCTCTAATATCAGAAAAATTAAAATAAAGCAAGTTAAGGAAAATGCATTAAAAACTCCCTGCCAACTTTGTTTATTTTTCAGGTCTTAGAATATTCACTTCTATCTTTTCCCCTAATTAGCTAAAATCTGTAAGGAAAATAACTCAGACAACATGAATAGGGCCAGTGAGATGGCTCAGTGGTTAAAGCGCCTGCTTCCTGATACTGCACCCCTAACAACTTGAGTTCCATCCCTGGAACCGCATGTGAAGGTAGAAGGAGAGAACCTATGGCCACAAAGTTGCCCTCTGACCTACATGGCTGCAGCATGGCATGAACATAAAATAGAATAAATAAAATAAAATTAATAAAATTTCTAAGTTATTAAAAAATAAACTAAATACAGGAACCGGGTATGACGGCACATACCTGTAATCATAGCCACTTGGGAGATAAAAGCAGGAGAATCAGAATTTCTAGGTCATGCTTGGCCACATAATGAATTCAAGACCAGCCTTTGTTACATAAAACCCTGTCTCCAACAACAACAATAACAACAAACCAACTGAACACAGAAAGGCCAACCACGTGGCTTAGAGAGCTGAAGACCAAATGAAACCTCTGTCAAGAGACTCACAGAAGGAGCTGCTCATGTTAGCATTCTGCCAGGTCATATGTCAGCATTGATGATGATTCATTGCTATAAATGCAGTATCTAAAATGATGTAATTATCACTTTGTGTTTCGGGAGAAAATAACTAAAGTTAAACCTAACTAGTAAGTTAGCATGTTACAGCTATTCTTAATATGTACAGGTACGCCAGATGCAATTAGTTTACATATTGATGCTCATATTTTCTTTGATATGAGACCCCCCCTATTAATAGATCTACATCTATTACCTACCTACCTATGTATTTTTGAAACAGAGTCTAGCTCAGGCTGTCCTGGATTGCTTAATCCTCTTGCCTCAGCCTTCCAAGTGCTGGGATTTCGGGCGCACCACCATCCCTGAGTATATTTCCTTTATTTCTTCTTTCCTTTAATTACAATGTTCTCTGAGTTATAATGCCCTGGTTCTCTAAGCCTTGTCTAATTGTTACTCCTTTTCTGACTGTAATCCATGCTTTATATCCAAAGTCTACAATCAGAGTCTCTGCCTCTGCCTGCCTGCCTGTCTGTCTCTCTCTCTCTCTCTCTCTCTCTCTCTCTCTCTCTCTCTCTCTCTTTTTAAAGACAGGTTTTCTTATGTTGCCCAGCTTGCCTAGAATTCACTGCATAGCCCAGGCTGATCTCAGACTCATGATCCTTTTCCCTCAGCACCCCCAGTTGTTGGCATTATAGGTATACTTTACCATGCCCAGCTAGGTCATGAGGTTTTTGAGAACTGAAGAGTTAACAACAGGTGGTGCGAGACAATTGTCTATTTTCTGTCAATTATGTTTTAAATAAACGCTGATTGTCCAGTAGCCAGGCAGGAAGTGTAGGCGGGACAACCAGACAGGAAGTAGAGGCGGGTCAATGAGAACAGGAGAATTATGGGAAGAGGGAAGCTCCCTCTGCATTCCTGTCCAGACACAGAAGAAGCAAGATGTGACTACGCCTCTGAAAAAGGTACTGAGCTATGTGGAGAACACAGATAAGAATAATGAACTAATGTAAGGTATAAGAGTTAATAAGAAGCCCAAGCTAATGGGCCAATCAGTTTATAACTAATGTAGACCTCTGTGTGATTTCTTTGGGACTTAATGACTGCGGGAACTGGGCAGGACAGAAACCTCAGACAACAAACAGGAATTTGAATGACATGGAAACAGAGAAGAAAAAATTTCCAGGGCCACCATTGTGTTTAGCTCTGTGACAAAATATATGCCCCGAGAAAATTCACCTGTAAGGAGGAGAGGTTCATTTGGCCCATGGTTTCAGTCCCTGGTCACTTGCTTTGAACCTGTGGTGACACACAATGCACAGAGCAAGAGGACATGAATGTCTGACAGCAGAAGAAAGTGAGGAAAGGGCCCCAGTCCGATACTCTCTTAAGAGCATGCCCCCACAGCCTATCTTCTATCCAATGGAAAGGTTTCCAATGGAACCTAGAAAAGGGTCTGATACCCTCTTAAGATCATGCCTCCACAGCCTATCTTCTTTCCAATGGGGCCCTATCCCTAGAGGTTCCACTTCCCCAAAGCACAACAGGCTGAGGACCAAGCCCCTCAATACACAGGTCTCTGGGGGACATTCGGGATCCTAACTATGAAGCCCTCAATTATCTCTGAGCATCAAGAATGTAGTGAATGAGAAACACGAACCTCCAGGCAGAGAGCTCACACATCGTTCAGCACACTAGTTGGAAATATTCCTGCACCAAGAAGCATGATCAGAAAAGAGACGATCATTGAACCCCTCCAGAGAGAAACAGCTCTCACACGAAGCTGGAAAACCTGAGTAGCATCTGATTGCTGGAACTGAAATTAGAAGACAATGCACGAACGACCCCAGCATTCCCAAGGGAGGGGAATCCCAGCACAGAAGCCTGTTTCTCCAAACTATCAAACACGGGCAGAGTCTAAATTCTTCAAGCACATAAGACCCAAGAAACTTGCTCTCATACTGTCGTTCTTATGAAGCTACTCTTCTCAGAGACCGATCCAGAAAGAGAAAGGACGATGTTCCACTCAGGAAATGAGCGTGAAGGTTTCTGGGGAAGAGAGAGAGCGGTGACCTAAGTATGACAGCTGTGCGGGTGGACTAAAGAGCAACCAGGCCAGGCTGCAGCGGTAAAGATGGTTGCTGGGGGCGGGGTCAAAGAAAGCTTAAACTAATAGGATCTGCAGTATGTTTGTAGGAATTGAGAAGAGATGTACTATTCTACCAGAGAGTTCTGGGATAAAGAAATGATGGGTAAATAAAAGACGAAGTCAAGGAAAGTAGTGGGAATATTATTGCTGTTTAAGTCAGGGTTTCACATAGCCCAGATTGGCCTCAAACCTACTGTGTAGCTGAGGGTCCCCTTGAGTCCCTGATCTTCCTGTCTCTACTGTCCAAGTGCCAGGATTACTGACCTGGTGAATTAGCACACATGCTTTATGCACTCCTGGGGATCGAACCCAGAACCTTGCACATGGTCAAGGCTCTTATCAACAGCACTACATCTGTGGCCACGCTTATTCATCTGAAAGAAGCGCAGAAGCACAAGAAACAGACGTCAAGAGATCTTAAAGTTGACATACCCTTACTAGGAAAAGTGGGAAGGGAATACGTGCGTATATGTAGACATCTGTCTGTGTATGGGATTCTGGGTACCGACAGATCAAAGGAGCCAAATCTTCAGCTGAAGGGATGGCTAAGCAATAGAGCATACTTTTAGTATGGGCAGGGTCCTAGAGTTGATCTTTATTGCTAAATGAACAGCAAAATAAAATAAATATACATATTATACATTCTCTAAGCAGATGTTTTGCCACCTGAGTCCCCATTGGTGAAAAATATAGCATTTTAAGCATTTTATTTAAAAATATGTTCCAAGGGCCAGGCGGTGGTGGTGCCCACCTTTAGTCCCAGAACTCAGGAGGCAGAGGCAGGCAGATTTTTGAGTTCAAGGCTGGCCTGGTCTATAGACCCAGTTCCAGGACAGCCAGGGCCACACAGAGAAGCCCTGTCTTGAAAAAGACAAACAAAAATGTTCCAAAGGATTGGAGAGATGGTTCAGTAGTTAAGACCATTTGTGGGCCAAGCAGTGATGGCACACACCTTTAATCCCAGCATTTGGGAGGCAGAGGCAGGCGGACCTCTGTAAGTTTGAGGCCAGCCTGTTCTACAGAGCAAGTTCCAGGAGGCTCCAAAGCTACACAAAGGGAAAAAAGAGCACTTGTGTTAGGTGTGCATGGCAACCACTATGGAAATTCCCATTCACCTGTGGTTTCTAAAAATGGACCCACTGGTGAAGAGATGGCTCAGCAGTTAAGAGCACTGGCTGTTTTTCCCAGCACCCACATGGCAGCTAACAACCCTCCTTAACTACATTTTAGGAAATCTGACACCCTCTTCTGCCTTCCATTGGCACTAGACATGCACATGGTGTGTAGACAAACATGCTGGCAAAACTCCACATGCATAAAAAAAAAAACCCTCAAGTTCAATTCCTGCACCCACATCAAGCAGCTCACAAACACTTGTGACTCAAGTTCTAGGAGAATTTGATGTTGTTGGCCTCCTTAGGCACCCACCTCTGGCATAGCCATGCGTAGACACATATACATAATTAAAAATAATAAAAATAAATTTAAAAATATATTCCAAGAGCTTGACCTAGTAGCCAACATCTGTAATTTCAATATTTGGGAGGAAGACCGGGCATTCCATCCTTAGTTTCATAGTGAGATCAAGGTCAGCGGTAGGATACAGTCTACTCCCGAACCTCAGCCTGTTATAGTGTTCATAGCTGTGTTATTCTCAGTAGTAAAACAAAACAAGCACAAGAAAAAGCAGAGAGACCCAATGTTTACCACAGAATGAATGGACACCCATGATATGGTATATCCGGCACAGCTAACCGTGTTTGGCTACAGAAAGAAAGGGAATGCTGTCATATGCGGTAACAGCGAGTTCTGGGAAGCCTGGCCTGAAATGTATATCTGGCCTAGGCTGCCTTAGCCATGCAGCAATTCCATCTTGGTCTCTTGAGTCCTGGGATTACAGGTAAGTGCACCATGTCTACTTTGTCCATCATTTTAACATCACGATTTTCCCTTTAAATTCCACATCTTTCTTCCCTCAGAACCACTTTCCTAGCCGGGCGATGGTGGTGCACGCCTGTAGTAATAGGAGCCGTGAGCTGCTTCCCGCCACCCGGCAGCCATCACGGCTAGCTTTGCCCGAAATAATTACACGGACACTGTATTCATTTAATCACTGCTTGGCCATTTCTATCTAGCCTTTTCTAGGCTAACTCTCGCTCCTGGACTAACCCATTTCCAATCATGTGTGTCGCACCCCAAGGTGCGCTTACCAGGAAGATTCTAGC
>NC_022031.1:31223820-31225159 GCF_000317375.1 Microtus ochrogaster
CCAGCCTGGTCTACAAGAGCTAGTTCCAGGACAGGCTCCAAAGCCACAGAGAAACCCTGTCTCGAAAAACCCCCAAAAAAAAAAAAGAACCACTTTCCTGATTGAGGTAAAAAGCTGTGGAATCTTTTGAATTTTGAATAGGTAAGGTCCTCTTTGAACAGAAGTCCTCTGGCTGAAGGGGATGTGGAGCCTGGCCTGCTGCTTCTGTGCTTTAATGTGTATTCTCACTCGGTTACATCGTAGTCAAGCAAAGCATTAATTGGGGCCTTTCGCTGAATGATATTCAATAAATATGCTAGACTAGAAGCCCAAACAACTTCCTAGACCAGGAAGCCAATAGAGGGAATTAAAAGGGGGTCTGGAGAGATGGCTTGGTGGATAAAGTACTGAATATTGAGGATAGAAGTTTGCATACCCAGAACTCATCTAAATGCCGGGGTGAGTGTGGTGGCCTGCCATAATTCCAGATCCCAGAAGGCAGAGAAGCATATCGACAGCTGTACTGACAGGCTCTTGGGTTCACTGGAGAAACTCTGCCTCAAAGGATAAAGTAGAGACTACTGAAGAAGACTCCTGACATACATACCCACATGCACCCACATACATGTAGAAATGCATACCTACATGTACCCTCACACACGTAAACATACGTATCAAACATGCATACTTAAGGCACCCACATACATGTTAACATGCATGCCCACACACACGCATGTAAACATGCACATATATACTGTATACATGCAAGCTCGTATACATACAAACCACACACATACATGTGAAAAAATAATAAACAAGTTCTGTTTTGTAGCAAAAAAATTATTTCACTAAAAAGGTGTATCTTGTAGGGTATGGTGGTACAAACTTGGAAGCCTAACATTTGGCAGGCTGAAAAAGGAAGATTGTTCATGAATTGCAGACTAGCCTGGTTACAGGGGAGTTCTAGGATAGCCAAGCCTATATAGGGAGACCTTCTCTTAGAAAAAGAAAGAACAAAAGAAGGGAAAAAAAGAAAAGAATGTAAACAAAGAATATTTGTCTTTGAAGGGATTTGAGAGGGGACAAAGTTGGAGAGATGGCTTAGTGTTTTAGAGTACTTGCTGTTCTTGCAGAGGACCTGTGTGTAGGTTTGGTTCCCGAGCACCCACATGTGGCTCACAACCACCGTTCCAGAAGATCCAATGCCCTCTCTTCTGAACTCTGCAGGTACCATGCATGCACATGGTGCACATACATGCAGGCAAACAACACTCAGATCTATATCTATATCTATATCTATATCTATATCTATATCTATATCTATATCTATATCTATATCTATATCTATATCTATATCTAT
>NC_022031.1:31225259-31228798 GCF_000317375.1 Microtus ochrogaster
TATATCTATATCTATATCTATATCTATATCTATATCTATATCTATATCTATATCTATATCATCTATATCTATATCTATATCTATATCTATATATATTTAAGAAAAGTTTAAAGAATCTGGGGATCATTATCATAAAGTAAGTGGATATAAGGTGTAATAAGGTGGTAAGTAGACAGTCTTTCAAACAAAATGAAACAAAGCAAAAGCTTCACATGTATTCTCTGTTTCAAGCTTTGGGGATCCAGCCTTATATGAACAGGTCAATTAAAGGGGGTAGTGGAGGAAAAAACACACACGCATTTCTTACACATTTATTTATTTTGTTTTTTTGTTTTGTTCTTTTGAGACAAGGTTTCTCTGTACCTTTGGAGCCTGTCCTGGAACTAGCTCTTGTAGACCAGGCTGGCCTCGAACTCATAGAGATCCGCCTGCCTCTGCCTCCCAAGTGCTGGGATTAAAGGCGTGTGTCACCACTGCCTGGCTTTCTTACACATTTAGTAAAAGCCCCAGAACCAATCTTTCCTTCCTTCCTTCCTTCCTTCCTTCCTTCCTTCCTTCCTTCCTTCCTTCCTTTTCTTTCTTTGTCTGTTTTGTTTTGAGACAGGGTCTCGCAGTGTAGCACTGGCTAGGCTAGCCTGAAACTTGCTTTGTAGATCAGGCAACCCTTGAATTCACAGAGATCTGCTCACATCTGTGTTCTGAGTGCTGGGATTAAAGGCACACACTGCCATTTTACAAATCTTCACTAAAATCTTCATTATAACATAGTTGAGATTTGCTGGGTTAAACAAGGTATTCATGTCCCCAAGACACTTTTTTTTTTAATTTTATTTTTATATTTCACTCCTGGTATGGGTTCGAAATCAAACTCAAGTCCTCTGGAAGAGCAGTAAGTGCTCTTAACCACTGAGCCAGCCCATCTCTCCAGCTTTGGGCTATGTAGAGAGCATCAGAATCATCAGTACCCCTCAGTATCAAAGGCAGTAGCTACAATCTATTAGCATTCAGGAGAGAGCCTCAGAAGCTTCCAAGGACAAAGGCTGTTTCTGTCTATTTACTGAGACACTCCCAAGGCTGAGGACTGGCTCCTTCAGGACACAGGATTGGTTGATCTTCCTTACCTGTTTTCTTTGTTCAGTGCAAACACGGACACCGACGCTGATTTGTTGACTTTAACTGTGTGTGTGTGTGTGTGTGTGTGTGTGTGTGTGTGTGTGTATGGCGGTGGTGGGGTGGTGGAGGGTGTGGGGGGTTTGAGGGGGGAGTCTAGTAGCGGGACCTCTCACAAATCGGCCAGTCCTGTACCCCCGAGTGTCTCTGCCCGGTCCCTGCACTTCTTTAGCCTGTCTTCTCTGCCTGCTGATAATGTGTGATGTGATTTTGTTCCTGGTTCAGCCCCTGTCTCCCTTGTAATCTCTGGAAAGAATTCAGGCACAGAATGTGACAAGGGAGACAGGCAGAGGTCACCGAAAAGCAAGTACAGTCCACTCTCAAAGATAACAATGGCAGTGGCCAAAGAGACCACACTGACCCAAGCACCACGTTAGATCGGGTCTGCTCTAGCTGCTCTGCTAACGAAAAAAGAACCTCCCTGTCAGGTCAGAGTCCTATCCAAGTGATTGCTACAGCTGTTTGGTCTGCCTGGCCTTGGCTTTTACAGAAAGGAGCTCAGTGAGGCTCCTCATGGACTAATGTTTGACCAGAAGGCCTCCTGCTATGCAGCAGTCTTAGGAGGTTCAGAGAGAGCTTGGTGGAGCCTGGGTCAATGGTTATCTCAGGCACCCTGGGAGAGCACGTCAGCCTGGAGGCTGCTTTTCCTTCCATAGCCAGATGATTCAGGCCTGATTTTCTGATCCTTCATTAACAAGCTTTTACTTCACAGTCTGCTGACTACAGAGTGGTCCTGCCCCCAACATCCTCCGAGACTTCTTACCTCTGACTTCTCACATCCTCTTCGCTAGGATGTCAAATCTTCCTGTCACCCAAGACCACCCTCCTGTCAGGAATTTACTTTTTGTCCTGGGCTGGGAGCTCCAGGTGTCTGCTGCTCTGTGCGTTACTGAGTACTTGCACAGTTTGGGCAGAAACCGGAAGTTGAGTGAGAAACGGGGAGTCTAGCCTACTTTTAAGTGCCCGGGATCAAGCAGGGGTGCCAAAAAGTCGGAAGAGGGTGCGAATCCCCAGGCACTGCAGTTCCGGGCAGCTGGGTGCCCCTGGAAACTAAAGTAAGGCCTTTACCAGCTGCTGCAAGGGCTTGTCTCTAATTTCCAGGCTGGCCTGGGATTCCGTCTGGGAAACAGACCTTCATCTTCCCAGTTCTGCCTCAGTGCTGATGCGGGGCGTACAGGTGAATGCCTGGCTGTGCTCTATCATTAAAGTGGTCCTCTCTCACACAGACTCGGGAGGGGAACTCCCATAAACCAGATCTGGAATCACTGAGGCCGATGTACTTCTGAGCACAAATGTCTATTTTTGTTTCAGTATTTTTGAATAATGAGTTTTTTAATTTAGCACAAATATTAAAAAAAATCCCCTTCCAGGTTAGGCTTTCTATTTCCCTCTCTGAAGACCTCTCTTGTGGTATATGTTCACACAAACAGACACAAATAAAGGTGAAAATAAATCTCCTTAAGAACTCAAAGTAACAGCCAGGACTGTTCCACAGAGAAACTCTGTCTCTATAAACAAAACACAAACAAACAAAAAGAATCCAAAATAATAAGAATAACAGTAATAATTTTTAGGGCTCAGTAGTAGAGTCTTTGTCTATCATGTGCAAAGACTGAGGTTCAATCCCCAGCAATGCCAAATACTGAAGATTAAAAAAATAATAATAGGGAGAATTGTTTCTGTGGGTAACGACTTGCTGAGCAAGTGTGAAGACATGAGTTGGGATCCCAGAATTTAAAGCTGAAGAGTTTGTGTTTATAATGACAAGGCTCCTCTGGAGATGGGCGGTGAAGGCAGAAGAATCCGCAGAAGCTCATGGGCCAGATAGTCTGGCATTTGAAGGAGCAACCACAACAGAGAGATCCTGTCTAAAGGTAAAAGTCAAGCACCAACACCCAACAATATTCTCTGACCTCTGCACGTGCACACACACACACATACAGAGAGAGAGAGAGAGAGAGAGAGAGAGAGAGAGAGAGAGAGAGAGAGAGAGAATATGCTCTAGGAATGGTTCTGTACACAGGTGGTTCCAGCAACTGGGAGGCTGAGGCAGGGATCTCAAGTTCAAGGCCAGCCTGAGCTATATTGAGACCCAATCTCAAAACAAACAAAATAACAAAACACAAATCTCAAAGAATTAAGAAATTCTTATTTAATCTGGACCATATTTTCTATGACGAAGTATTTATGATTCCCTTTCTGCGGAAGAGACATTGAACGTTTGCCCAAGGCCTCTAAGTAGTACCACTCACTCCAAGCCTTTCAGATTGCTCTAGTCTAGGACACTCGGGGCCCTCAGGTCCACTCTGAGACACTCGGGGCCCTCAGGTCCACTCTGAGACACTCGGGGCCCTCAGGTCCACTCTGAG
>NC_022031.1:31229050-31234154 GCF_000317375.1 Microtus ochrogaster
TCTGAGACACTCGGGGCCCCCGGCTCCAGTCTAGGACACTCGGGGCCCCCAGCTCTAGTCTGAGACACTCGGGCCCCTGGCTCCACTCTGAGACACTCGGGGGCCCCCTGGCTCCACTCTGAGACACTTGGGGCCCCCGGCTCTAGTCTGGGACACTCGGGGCCTCCGCTCCACTCTGGGACACTCGGGGGGGCCTCCGCTCCCCTCTGGGACACTGGGTAGGACCCCTTGCTGCTCTCACAGGCCTTGAGTTTGTTTCCTAGCATCTGTTTTGGGCACAAAACAACTGCCTATCACTCCAGTTTCTGGTCTCTGCAGGTACCTGTACATATCCACACACAGATTCACACATAATTAAAAATAAATCTTTAAAACAGCAAGAATTAAATTCCCCTTCCCCAAATACAACAAAAAATGCTGACTCCTCCTTGAGAAGCCTATAACCATACCTGGAAGTGCACTCTCCTTTCCCTAAGCTCCTCTATTAACCTTTAATTTACGTTTAAACATTTATTTAATGTGTGCAATGTGTGTTGTGTGGGTGTGGGGGACTGAACTTAGTACCAGGCGCCCTGACCTGCTAAGCCATCTCACCCTGGTGGTTTTTTTCTGCTGCTTTTTTTCCTTCTCTTCCACCTCCTCCCTCCTCCTCATGTTGCCCAGGCCAGCCTCAGATCCCACAGTAGCAGATGGTAATGTCGATTTCTTGCTCTTCCTCTCAAATGCTGGGATTACAGGCATGTGCCACAATGCCTAGCTAAACGTTCTTCCTACCAAACTGCAACTCTGCTTAAGAGGAAAGATGGGAAGGAAGGGAGAAAAAGAGGGAAGGGGGGAGGAAAATACACCAAACATGGAATCTGCTTTTATTAAATCGAAATGACGTATTTGAAATTAAAGTCCAAGGGAAGCTCAAAGTAGCGGTGAGGAGTGATTTTTTAGGTGTCAGGAAGCCCCTGAGTGCACACTGACGAAAGAAAATCCACTGAGATAGAGCTGGGCCACTCATTACACTTCTCTAGTGTGAGTTAGTACAAACTGGAGGCGAGCCGACAGCATTGCTGGGGATGACCGCAGCTTGCACAAGGCCAGACATTTCCTGGATTGCAACACTTCTTGGCCAGCACCTGCCCTTTCCCTCCCTGGCGAAGTCCAGTGTTACTCACTTCTCCTTAGCCTTCGCCAGCCAGCTGGATTCCCTTTACCGCTAGGGTGTGGCTGTTTTTAATACCAGTGTAGGCTGGGGGAGGGGGAGTCGGGGTTGGACTTGCCTGTGAGCCACCTCATCATACTGTCACACTGGGTCATCACTTGCATCAGTAACACTGTGAATCTGGGGTATGACTTCAGCCGAGCAGTGACGGGAATGCCCTGCTGGCAGGCTTTCCGTGGACCCTTGAAAGTCCGTGAGTGGACTGGGGTGAGCCCGGCTGAGTCACGGTCCCTGCTCAGCAGTTATTTTGTCATCATTCATGATGGTGAGCAGCCGCCGAATATTCCAACCTTACACGGTGTTGGCTGCCAGGCTTTGCTTTTAGAACACGGCAGTGACAGGCCAACCCCAAGGCCCTCTCAGAATGGGTCCTGCCTGAGACAGGGAGGATGCTGCCAGCCGTTTTCGGGCCTCTTCTATCCTGCTTCGTGCATTGCCCACCTTTTCTTAGACTCGGGTCTCACTCTAGTTCAGCGTGGCCTCAACTTGTGGCAATCCTCTCAGCCCCTCAGGTTATATAAGATGAACCACCCTACCTGGCTCCCACGAAATTCTGAACCTATCTCTGTCCTCCTGGAGCCCTGCCTCTGAGAATCCCTCCCTCATCCCCCTGCTCTTCCCAATGTCCCCCACGAAATGGGAATTTTTCTAGGGTGTCTGTTTGGCTGTAGATAGTCAATTGAAGTATCTTTCCTAAGAGCTGGGCATGGTGGCTCACTCATCACCTCAGCCTTTGCGCTTCCACAGCATCTCACCAGGGGCTTTAGAGCCCCCTTCAGTATGTGTCTGTGATTTATATTTTACTATTTGTCTCTTTGTTTTGAGATAGGCTATTAACATGTGGTTAAGGACTTGATGGGTACACCGTGATGTCCTCAAACTCACGCCAGTTCTTTTGCCTCTGCCTCTCAAACACTAGGACTACAAGTTTGCACACGGCGCCCAGCTCTATTTACTATTTTGAAATTTTAATTTAAATTTATTTGGGGGATTTGTTTTGTTTTGAGACAGGTTCTGATGTAGTCCAGGTTGGTTTTGAATTTTTGACTCTTTTGTCTCATTTTCCAAGTGCTAGGTATGCACTGCCGTGTCTGGGCTGTATTTTTATTAACCCCATTAAAAAATTGTTACAAGTTTGGTGTAGGAGGTTCTTCTGTCTATGTGTTGCTTTCATTGGTTGAATAAAGAAACTGTCTTGGCCTTTTGATAGGGCAGAACTTAGATAGGCGTGGAAAAGAGAACTGAATGCTGGGAAGAAGGGCAGTGTGGCAGATGCCATGGTTCTCCTGCCCGAGATGGATGCTGGTTAGAGTTATGCCAGTAAGCCACAGTCAAGCGGCGATACACATCAATAGAGATGGGTTAAACTAATATGGGAGAGTTAGCCAATAAGAGACTAGAGATAATGAGCCAGGCAGTGTTTAAATGAATACAGTTTCTGTGTGGTTATTTCGAGTGTAAGCTAGCTGGGTGGGACGAAAAGCAGGCCCACTCTCCCTGCGACACAAGTTGGGCAGTGGTGGCACACTCCTTTAATCCCAGCACTTGGGGGGCAGAAGCAGGCGAATCTCTGAGTTCAAGGCCAGCCTGGTCTACGGAGTGAGTTCCAGGACAGCCAGGGCGACACAAAGAAACCAAACTGTTTGTTTGTTTGTTTGTGTTTGGGCGTGACCACCAAGGGACCTGTGTGGAGGTCAGAGGACAACTGGGAGGAGTCAGGTTCCCCAGCAACTGCTTTTACCTACTGAACCATCTTGTCAGCCCTTAACCCTCTAAGGTTTTAATGGCTGAGCATGGGGGCGCTCACCTTTATTCTCAACACGGGGAAAGCAGAGGCAAGTGGATCTCTGGGAGTTCGAGGCCAACCTCGTCTACGTAGGGAGCTCCAGGTTTGACATTATACATTCCACAATGTGCTGCTGGCTGGTTGAGGACAACTTGACACAAGCTAGAGTCGTCTGATAGGAGGGAACCTCAGCTGAGAAAATGCCTCCATAAGATCTGGCTGTAGGGCGTTTTCTTAATTAGTGGTTGATGGAAGCGGGTCCAGCCCATGGTAGATGGTACCATCCTTGGGCTGGTGGTGCTGGGTTCTATAAGAAAGCAGACTGAGCAAACCATGTTGAGCAAGCCAATAAGCAGCACCCCTCCATGGCCTGTTCATCAGCTCCTGTCTCCAGGATCCTGCCCTGTTTGAGTTCCTGTCCTGACTTTCTTCAGTGATGAACAGCAATGTGGAAGTGTAAACCAAATAATCCCTTCCCTCCCAGATTGCTTTTGAAAGCAAAGACCTAATCCATCAAAGTCCCTAGTTATGGGAAAGTCTCAAAATGTACAAGTCTTGCTTTTCTGGCTTCTGTAGTTCTGCTTCTGGCTCACTGTTCTTGGTAACTGAAGCATGTCAACCCAGAACATGCTTTTGTGCTTCAAACCTCACCCCGAGAAAGGCTCGGAGCTGCAACTGGATCCCAAGCACCATAGTTGCTGGTCAGCTAATAAAAACTTTCTGTTGGTTTAAAGCCAAGTCTGAGCAGTCGTCTTTGGTGAATACCCAACACCACCCATCAACCGATGAATGGAAATTGAAAATGTGGTTCATATACACAATGGAATACTCTGGCTCTAAAGGAAAATAAAATCAGGACATTTTCAGGTAACTGGATGGAACTAGATAATATAATAGCGAGGGAATCAGATCCAGAAAGACAAACACCATACTTGGGGAATCTTTCCTCTGAGCCTTTAGATTTGAGTTCAAAACCTGAAGTAGCTGTAGAAGCCAGGGAAATAGAAAAGACCACAGAGCAAGCTTTCAAAAGGGGGCACTTGGGCACAGGTGCTGTAATGGGAAAATGGGGACTTTAGTGGGGGTGGGGAAAGGCATAAGGCAGAGGGAGAGGGACAGAGAAGAGGGACAAATGGCAGTAAGGATATTTTTAAGCCCATAGGGAAACATTATTTTATAAACTTACTTAAAATTACATATGAGCGTGTATGCACGTACACACATACATGCACTCTAACAGATTTGCTGCTATTGTTTTAAATATATATGGGTGTGTGGTTATGTGCAGCTACCTGAGAAACTTGCGATGTCTGGTTTCTGGAGTTGTGAGTCATCTTACATGGGTGCTGGGAACCCAACTCAGGTCCTCTGGAAGAGCAGCAAGTCTCTACACCTCTGGGACATCTCTCTGGCTGAAATATATTCTTTAAATGGAGTTACTCCACGGGAGTGGTAATACTCCCCTAAAGAGCCATAGACTAACAAAAACCCCAGTGCCAGACATGGGAAATGTCCCTTCATATTGTCAGTCACAGGAATCCAAGAGACTTCCAAACAATATAGCCTGTTGCTGTTGCCCTTGCTTGCCTCCCAAAACTCGAAGGTAAGACCCTATTAGTGAAGATACCACATATTTCAGACACAGGACTTGGAGGAATTGAACTAGAACTGACCTAGGAGTTCCCTTCTGAAGACACTATGCAAACTGCCAAGGGAAAGGAAGAACCTGTCATCCTTCCTGGCTGTAAAGCCTAGGAACCGTAATGATGGCTGGCTCAGCAAGACTTCCCCAATGACAATCAGTGGCTGTTAAGAGAGGATGAATCAGGTTTTTTTCATGAATGAGTTTCCTGATGGGTTATCCAATCCACGTGGTCTGTCTTGAACACATGTCCATTCAAGCAACACTAAATGAACTCAGTTTATGCATGTGTAACAATAATAAAAGAGAAGAAGATATGGATTTGAGGGCACAGGAGAAGTTGGGGGGTAAATATTGTGAATATGGTGCTCTTAAATTCTCAAAAGATTAAAAATTAAATTAAAAATTTAAAAATTTAAAAATTTAAAATAAAATTAAAAATAGCCAGGCGATGGTGGTGCAC
>NC_022031.1:31234310-31235437 GCF_000317375.1 Microtus ochrogaster
AAAATTAAAAATAAAACCTTAAAAGTAAAAAAAAGGGGGGGCTCTCTTTACTTTAAAATTTTTGTTTGTTTCTTGAGAAATCAATCGACTGATTCTTTGGGAGGAAGCCTCTTTCTACGTAGCCCAGTCTCCCTGCTCCGCCTCCCATTGTTGCGGGATATTTTGTCACACTCTGACACACTTTTGAGTAAAGTTTACCTTGAGTCAGAGAGCAGATCCAGCTACTAGCTGACGAAAATTAGCCATAGGGGTTTTGGACAGAGAGATATAGAAACTAGTCGGGAGGACTTAGAAAGATTCTAGGCCCTTTTGGATGGAGGAAGGAGAAAGAGAGGAGGTCACTGATCACTTTTCCGATGCTTCAGTGATCAATCAGGTTCTTACCCCCATATCTGACTCCTGAATTTTTATTGATAAATGAATAATTAGATAAACACTTCATCCCAGTGTTGGAATTACAAGTGTGTGTCATCGTGCCAGAAGCTCAGCATGTGTTTTTTTATTGTCTGCTGCTCCTTAACACTAGAAACCACCTTCTGGTTGCTCCTCCATATACCTCGCACAGTGCCTAACACTTTCTCAAAGTCCACTAAATATTCAAAAAACGAAAGATTATAAGAGTACGTGATCCTGTCTTGTTTGGATTCTATTCTTGTGAAAACAGAGGAACCGGAGCAGTGAAGTGGCCCAACAAAAGGGCACTTGCTCATAAGCCTGGTGACCACAGTTCAATCCCTGAGACTCAGGAGGGACAGGGAATGCTCTGGCCTTCACATGGATACTGTGACGCACGTGTGTGCATACTCGCAAGCACATGCATGCTCACACACAAATGAATGTGAAAAAAATGTTTTAAAAGAAAAACGAAACAGAGGAGCCATATGTGTGTTGACTGAGGTGTTAACAGGCTTCTGTCCCACTGGGCCCCCACAGCTGTTCAGTCCCAAAGAAACACACAGATGTCTACATTAATCATAAACTGGTTGGCCTATTAGCTCAGGGTTTCTCTGTGGCTTTGGAGCCTGTCCTAGAACTAGCTCTTGTAGACCAGGCTGGTCTCGAACTCACAGAGATCCGCCTGCCTCTGCCTCCCGAGTGCTGGGATTAAAGGTGTGCGCCACCATCGC
>NC_022031.1:31235537-31236175 GCF_000317375.1 Microtus ochrogaster
GTAGACCAGGCTGGTCTCGAACTCACAGAGATCCGCCTGCCTCTGCCTCCCGAGTGCTGGGATTAAAGGTGTGCGCCACCATCGCCCGGCTTAGCTCAGGCTTCTTATTAATTAATTCTTACATCTTAACCCATAATTCTTGTCTGTGTTAGCCACGTGGCCTGGTACCTTTCATCAGCGAGGCATTCTCATCTACGTCCGCTACGTCTGGGACAACTGCAGGTTGACCTTTCTTCTTCCCAGAATTCTCCTGTTCTCGTCACCCTGCCCCTACTTTCTGTCTGGCTACTGGCCAATCAGTGTTTTATTAAAAATAATACAAGTGACAGGATAAAAGACCATCTCCCCACAGCATATGTGGATTCTGAAATCAAATAAGGTTCAGTCTCTGGCAAGCACTTCTCTGGGAAATGTGTCAGGGGAACTGACTGGAAACATGTTTGAGGATAATTATAGAAAATGAGAGCTGACACACACAAAGTACAATACACATGAAAATGTCATCTAAAACTCATTATTTTATATGCTTTGTTTTTTTTTGTTTTTTGTTTTTTTGTTTTTTTGGTTTTTCGAGACAGGGTTTCTCTGTGGCTTTGGAGCCTGTCCTGGAACTAGCTCTGTAGACCAGGCTGGTCTCG
>NC_022031.1:31236275-31236975 GCF_000317375.1 Microtus ochrogaster
ATTTTATATGCTTATAAAATAATTTTATAAAAAGGCAGGGTTACTGTCATTGAAGAAGCACCTGGTCCCAAAACCATTTAATTATTTTATTTTGAGGCAGGGTCTCATGTATCCCAGGTTGGCTCAAAATAGCTGAAGATTACTTGAGCTCCTGATTCTCCTTCTTCTCTCTCCCAGATCCATTAGAGAAGCCTGTAGGCAAGTCTGTGGGGGCATTTTCTTGACTAATGATTGATGTGGGGGGGCAGACCACTGGGAGCAATGCCATTTCTGGGTGGTTCTGGAACTTTGTGTTGGTTTGAATAAGAATGGTCCCTATAACTATGCTGTGGTGGCACACGCCTTTAATCCCAGTACTTAGGAGGCAGAGGTAGGGGGATCTCTGTGAGTTTGAGGCCAGCCTGGTATACAAAGTGGGTTCTGTTCTAGGACAGCCAAGGCTACACAGAGAAACCCTGTCTCGAAAAACAAAACAACAACAAAAATGTCCCCCATAGGCATATATATGTGTGTGTGTGTGTGTATATACACATACACATACATATGTATATGTTTTTTGAGACAGGGCTTCTCTGTGTAACAGCTCTGGCTGTCCTGGAACTTGGTCTGTTGTTAGGAGCCAATTTTCTCCTAAAATCATTGCAGAAACCATCACCCTAGGGGAGTCTGCAGAGAACCTCACACCCCTAATTATGTTAGG
>NC_022031.1:31245069-31251803 GCF_000317375.1 Microtus ochrogaster
AGCCCATTTATCTTACAGATAGTGCCTCTCCGGGACCCTGGAATAACTGACCTGCCAGACGGTTACCAACCCTAGACTGGTGACCCGTCGAGGCAATTACAGTCTGTAGACCAAGCTGGGCTCAAATTCACAGAAATCTGCCTGCCTCTATTTCCTGAGTGCTGGGATTAAAGGTGTACACTACACCCTCCCCCAACCCTTGCTCCTGTATTTGAAGGCTTAGTCATCAGAGAGTGTCACTATTTAAGAAGGATTAGAAGGCGTGGCCTTGTTTGAGTAGGCGTGGCCTCGTTGAGGAGGTGTATCATTGGGAGGTGGGCGTTGATGTTTCAAAAGCCCAAGCCACTGCTCAGTGTCTCTCTCTTCCTGCTGCCTAGGGATCTGAATGGAGAACTCTTAGCTACCCTCCAGCACCATGTCTGCATGCATGCCGCCATGCTCCCTGCCATGATGATAATGGACTAAACCTCTGAACCTGCAAACCAGCCCCAATTAAATGTTTTCCTTTATAAGAGTTGCTGTGATCATGGTGTCTGTACAGATTAAGACAGACATTATATAAGAAAGCAGGTTGAGCAAGCCAGGAACAACCCAGTAAGCAGCACTCCTTCATGGCCTCTGCTCCAGTTCCTGCTTCCGGGTTCCTGCTCTAATTTCTCTTTATAATGAACTGCTTTCAGTTATAGTGTTTATCAAAGCCATAGAAACCTAATGAGGACACTAGGCAAGCACTCTACCAACTTAGCTATATTCGCAGAGGCCCCTGGATAGTGTGTGTGTGTGTGTGTGTGTGTGTGTGTGTGTGTGTGTGTGTGTGTGTGCCTGTGAATGTATGTGTAATGTAGATGACTGAGGAGGTTAGAGGCATCAGAGCCCCCTTGGAGCTGAAGTTAGAGGTGGTTCTGAGCCATCCAACATGGGTGCTGGGAACCAAGCCTGGGTTCTCTTAACTGCTGCATTATCTATACAGCCCTGCCTCCACCTGAATGTTTTATATGATGAATATTTCATGGGTCTTTGCTCCTTGAAAATATTTAAAAAAAAAGCTAGAAAAAGCTATAAAGAATGGCACTAATCATTATCAAGGACAGAGAGAATTATTTGGTAGTAAAAAATAAAAAAGAGCCAGAATCTCAGATGGCTCAGCAGTTAAGAGAACACAGTTTGCTCTTCCAGAAGCCCAGAGTTTGGTTCCAAACAACCTTCTAAAACTCGTGTCTCCAATATCCAGTGTCCTCACAAGGCACCTGTATAGATGTGCACAAACCCTCACATAATCAACACAACATACACATAGTTAAAAATAAAAGGCAGGAGCTGGAAAAATGGCTTAGCAGTTAAGAGCATGGGCTGTTCCTCTAGAGGACACAGGTTCAACTTCTAGCACCAACATAGAGGCTTCAGTCCCAGGGGATCTGATGCCCCCTCCTGACTGCTTCAGGCACTGCAGGCATGTGGTGTACATACATACAACCAGGCAAACACTCAGACTCAGACATAAAATATAAATCAATCTTTTTTTTTTTTTTTTGATTTTTTGAGACAGGGTTTCTCTGTAGTTTTAGAGCCTGTCCTGGAACTAGCTCTTGTATACCAGGCTGGTCTCGAACTCACAGAGATCCACCTGCCTCTGCCTCCTGAGTGCTGGGATTAAAGGCATGTGCCACCACTGCCTGGCTTCAATCTTTTTTTTAAAAAAGGTAAATCTTTAAATGATTCAAGCTGCAAAAAGATAAGATTAACTATGGATTACGAGAGAGAGAGAGAGAGAGAGAGAGAGAGAGAGAGAGAGAGAGAGAGAGAGCGCCCCTGGAGAGATGGTTCATCAGTTAAGAGAGTACTTGCTGCTCTTGCAGAGGATCTGGGTTCAGTTCAGTTGCTCTTCAGTTCCAGGGGACTGGACACCCTCTTCTGGCTCCTTCAGAAACCAGTCATACACATGGTACACATGCAGACAAATGCTCATACACATGATAATAATAAAACAAATTTTGTTTTGTTTTGTTTTTCAAGATAGGGTTTCTCTATGCAGCCCTGGCCATCCTGGAACTTGCTCTATAGACCAGACTGGCCTTGAGCTCAGAGATTTGCCTGCTTCTGCCTCCTGAGTGCTGGGAATTAAAGCCCTGTGCCACCACCACCCGCCTAAAGTATTTTTTTTTATTGAAAACATAAAGAAAAGCTAGTTTGACAGGCATACCCGAAATGTCTGCTCTTGGGTAGAGGGAGAAGAATCAGGAGTTTAATAAGGTCACTTCCTAATAAGAAACTATATTAATTTGTTTTCGATTGCTATGAACTTTTAGAAGGAAAGGTACATTTGGGTCTTATGGCTCCAGAGGAATAGGAGTCCGTGCCCGTCGTGGCAGAGAACAGGGAAGCAGGCTGGCATGATGCAGGGGCAGCAGTTGAGAGCGCACACCCTGATCCACAGACTGTGTTAGTGTCTGTTCCGTTGCTGTGCTAAGGGACTCTGATAGCTCAGCTTAAGGAAGTAAGGGTTGAAGGTCGGACCTGCTGCGCAGGGGAATTCAGGCAACCGGAACTTGAAGCAGCTGCTCACATTAAGTCTCAGGCAGAAGAAGAGAGCAATGCTTGCTACTGCCCAGCCCCCTCTCCACAGAGTCCAGGATCCCATCCAGGGAACAGTCCCAGCCACACTAATATGTGTTTTCCCACATAATTAACAGAATTAAAAAATCCCCCACAGGCATGCTAGGAGCCTTATCTTCTAGGTGACTAGAAAGCCTATCAAGGTGCCAGTAAACACAACCATCACAGGACTTTGAGACCAGCCTGAGCTATGTCAGATGCTGTCTCAAAAAACTACCTCTTCATCCATAAATAAAAAAGTGTGTGTGTGTGTGTGTGTGTGTGTGTGTGTGTGTGTGTGTGTATGAGTGAGTTCATTAGTGAGGTTGATGGATGGTGTGTGCCTGGAAATCACAGATAGTTTCATGTAGCCCAGGCTGGCCTTCAACACCATATGTAGTTTAGGATAACCTGAATGCCTGATGCCCCTACTAGGATTATGGGTCAGCCCTTTTCAAATATTTTGATTTTACATACTCGGTGTTAATAAATGGGAGCTGGTTTTTGTTTTGTTTGTTTTGTTTTGTTTTCTGGTTTTTCGAGACAGGGTTTCTCTGTGCAGCTTTGAAGCCTGTCCTGGAATTCACTCTGTAGATATGGCTGTTCTGGAACTCACAACAGATCCGTCTGTCTTGAGTTCTGCGATTAAAGGAGTGTACTACCACTGCTGGGCTATAAATGGGATTAAAAAAAAAAAAACAACTTTGAGTTGAGACTGCTCCTGGAGAAGTCTGGGTTCCTGGCTGGAGGGCTCTGTTCTCTAGGCCCTGGGCCCTAACCCCAGGAGGCATATCCCACGTACCACACTCAGCCACCAAACCCCAGAGACTCTGCAGCAGCCTCCCCACAATGCAACTACCCCCACTGCCCCTGGAGAGCATCTGAGACCACTGGAGTCTTGGCCCTGACAACCTATAGAGAGAGCCTTGGCCCCGCCTACACCTGGAGCCCCAGCACCCTCCCAGCATCCACTATAGGCGTGGACCTGCCTGCACTTGGAGGAAGAGTGACCACCTAAGCCACAGGTCTCATCTTTACCAACTGGGAGAAGAGCGACCTCCTGAAGCACAAGTCTCGCCTGCACCCACTGGAGGAAGAGATGGGCATACGACAGTGTAAGAACACATTCAGCAGCATAAAGAGCAATATGGCACCACCAGAACCTGGTGGTCCCACAACAGGAGGACCTGAACATCCTAATCCAGAAGAAGCAGAAGAAAATGACCTTAAATATAACTTTATGAAGATGATAGAGACCCTTAGGGAAAAAATGAAAAATCCCCTTAAAGAAATGGAGGAAAAGACAAACAAAAGGTTGGAAGAAATCAATAACTCTCTTAAAGAAAGCCAGGAAAACCAAGAAAAAAACAACCAAACAGGTGAAGCAAACAGTTCAATACTTGAAAATTGAAATAAAAAGTCAATAAAGAAAACACAAGCAGAGGGGATTCTGGAAATGGAGAATCTGAGTAAACAAATAGGAACTACAGATGCAAACATAACCCTAATGGGGTTACCCACAGAAACAGCTGACCTGAGCTAGTGAGAGCTCACGGACTCTGGGCTGATAGTGGGGGAACCTGCATAGAACCAAACTAAGCCCACTGAATGTGGGGGACAGTTATGTGGCTTGGGCAGTGGTGGGGCATCGGTAGTGGGACCAGAATTTATCCCTAGAGCTTGAATTGGCTTTTTGGAGCCCATTGGTTTTGGAGGGATACCTTGCTCAGCCTAGATACAGCAGGGAGGGCCTGAGTCCTGCCTCAAAGTAATGTGTCAGTCTTTGTTGACTCCACTTGGGAAGCCTCACCCTCTCTGAGGAGTGGATGGGGTGGAGGAAGGTGGGGGTAGTAGGAGGAGAAGAGGGACTGCGAACTGGAATGGGCATGTAAAATGAAAAAAGATTTAAAAAAAAAATGAATTTAATAATAATAAAAAAATCTGAATCTAATAAAAATTTGAATCTAATAAATCACACATTTTAAAATTTAGAAAAAACAAACAAACAAACAAAAAACCTTTGAGTCAGTTTTGCTCTGTAAGCCAGACTAACCTGAATTTTCTCTGTAGTCTATGTTTGCTTGAAACTCATGGCAAGCCTCCTGCCTCAACCACCTGAGTGCTGGGCTTAAAGGAAATGGGAAATGTCCCGGTTGTATACAGAAGTGAAAATGAAACCAGGGAAGGAGAAAGAACAGATGTGGATGTGGGGGCACCTTCCAGTCGAGGTGGGGTGGTGCAGGGCAGGATGGGGGATGGGACTTCCTAGGTGGGCTGGACTTTCCAGGGCTAAGGAAACATGCTGCTCAGGAGAGAAGCGCTTCCCTTCCAGTCAGTATCAATTTTCTTTCTAAATAACTTTCTTTATACTCTCACGAGTAAGGAAAGTTTAGGTGAAATAATGGAATGAGGATCAGGAAATGTAACCCAGGCAATTCTCTCATTTAGCCCCAAATGTGCTAGGACTGCAGGCATGAGCGGCCTCGCCTGGCTCCCACGACTCCCAGTCAACAGAATTCAGCCAAGAGGCTGGGCTAGTTCAGGCCAACGCCTTATGAAAGTCTAGGACTTTGTGCTTTTGAAGTCTTGGAAAACTTGAGCCAATCCACAAAATAACTATTGTCCTGCTGAAGTGACCAAGAGAGAGTCTGAGCTCTGGGCCACATGACTGGCCCCTGGCAGGCCCAGAGACGGAGCAGAAGGACCCAAACTACGGTCATAAGCGGAGGGAGCTCAGAGACTAAGGAACCGCTCTACTTCCGGCCTTTTGTCCCTATTAGCCATGGTCTTTTTTTTTTTTTTTTTTGGAAGTAATTTCTTATGCATCAATAGCACCTCTTTAAGAGATTCTATCAGCAAGTAAGGCCAATGACTGGGAAATGGAACCTTGTGAAATATAAAAGCATCTCTACCAGCAAAGGGAACTGTTATCAAGAAGATAAGCAGCCCACAAAGAATACATACATCAGACAAATGATTAATATCCAGAATATATAAAAACATGAACACTGATTAAGAAATCAAAGAACCAGGACTAGGGAGTTGGTTCAGTGGTTAAGAACACTATTGTTCTTACAGAGGACCCAGCTTCACTTCCCAGCAGCCACAGGGCAGCTCACAGTTATCTGTAAGTCCAGTTGCAAGGAGATCCAATGCCTTCCCCTAACCTCTGAGATCACCAGGTACCATAAATGGTGTGTACACACATATCCACAGCCAAAGTACTCGTAGACATAAACAAAGCTTAAGAAAACAACAACAAAGAACCCAATTTTAAAAATGGGTTAAATAACTTATCAGAGAGTCCCCAAACAAAGGCATACAAATGTCCAATATATATTTCTAAAGTCTTCAACAGGATTAGTCATCACAGAAATGCAAAATAAACTATTTCGAAATTTCATTTTACCTGTCAGAGTGACCATTATCTCGAAGACGAATGAGAACGGGTGCTAGAGAAGATGGGAGGACCTGTCCCCTGTTGGTGAGAGAGCAAACTGGTATGACTACCAGAGAAATCCGTGTAGACGTTCTTCAGAAAACTAACCCTAGAGCAAACGTGCTCAGCGGTGCCACTCCTGGGCACACGCCCGAGGGTTCCACATCCAACTGCAGACTCTTGCACATCCACGCTCATTGCGGCGCATCGCCGATGGAATCAGTCTAGACGGCCATCGGTAGAGCGGAAAATGAAAACGTGGTACGCATACACCCTAAAGAAAGGTGCGGGACTAGAGGGATAGCTCAGTGGTTAAGAGCACTTACTGCTCTTACCGACGACCCAAGTTTGGCTCCCGTCACCCACGTGTAGCTCACAACCGTCTGTAACTCCAGTTCCAGGGGATCTGACATCTTTCTGGCCTCTGTGAGCACAGACATGCACATGGTACACCTACCTGCATGTAGACATGAACTTACATACATAAAATATTTTTTAAAAATTAAATTTGCTACAGAGAAATCCTGTCTCGAAAAACCAAAAAAAAAAAAAAATTAAATTTGTTGACAAGAGGGTGGAACTGGACAGACAATACTGTATCAAGTGAGATAATTCAGTTCCAGAAAAATATTACATTCATTCAGATCCTAGTTCATCCTCTCCCTCTCTCTCTCTCTCTCTCTCTCTCTCTCTCTCTCTCTCT
>NC_022031.1:31251903-31286831 GCF_000317375.1 Microtus ochrogaster
TCTCTCTCTCTCTCTCTCTCTCTCTCTCTCTCTCTCTCTCTCTCTGTGCGTGCGCGTGCGTGCGTGCGTGCGCAGAGGTCACAGAACTAGAATAGGACGAGGAAAAGGGGGAAGAGGCTTTAATAAAAAGGAGCAGGAAACTATTAGAAAATGTAATATGAAAGTGGAAGGGGAAGATTGCGAGGCCAGAAAGAGGGACAGGAGGGAGGGAGGGAAGGACTTCAGCAGGGGTTGGGTGCAGAGGGAGGGAGGGAGGGAGGGGCTTCTGCAGGGGTTGGGTGCAGAGGGAGGGAGGGAGGGAGGGGCTTCTGCAGGGGTTGGGTGCAGAGAGAGGGGCAGGAGGGCGTGAGGGAGGGGCTTCCATCAGCAGGGGTTGGGTGCAAAGAGAGGGACAGGAGGGAGGGAGAGAAGGGCTTCCATCAGCAGGGGTTGGGTGCAAAGAAATGGGGAAAGGAGGAAGTGAGGGTAGGATTAACCAAAACTAAGTATATATGAAAATATCATAAGAAAATATGCAACTTTGTAAGGGTATCTTAGGAAAACTCCTCTAGCTGGGTGTGAGGGTACACATCTGTGATCCTGGCACTCCAGAGATGGAGCAGGAAGGAGACTCGGGAGTTCAGGGCCAGCCTTGGGTACAATAACAAGTGTAGAGGCCAGCATGGGCTCTAGGAGTCTTTGTCAAAATAGACAGATAGGCAGACAGAGGGGTAGGCAGCTAGGTAAGCAGGGGGAGGTGGATAGATGGATGGATGGATAGACAGACAGGTGGGTAGATAAGGGTGTGGTGTGCAGGTGTCTGTAATTCTAACAATTGAGAGGTTGAGGCAGGAGACTCAGGAGTTCAAGGTGAACCTGGCTGCATGAGCGCCCACCTCACAAGAACAAGTAATAGTAATTATTAATAAATAAATAACGGTTTTTCTTTTCCAGAGTTTCTTTTTTGTGATAAATGCAAGAATTCTAGCAGTACTCACACGCCTGCATGCATCGGCCCTTGTTGCTCTGGTTACCGAATTAGGCTTGCCATTCAAGGGTCCATTTCACTGTTCCCACTCCTGCTCAGCCCCCTTCTACTTCCCATGATGTAGGCTGAGTCTATAAGTTTAGCACAGGAGAGGTCCTGGGGCCCCGCAGCTCAGCTCCCAACTCACGACTAGGTACATTCAAGATTCCTAGTTCACAGGCTGACACAGCAGCTTCTTCAAGTTACATTCAGGGGAACAGAGCAGCTACTAACTGGCTATCTTGCACAGTACAAAGACTTCCAGTTTTAGAGGATTTTGCTAGTGAGTCATTAAGTTAAAAAAGGAAATCTGTATCAGTAATAAATCTCTTTAGAAGTACTCTGTGTTCCTTTAAAAATTGATTGTTTCTAAATGGCTACCTTGACTAACATCAGAAGAACAGATTTCTGATGTGATAGAAATTGGTGCTTTCTGAGAAATTGTTCCTAGTTTGTGCTTCTGTTTTGAAGTGGGCGCAGGAGATTTTTCTAAATATTTTATTGCTGGGCAATGGTGGTGGTGGCACATGCCTTTAATTCCAGCATTCCGAAGGCAGAGGCAGGAGGATCACCATGAGTTTGAGGCCAGCCTGGTCTACAGAGTGAGTTCTAGGACAGCCAAAGCTATACAGAGAAACCTGGTCTTGAAAAGACAAAAAGCAATATATTTTCAATTACATGTATAGGAATATGTGCATGTCAGTGCAAGTGTCTGGAGACACCAGAAGAATCTGTTAGGTTTCCTGTGAATGATTTCATGTGGGTGCTGGGAATTGAACCCCATTCCTCAGGAAGAGCAGTCAGTGCTCTTAACTGCTGAGCCATCTCCCCAGCCCAGTATAGGAGATTTCTTATGAAGGTTACTTCTATGGATTTAAATTTTTCAATAAATTTAGTGTGTGGTGTGTGTGTGTGTGTTTCTTTTATTTTTGAGGCAAGATCTCATTCTGTAATAGTGGCTAGCCTAGAAGTTGCTATATAGACCAGGCTTGCCCTAAACTCACATAGGTCTGACTGATTTTGGCTTTGTTTGGTTTTGTTTGCTTGTTTGTTTTTGGGACAGAATGTCACTGTATAGCTGCGACTGCTCTGGACCTCACTATGAGACTAGGCTGCCCTCAAACTCACAGAGATCCACATGCTTCTTCCTCTTGAGTGCTGGGAGCAAAGGCACAAGCCGCCATGCCTCGCCCCTTTTTCTTTTTAAATTACATTTTATTTGTATGTGTGTGGGTGTGGGAGGGCACACACATGCCACAATACAGAGGTCGGAGGCTAGGTGGGAACTGGTTCTTTCCTTCTATTACAGGTTTCTGAACTGAACCACACTGTCAGTTTTGCGTTCCATACTCCAGCAGTGTTCTCAGTATCGACGTTTATAAATTCAAAGTATCGATAAGCAAAGGAAGAGGCTGGGGACTGCCTGCATGATAACCAGGTTCTGCTGAGCTTCGGAAGACTCGCCTGGCTCTGCAGGACAAGCTGGCACCCGCAGGCAGGCACTGCCGGGTGAGCATGAGCAAGGAGATCCCACTGGGCCAGGGATTCAACTCCTCATAGACCTTCTGTGAGGATTTTGGGAAAAGCACGAGAAGCAGCACCCTGGCCCCTTGGTCACTTTCGGAAAAAAAAAAAAAAAATCCTTGAGAGTTGGAAAAATTGTGTCTGTAAAGAAAGTTGAAGTTTGGCCAAGATGGGCTAAGCTCAATTGTGACAGGGAGATGAAGAATTGTATTCTTCTGAAAGGTGACAAGAAAGAAAAACAAAAGGCAGCTATGTTCTTGAAAGACTACCACCTGCTTCCTGCCACCTTCCTGATTTGTTCTGAACATCACCCCAAACGAAGAGTGACTGTCCAGGCCTGTCTATCGGAGATACCGCGTGAAAGCTGGCTGAGACGTGGTCTGAGCCGTCAGCCAAAGATAAGCAACCCCATGGGCAGACGGTTATCGTAGAGGAGATGCTTGGAAGGGTATTGCTGCACACATACCAAGGGCAAAAGTGAAGCAGGAATGAGAAGACACTGGCAGTGAAGAGAAGGAAGCTGAAGATGATGAGCAAGATGAGGATGAAGAGTAAATGGCTGTCCTGTATACTGTAGTGTGTGTGTGTGGGGGGGGGGTGCGCGCGTGCGCGCGAGCCATGAGTTCAGGCAATTGCTTTGCTAAGAACGTGAAAACTCAAGTCTAGCTCAACATTATCTTCAGTATAGGAACTGTACAGATTTTCGTATAGCTAATAAGATTCTTTATAGAGAAAATACTCACTTAGAGTCTGACTGTGGTGTCAAACACCTATAATCCCAGCACTCTAGAAGCAGAGGCAAGCAGATCTCCAAGTTTGAGGCCAGCTTTGTCTAGAGTGAGTTCCAGGACAGCTAGGGCTAATAGAGAAACCCCATCTAAAAACAAACAAACAAACAAACAAACAAACAAACAGCAAAATACACTTTGTACCTTTTTGAGGGGCTACTATGTACAGTTACATTTAAAGCTTTTTATGTTGAATGGTCCTAAATATTTAGTGGTTCTTTAATTTCTTATATATGGTAGCATAACAAACTTCATAGGACTTCATATTACCAGTAATACAATACCAGTACAAATACAGAATAAAATTATGAATCTTAAAAAAATACAGCAAACAATTCTTAAAAAGACAAAAACAAAACAAAACAAACCACTGAAGATGCTTTGTGTCCTGCAGATTCAAACACTCATCAGAGAGTTAATCCTCTGTGTAAAAATAAATAAGCACACATCTTATTAGTGTGTAAATCTTCCTTTGTTTTTTAGTAAATGCTAAAATTATATGTAGAGTAAACAATAGAAAAGTATATTTCTTGGTTCTGACTAGAAGATGTAGTGGGTAAAGTGTTTGCTGACCCTGAGGACATGAGTCACGTCCCCAACGGCTACTGTGAAACTCTAGGCAGAGCCATGCAGAGCCTATAACCCCAGCACCAGGAAGCACAGAAGAGTCTCCAGGCTCCCTGGCCAGCTAGCCCAGGAGCCCCAGGTTCAGTGAGAGAGTGTCTTACCTAGAGTTTCTATTGCTGTGATAAAACATACAACCAAAAGCAACTTGGACAGGAAAGGGTTTGTTTGGCTTGTATTTCCTGGGTCACAGGTCCACTAAGGGACGACAGGACACAGCTCAAGGCAGAGTAGGAACGTGGAGGCAGGAACTGGAGCAGAGGCCATGGAGGAGTGCTGCTTGCTGGCTTGCTCAGCCCTCTTTCTTATGGCACTCGGGACCACCAGCCTGGGGATGCCACACACCTGGTTCTCCCCCATGAATCAAGAAATGTGCCACAGGCCAATCTAGTGGAGGTATTTTCTCAACTGACGTTCCTTCTTCCCAAATGACTCTCGCCTGTGTTCGTTTGACATAAGACCAGTCAGCACAGACAGTATGCTCAAAAAGGAGTGAGGAAAAAAAAAAGAAAAAAGAAACAAAGCAAAGGAATGAAAAACAATTGAAAACAAAAACAAACCTATGAGATGGCTCATTGGGAAAAGTTTCTTGACGCCAAACTCAGCAACAGAGTTTGATCCCCAGGAACCATACAGTGGACATTGTCCTCTGACCTCTGCTCTGCTGCGGGCATCTTATCTATGTTGTGTCCTGATGTCTAATTAGAGTCAGGCGTTGGCTCTGGCGAGGGTGGAGGGGAGGGGAGTCCATAGTCAACTGATCAGAAGGGATCAAGGGATCACAGAGTTTCCCTAGACTCAAGAAAGGCCTGTGGGGAAGAGGAGGCGAGGCTAGATGGTTGAGAGGGCCCTTTCAAGCCAGGAAGCTAATGATGGCACTACGTCCAGGTCATTGTCACTGGTTCTTATCTTTATATTTGTCCCCAAGTTTTATTTTACAATAAAAGAAATCTCAATACTAGTGTACACTCACACACACAATTAAATGAATTTCTCAATGATTTTTTCATTAAATATTTTATTTGTATACCTTTTATAAACCCCATGGTGGTAAATGCCTTTAATTCCAACATTTGGAAAGCATAGAGGAAGACAGATCTCTGAGTTCCAGGCCAGCTGAGACTTCATAGTGAAATAGAGTCTCAGAACAAGAAAAGAAAGATAAAAAGGAGTCTCAAGTATAATAGAACCTCTTAGAAAACCCTGTTAGCAGCAGGCGGTGGTGGCGCATGCCTTTAATCCCAACACTTGGGAGGCAGAGATAGGCAGATCTCTGTGAGTTCAAGGCCTGCCTTGTCTACAAGAGCTAGTTCTAGGACAGGCTCCAAAGCTACTGAGAAATCCTGTCTCGAAAAACCAAATGAAAAAAAATACAAAAAAAAAACCCCAAAAAACAAAAAAAACAAACCCTGTTAGCCAGAAATGTGGACACATTTCTGTAATCTCAGCATTTGATAGGTAGAAGTAGAAAAATTAAAAGTTTAAGA
This sequence comes from Microtus ochrogaster, assembly GCF_000317375.1. Lineage (NCBI taxonomy): Eukaryota > Metazoa > Chordata > Mammalia > Rodentia > Cricetidae > Microtus > Microtus ochrogaster. The sequence continues at coordinate 31,257,333 of NC_022031.1, forward strand.
CCAAGCCGGGCGGTGGTGGCACACGCCTTTAATCCCAGCACTTGGGAGGCAGAGGCAGGAGGATCTCTGTGAGTTCGAGACCAGCCTGGTCTACAGAGCGAGTTCCAGGACAGGCTCCAAAGCCACAGAGAAACCCTGTCTCGAAAAACCAAAAAAGAAAAAAAAAAGTTTAAGACCATCCTCTAATACCTGGTAAATTCAAGGCCAGTGTGGGCTGAAACCTTGCCTAAAATAAAAAAATAAAATAAAACAAAAAGCCCTTCTATGGATGACCATAGAAATCAGGACAGACATTTTTTGTTTGCTACTTTTGTTTTATTCTCAAATATTGTTTTTCTAGTCTTCCATATAATTTTATTTTCTACTTTCAACTATAATAATACAACACCCTGAGTTCTTCTAGTCTTTATTTTTTATCCTGTGGTAGGGCTGTAAACTTGGGCTTATCTAATCCACTTACAGACAAAGCAAATGCCACTTCTTGAAATGGTCCCACTATGGACACCCACCCCAAACCACGTCCTCGCCTGGATTGATCTTCACCGCCTATCATTTCAGCCTTGAACTTTTCCATGGCTTCCATGACTTTGCCATGCTTTTCACTGTATTGCTACCACCCGTGGGACCCTGAGGCTTCTTCTCGGAGCTGTCTCTCCCAGAGACTGCACACCCCACTCCCTGCTTTCCAGAATCACTGTCTCCTTTCAATGGAATCATCTAAGCTTGCCTTTGATTCATTTTTTTAAAGGTAGGATCTCATGGACCCCAGACTGGTCTTGAACTCACTACGTTGCTGAGGATGACCTTGAACTCCTGATCTCCCTACCTTACCTTTCCAATACTGAGGTCATAGGTATGTGCTACAATGTTAGGGATAGGGCCCAGGGCTTTGTGCAGGCTAGGCAAACTCTCTGCTAACTGAACTACATCTTTAGCCACCTTGCTCTGCTTTGTTGAGACAGGGTTTTGCTATGTAGCCCCAACTGGCCTGGAATCCACCACGTTGACCATACTGGCCTTGAATTTGTGCAGATGATCCTTGTCTCTGTCTCCTGAGTGCTGGGATAATGGACGTTTCTGTGTTCCTTCCTTCCTAGAGTTTATATTCTGATGGGGCCATGAACACTGAAGAAAGATGGCCACACATCTGTTTTATCATGGGCAGTTCGGGGAGTAATGGAGAAAAGTAGCCGAAGTATTATGCTCTTTATTAACTTGGAGGTGCTTCTATTCTTTTGACCAGAAGCAGATCTCTTTTAAAAAATACTGTATTTATTTCTGTGTTTTGGATGTTTTGCCTACATGTATGTATGTGTACTGCGTGCCCACGGAAGTCAGAAGGTGCTGGCCCTCTGGAACTGGAGCTGCAGATGGTTATGAGCCACCATGTGGATGCTGGAAATTGAACTCAGGTCCTCTGCAACACCAACCAGTGCTCTTAACCACTGAGCTGTCTCTCCAGCCCCTGAAGCAGATCTTACCCGAAATCCTGAGTCTACCATGAGGACAACCCAGGCAGCAAAAGGCAGGGATCAAACAAGATTTCACCTGTTCTTGCTTTGCGTAAATCCAGTCTGCCAGCATCTAAGTACAAAGCTCTGTTTCCATACTGTGTTCACTGCTGACCAGAATCTGCAGTTCTGCATTTGAAAGCCAGACACTGAGGCTGAGACAGGCTATGGGAGTTTTACCATGGCTAGCGGGTGCATGCGTGTGTGTGTATGTGTGTGTGTGTGTGTGTGTGTGCGCGCGCTGACTTGTCAGTGTGTGTGTGTGTGTGTGTGTGTGTGTGTATGCTGACTTGTCAATGTGTCTCTGTGTGTCTGTGTATGTGCTGACTTGTCTGTCTGTGTGTGTGTGTGTGTGTGTGCTGACTTGTCAGTATGTGTGTGCATGTGTGCTGACTTGTCAGTGTGTGTGTGTGTGTGTCTCTGTGTGTCTGCGTATGTGCTGACTTGCCTGTTTTCCTGAGGCAGTCATGGGTCCAAGTAATGTAGGGTCAGAATTCCTTAATCTCATTTTGTTTTATTTTTGCTTTGTCTTGTTTGGCTAACCGAGACCTCACCAGTAGACCAGACTGGCCTTGTACTTCCTGTTATCTTCCTGTTTCCCTCACAAGTGTCAGATTACAGGTGTGAGATTATAGGCGTGAGACACCACACCCAGCTTCTTTTACCACTTGTAGGACATTGAGGAAGCATATTTATCTTTTTACACAACACACAAAATAAATGAGATTTTTCTAGACCCAAATAGCACTACAGGGTCTCATGTAGTCCAGCCTAGCCTCAAATTCTCTTTTGTACCTGAGGATGACTTTGAATTCCTAATTTTTCTGTTTCTAGTCTCAAGCATTGGGATTATAGCCAGGTGCTGCCGGTTGTGGCTCGAAACAGGCTTTTCATTTCTGATTTTCGGATATGCATGCCGCTCCTTGTCTCTGAGAGGGAACACGCCTTCTCAGAATAATTACAAAGGTCACAGCCTATGGCTGACAGCTGCTTTCTTGGAACGGGAAATCCCATGGTTGCGCTCTGACTCTGGGGGTTTTCGCTTCCGTGAGGTGCTTCCCTTAGTTCCTCTAGGGCAAGAAACTAACTCGGGAGGCAAGGGACTGCTTCCCCAGAGACTGACATCGAGAAGAGGCCTGACTAGTTGATGGGATTTTCCAGAAGAAGGTCGGTCAGGAGAGCTGACATGTAGGTCAGACCGTGCAGGGATATGAGGAAGTGGTTTGCCGAGTGAGGGGGAAAGGGGATCCGGGTGGGACTGAAACCTGTTGAGAACTGCAGCCTTCAGGGAGAAGAGCCAGGAGTCTGGCCAGGGCCAGGAGCGAGGTGTCACGTAGGTGTGCATTCAGACATGAAGCAGGACAGATTTTAACTGTGAGTTTTGTGGCGTTATTTTCTTTATACAATTGACATTGATAAAATTCAAACTTTGCTATGTCAAATTAGAAGTATGTCTTTCTCACTCAACATTTTTACTATGAGAATTTTCAAAAAGCCAAGGTAAAAAAAAGACTGGTTGTGGCCATGGCTGTATAAACCCCTGGTTGCCAGTACTCAGGAGGAGGAGGCAGGAAGAGCATGATTCCAGCGCCAGACCCAGTTACATAAGAAGCCCGAGGCAGTTAGAGCTACGAGACCCGTTTCCAGCAAATAAACAAACAGTAAAAAGAATCACTTCAAGGAGTGCTACCTCCTTGCAGGGAAAAAAAAAAAAAAAAGGAATCTCACAAATAGCTGAACAGCTTGAAAGAGTTAATAGGTCTATTTAAATGGTTTTGTTTGCTTGGAGAAAGGTTTGGCGTAGCTCAGGCTGGCCACAAATTCCCTTTGTAGCCAAGGATGACCTTGAACACTTGATCCTCCTGCCTCCCACTACTGGAATCACAGCCTGTGCCACCGTGCCTGGTCTGTTCAATGCTGTGCACAGAAGCCAAGGTTTCATGCCTGCTGTTACCTCCTCAGCCCTAGAGTGTAGTTTAAAGGTACCTTTTAAATAACAGAAGAATAAAATTCGCTGTGTGTCCTCCATGTACCTGGGACCTGCTGTTATTACTGAGATTACTGGAGGGGAATCAAGAAAAGGCTGCTTTAACTAACTAAACTGTAAACGTAAGGATTCAGAAACGCTGGGTGGTTATGAACATGAGGACCTGGGATTAGTTCCCAGTACCATACGGCAGCTTACCATGGCCCATGACTCTAAGCCAGGGGCTCTGATATCTCCTCTGGCCTTCAAAGGTACCAGAGATGCATGTGACATACAGACAGACATGCAAGCCGAAACTCACACCAATCAAAATAAAATGTAAATGTAATTACGTTTTGAAACCTTTTCCTAGGCATGGGGATGTAGCTCAGCTGGCTGAGGGCTTACCCCTTGTAGCATAAACAGGGCACTGTGGTCCCAGCCTGTAATTCCGGGACTTTAGGAGTAGAGGCAGAAGGCTCAGTAGTTAAGGTCATCTTCAGGTACATGGAGAGCTTAAAGCTAACCTGGGCTACAAAAGACACTATATCAATTTTTAAAAAATGCTGACCTTTCCCTGGGATCTAGCCAAATAAAGATTACCTCCATCAAGGAAACTTCTTACAACAGACACAGAGCATGACATAAAAAAAAAGTTACAACCAATCAAAATGCAGAGTGGAGCCCAGTACAACGGGTACATCTACAACAGCACTCCTGCAGGGGATCAACCGCAGAGAGGGGGCAAAAATACTGTAAGAGCCAGAGCAACAGGGATTTGCTGTGAAACTGTGTCTTCTAGCAATGTCAGAAGCCACACTCAGAGTGTCACCAACACAGCTGCCTGATAGTGAGCAGAACAAGGACAACAGAAATGCCACCATGGACAAGGGGGTGGAGCCCAGGAGACTTGAACCCCTCACCAAGAACACGGGTTACTCAGGAATGCGGAGAGTGGGAGAGATCGCCTTCCCTGGGGAAGAGCACACCTATGGGCTACAGGCTAGCAAAGAAAACCAAATGCTCAGCCCTGAATCCATACATACCAGTAGCATTAATCAGACTGAGCAGTTCTGTTTGTGTATTTAAGTGTGTGTTCACAGGCACATACAGGTGTGTAACAACAATTACAGAAAAAGACCATAAATTTGAAAGAGAGCAATGGGGAGTTGGTACATGGGAGGGTTTGGAAGCAGAAAGGGAAGGGAAAAAGGAGGCAATTATAATCTCAAAAAATAAAACTATTAAAAAAATCTTTTCCTACTGTATATTGTGCTTTGAGAGTTTATTCTTGTTTTCTTTTTAATTTTTTAAACACGTATGTGTGTGTGTGTGCGTGCATGCAAGCGTGTGTATATATGTGTGTGCATACAGTGTGGGGTGCATGCCGCAGTGCTTACGCAGGTCACAGGACAATTTGGGGGAGTAGACTGTCTCCTTCCATTAAGTGACTATAGGGATTGAACGCAAGTTGCCAGGCTTAGAGACAAGTGTGTTTACAATCTTGGCAGAGCCATCTCGGTAGCCCTGTTTTGGTTTTTGAGATCGGATCTTGTTATGCAGCCCTGGCTGGCCGGTAGCTCACACTGATCCTCCTGCTTCGTCATCACAGGTTACGCACTACGGCGCCTGGCTAATGAAAGAGTTTTAAGGACCAGGCTGCTCCGTGATTGTAACCCCCAGAGCCAGGTTGTGACTGGATCCAGCTTGATACTCCCCAAGGAGTTCCTGTTTCCAAAAGGGCCCGGAGATACCACCGGGTGGGCTAAATACAGAGGCATTTTCCTTTGGATCATCTCAATAATTCAGGGACGTTCCCCCTCTGAGAGAAGCCCCCTTAGAGATGTGTTCTTTCTTTCATATGGTGCCAGAAATGCAGAGACACTTTCTGCCCCGTCTCCGGAGTTTCCCTTCCCAGCCTATGCAGCCAGCAACACCTTCCATGACTACAGTGGCTCCTGAAATGCTCAGATTACAGAAGTGATCAGACTACAGTCTCTTTGGTTGCGTAACAGGACTAAAGAGTCTTTCGAACACCCTGCCGTAGGCTCCCCTCTAAACCTTAGGAAGCACCTCTTCCTAAGAAGCAATGCCTGCTTCCGCAACTGGGTCACCCCAACCATTTTGCATTAACTCTTAGCTTGCTGTCTATAGTGAACATACCAAGGACCTAGCTAACTGCATTACCCCGGGATACCTCACCAAACAAATACTCACTCCCCCATTATAATTGACTTTAGGTGAAAGGGAAGAGTTGAACTTCAAACACAGACCCCGATTTCCCCAACAAATGGTGTAAAAACGATGGTGCCATAACATTAAAAACCGAGGAAAGGGTAAACATCACTGCGACACTACAACTGTAGCCTCTCACCACTACGTCATCCCCTCAGTGAGCTCAGGACGACCCAGTCCTGGCCTTCGTCAAGTCCCGCTGCCTTTCTGTAACTTCCTTCATAAACAGTCCACGGGCAGAAAAACTGACTGTGTGACACACAGAACACCGGGAAGCTAAGAAAGCAGGAAGAACCTTCCAGGTGCCTGCTGCTCTTGCGAAGGCTTGAAGTGATGCTTTACTGATTGCATCCACACAGAATCACCTGCAGAAGTTAGCACTGAAGGAGATGGAACTGACTTGGTCAGTCCGGATATCGGGAATTTCAAACACTGTGTAGCTCATTCTCACGGACAGCCAAGACTGCACCCCCCACACAAACTTCCTCACATGAACCCACATCGGAACAGCTGCAATGACAGATTTTGAAATCTAGGTCTTACCTCATCCCAAAATGATATGAAGTGGTCTAAAAGAAAAAAAAATTACTTGTTGCAGCAGGAATCCCACCAAAGGCAGAGTTCTGGTCTGTCAAGCTGGCCACAGCCCATCTGGGGCTGGCTAAGGAAGTCAGTGTAGAAGCAAATTCAGGTACATTTTATTGTTCTGGTTTCGGTTTGTCAGACAACAGGGGCAGATTTTAGGGGAAAAGAATTCTTAGAAAACAGCTGATTGGTTGGGGTACTGTTTCTAGGTAGCTGATTGGACCAAGAACTGTTTCCAGGCAGTTGATTGGTCCACTAGCTGTTTCCAGGCTGTCTAGCCAGTAGATTGCTTGGTCTCCAAGGGTTACTCAATTCACAACGTGCTAACAGGTCCCTAAAGCTTGTGTTTTGGAATTATAATTTTCCCTATTACAAAAGCTTATTGAAGAAAATGTTAGTACTACAAGAATGCCTCCTAGGAGCTCCGTTCCCCCCTCTTTTTTAAAATGCACCTTTCCTAAGGGACAGGAAGAGACGCTGAAGCAGAAGCTTCCTAATGAGTTTTTCACAACTCAAGGAATGGCTCAAGCTATCCCATAGTAAACTGGGGCCTTTACAAAGCCACAGAGTGCAGGTTAAGTGCTTCCTAGGTTTTCCTTCTACTTCTCAAGTACCTGAAGCCATTCTTACTTTAACACTGGAAGGAAACAGTGCCTGAAACTGAAGATTGGGTGTGGTAGTGTAAGACTGTAATCCCAGCACTTAGGAAGTAGAGACAGAAAATGAGAAATTCAAGGCCAGTCTCTGGTGTGTAGCCAACTTTAGCCTGTGCTGCATAAAACTTGTCTCAAAAAACAAAAATCAGGGTTGAAAGGACAGCACAGTGGGTAAAAAGGACTTTCCATGCGAGCCTGGGGACCTGAGCTTTTAATCAGTGACGAGATCAAATTACAAACACTAATGTAGAGACAGTTTATCCAGTTCTTAGTTTGGAAAAAACATTTTCCATTGTGGTTATTGGTTACTAAATTCCTACATAAGAGAGCTACAGGATTTGGGAGGTTGAGGGTGAAGGATTAGGATTTCTGGGTCCTGCTTGGCTATATAAAGGGAGTTTGAAACCAGCCTGGTCTGTACGAGACTGTCTCAGGATAAATAAATAAATAAAACGCAGAATTTCAGGTCCACATCAGATCTGTTTAATTCGATTTTTATATTTAATGAGATTACCAGGTGATTTTGTGCATTTAAGTTTCAGGGGCAAAGCTAAAACAGTGTGGGAAGTCCCTCTGTATATGTGTTGCTTCTATTGGATAATGAATAAGGAATCTGTTCCTTCCAGTGGCTTGGCAGAGTAGAGCTAGGTGGGAAAACTGAACTGAATGCTGGAAGAAAGAAGGCGGAGTCAAGTAGACACCATGTTGCCGCTGGGAACAGACTAGCCAGAACCTTGCCAGTAAGCCACAGTCACGTGGCGATACACAGATTAATAGAGATGGGTTAAATTAAGATGTAAGAGCTAGCCAATAAGAAGCTAGAGCTAATAGGCTAAGGAGTGATTTAATTAATATAGTTTTTGAGTGATTATTTCAATTCTGAGCAACTGAGAACGAATAAGCGGGCTCCTACATAAAACCCTGGGCCCTGACAGGATATTTTTCCCCTTAAAGCACAACACACAGATGGAGCCCAAGCCAGCCCTGGACTTCAGGTCTTCCTGCTTCAACCTTTGGACTGTTGAGATCACTGCAAAAGTTTTCAACTGTTTATGACAGAGGATCTGCAAAACATTTGTGCTGTGTAGGTGTTATGGTAACAGCATGCTGTGGATGAGGCTGGCGCTGGAAGATCTCCAGTTCCAGGCCAGGCTGGGCTATACAGTGGGTCTAAGTCTCAAAACCACACAAGTAAGTAAATATATAGGTTTTCCAGGTAGTCAGTGATAGAGTGCTTGCCTATAATGCACCAAGTTCTGAGTTCAAGCCCCAGAACCGCATAAAATGAAGTGTGGAGCGAGCCTGTAATTCTCACACTCAGAGGGAGCATACGGAGGATCCCCCTTGGGTACCCAAGGCATTTGAGACCACGCATTTGAGACCACACATTTGAGACCACGCAGGGGTACATGAGACTTGGTCTCAAACAAACACAGAACTACCAAACCATAAACCCAGCAAATTGAAAAATAAACCCTGGTTGAGGACCAAAAAATTTGTTGTTGTTGTTGTTGTTGTTGTTGTTAAAGTTATGTATGGTGGCCCACACCTACATAACACTACATAACACTTAAGAGTGGAGGATAAGGAGCCCAAGGGTGGCCTCAACTCCACACTCAAGGCCAACTTGGCATATCTGAGGTTGTCTCAAAATAAAACCCACCTGGGCCTTGTGGAGAATGTCTGTAATCCTGTTTCTTAGAAGGCGGAGGCAGGAGGATCAGGAGCTCCAGGTCAGCTTGCTGACAGAGCCAGGTCCTTTCAAACAGTTGAGCTAATTTTTTTTATGACCCGTGGACGCAAGTAATTCCTATCTCTGAAAGCCTTGGCAACAGTGTTTAGAAAGGCCCCTCCCCCACATCGCGCTGAAGCGACCGACACGAGCTGGACAGCAGAGTACGGGAATAGTCATGGCTACTTAATCGAGGTAGGTTAGGCTGACCTCTTTCACTCGGAATTCGGGGCTGAGGCTAAATTCAACATTTGGAATGGAACTAAATTCAAGAACCTGACTTGCTGACCTCATTTGTTTTGATTGCCAAAGCAGTGAGACTTTGTATTCGCTGGGTTGTAGCGCCATCTGGTGGAGTTGCATGAGGACTACTACTCAGTGTTCATAGTAGAGGAAAGGCGGAGTTTTTATCTTTTCGTGTGATTATATCCTGCTTTTCAGCGTTCCCTGTATAAAGTTTGGTTCTGCTTGTGGTACTTAAGGCAATAACCGGGCTGAGGATGGAGCTAGTTGAGGGGACTTGCCTCAAATGCATGGCGTCTTGGGTATGTTTACGGCACCGCATAAACCAGACGCGGTGGCCTACGTGGAAGGCAGAGGCAGGGAGAGGAGAAGTTCAAGGGCATCTTCAGGATACTTAGATAATTTGAAGTCAGTCTGGGATACAGAAAAGCCTGTGTTTAAAAAGAAAGCAATAATAACATTGTTGAATGTATTCTTTCATCAAGTCCTAAGAGAATGAATTTCTCAGAAGATCAGGTCATTTGTACTAATTTAATGTTGCCTTTGCATTTTCCTGTTTAGGCTTTGCTGTTGTTGTTAAAAGGTTTTGTTTTTGTTTATGTGTATGTGTGTAGGTGCCCATCTAACATTCATACCAGGACTCGAACTCTGGTCCTCTGGGAAACCAGCAAATGCTCTTAATTGCTGAGCATCTTTGGAGCCTGTGTCTGCCCATGTGAGAGAGGAGTCTCTTGGTGCATCCAGCAAGGGAAGGCTGAACCAGCAGGATTTTGAACCTCATCAAATGCCCTTAAAAGATGGCTGAAAAGCGAGCAGTAGGCACACGTAATGTAATGTGTCAGTGCCACACACGTGACCAGATGGCAGAGACAAGGGCTAACCTTCCTTTGTTTGTTAGAAACAGTTTGTGTATACAGAATAGGAACAACCAAGACAATATACCTCCTCCAGAAGCCAGCAACCCTACTGCAACAGACCCTGAGAAATGCAATTTAGCAAAAGCACAAGACACTGACTTCAAAAACACCAATACACGTTCAAGAACCTTAAAAGCCTTATATGAATAAATGCCTTAATGGAGACTGTGAAAACAAACACAAAAAGTTGACTAAAACAATGAAAATATTTCAGGACACAAAAGTAGAATATAACAAAGAAATAGAATCACTAAAGGAAACACCAAGTTTTAAAAAAACTAAAAATAAAAAAATTTTAGGGTGTAAAGCAAAAGCTTAGAGGTAAGCCTCACCAACAGATTAAAAGATATGGACGAGAGAACCTCAATTGTTGAAGACAAGGCAGAAGAAATAGATAGCTCAGTCAAAGAAAATGTTAAGTCCTAAAAATATACAAGCACAAAACATCCATATTGAATATGTAAGGGTGGTTCAACATACGGAAACCAATAGACATAATCCACCACACAAGCAGATGGAAACACAAAACCACAAAAACACAAAACCATTTTATCTGGTGTAGACAAGGTCTTTGACAAAATTTAACATCCATTCATGATTGTTTATACAGTTCCAAGGACACCGTCCATCGCGGCAGGCAAGGGATGGTGTCTGGGCTAGGAGACCAACTCGCCAGGTCTGCGTTTCCACTTAAAACAGTGTTCATTAAGCCGGGCGGTGGTGGCGCACGCTTTTAATCCCAGCACTCGGGAGGCAGAGGCAGGCGGATCTCTGTGAGTTCGAGACCAGCCTGGTCTACAGAGCTAGTTCCAGGACAGGCTCCAAAACCACAGAGAAACTCTGTCTCGAAAAACTAAAAAAAGAAACAAACAAACAAAAAAAAAACAAAACCAGTGTTCATTGACAATGAAAGAGTGCTTTCTAAATATTGTAAAGAAAAATAAGACAAAAACCATCAAGTAAGGAAAAAAGTACAGCCAGGCAGTAGTGGCACAAGCCTTTAATCCCAACACTTGGTAGGCAGAGGCAAGTGGATCTTTGTGAGTTCAAGGTCAGCCTGGTCTACAAAGTGAGTTCCAGGACATCCAGGGTAACAGAGAAACTCTGTCTTGGAAAACAAAAACAAAAACAACAAAAAAATGCACAAGTTATATAGATACAATGTATTTTAACAAAAATGTATTTTTTGCTAGAGAAGGCTAAAGGAAAGGGATAAATGTTTAGGCTTTTAGATGAGAGAGGCTTTAATGGAGGGCTTGTTGTACCGATTGTTGAATAAGGTCAGGTGTGGTGGTGCCTACCTTTCCTAGAACCCAGGAGGCAGAGGAAGGCAGATCTCGGAGATCCACAACAGGCCGATCTACATAAGGAGTCTAGACCAGCCAGGACTACACAGTGAGACTCTATCTGAATAAAGGCTGAACTAGCTAAGACGAAACTAGAAGGTTTAAGTATGTTATAAGTGAGAGTTAAAACGTGAAGCAGGTGACATCCATACAAATGGACGTTACATTCCTAAAGGTAAAGCTCAAAGCACTGAGATAAAACTGGTGCCTGATTTCCTGTGTATAACAACGAGATTTTCATGAACATTGATCTTTTAGTAACTTTCTTCAACACAAACAACTGGCTTTAAAAAAAAAAAAAAAGACTTGGTTGGTGAGAAAGAGGACTCAGTGGGTCAAGGTGCTTGCTGCCAAGCCTGATGAACACTGGGTGATGAACACTGGGACCTACAGAGGGGAGAAGAACTGACTCCTGCAAGTTGTCCTGCAATCTCCACACTATTGTCACACATGCGAGCGTGCACACAGACACACACACACACAGACACACACACACACACACACTCGTCAATAAAAGAAGTAAACGGTTTAAAAGGATATTTTAAAGCAAACAAACAAAAACCCTCATGGATGTTGTTTTATCCTTAAGTAAAACATTTAAAGCTTGTGAGGAGGTTTTATTCAAATGCTAATTCACGTGTTCTCTCCCTGGGTTAGAACTTTCCCCTTCAGCCTGGCGATGGTGGCGCACGCCTTTTTAATCCCAGCACTCGGGAGGCAGAGGCAGGCGGATCTCTGTGAGTTCGAGACCAGCCTGGTCTACAGAGCTAGTTCCAGGACAGGCTCCAAAGCCACAGAGAAACCCTGTCTCGAAAAACCAAAAAAAAAAAAAAAAAAAGTTAAAGCCTTTGGCTTTTGTAGCCTAAGAGACTTCTAAATCTCTGTCCCTTTTGGAAGACATTCATTATCTCCTTATAAAATAAGTACTCAGTGTCTTATAAAAGTTAATTTGAAATTAAATGAGCTGCATCAAAGGGAATCCCACACTATTATAATGGACTAAATAGCAGTACTGGTCATAGTCTTTGTGCAGGGAGCTCTAAGAGATGAAAAAACATCCACCCCCAACCAAAGAGGAGATTTCATCAACCGAAACAAGAGACTGTGCATCCAAGATCCCCTTTGGCGGGGGAGAGAGGGTTCTTCTCAGGCACCAACCAACAGCTAACTAGCCGCCGGGGCCAGAGCAGCCAAACTTCAGGACATAGACTCTCAGGTTTTACTTCTCGCCTCAAACGTGTTTCAGTTTCTTCTGAGAACATGACCACATAGACCTTACAAGTGCTGGACGGCAATCACCTTCAACAATACCAACAACTAAGTGTGCCAAGTAACTAAATATTTCTAACTATATTTAGATATGGACACTTGTCTAATCTACTTAGTATTTTGCTTGGTATCTGCCTAAGTGATAAAAATAATGCTAATCTTGATTCTAGAAAAACCCGCAAGTGAGGACGATCTTTTCTCCTCCCGTTAATTGTATTTTTGCTATGACTGTTTGTTTATTTAGTACCCCATCACAAAACAGGTCTGGATCATGATTGCACATAGACTTGACCTGAGCCAGGAGTTTCTTCCATAATGGCTTTACCAGCTTGTCCTCTTTCTCAAAGACCTCTTCCCTGCCTATGACGTAGTCTCATCTGTATCAGATCCAAGGAATAAGCTTTCCTAGTAATGGGGGCCTTGAACTAATATTCAAAATAACAAGTGCCAACTGGGACGCTGGAGGAGGGTCTTTGAACTAAGCCTCCCGGAAACAAGTTACACGTACACTGAGCATGTCACAAAGGCTGACTAATTCAGTGGTTCTCACTCTGTGGGTCACAACCCCTTTGGTAAACCTCTCTCTCCAAAAATATTTACATTATGATTCATAACAGTAACAAAATTACAGTTATGACTTAGTAAGGAGAATAGTTTTATGGTTGGGGTCACCACACATGAGGAGCTGCGTTAAAGGGTCAAGGTGTTAGGAAGGTGGACAGGCACTGGCTAATTCACCTTCAGTGCGTGTGGAGTGGTTGATTTTGAAGATCTAGTGCCAAATTGTCTCCATCTATCTTTTTTTTTTTTTTGGTTTTTCGAGACAGGGTTTCTCTATGGTTTTGGAGCCTGTCCTGGAACTAGCTCTTATAGACCAGGCTGGTCTCGAACTCACAGAGATCCACCTGCCTCTGCCTCCCAAGTGCTGGTCCATCTATCTCTTTTATTGATTTTATTGAGCTATATATTTTTCTCTGTTTTCCTCCCTGCCTCTCCCCTCCCCTTCAACCCTCTCCCATGGTCCCCATGCTCCCAATTGACTCAGGAGATCTTGTCTTTTTCTACTTCCCATGTAGATTAGATCCATGTATGTCTCTCTTAGGGTCCTCATTGTTGTCTAGGTTCTCTGGGATTGTGATTTGTAGGCTGGATTTCTTTGCTTTATGTTTAAAAACCACTTATGAATGAGTACATATGATAATAGTCCTTCTGGGTCTGGGTTACCACACTCAATATGATGTTTTCTAGATCCATCCATTTATCTGCGAATTTGAAGATGTTGTTATTTTTTTCTGCTGTGTAGTACTCCATTGTGTAAATGTACCACATTTTCCTTATCCATTCTTTGGTTAAAGGGCATTTAGGTTGTTTCCAGGTTCTGGCTATGACAAACAAAGCTGCTATGAACATAGTTGAGCATATTTCTTTGTGGCATGATTGAGTATCCTTTGGATATATACTCAAAAGTGGTATTGCTGGGTCTTGAGGAAGGTTGTTTCCTAATTTTCTGAGAAATCGCCACACTGACATCCAAAGGGGCTGTACCAGTTTGTACTCCCACCAGCAATGTAGCAATGCATTTACCCCACATCCTCTCCAGCATAAGTTGTTTTTGATCTTGGCCATTCTTACAGGTATAAGATGGAATCTCAGAGTTGTTTTGATTTGCATTTCTCTGATGACTAAGGATGCTGAGCATTTTCTTAAGTGTCTTTCAGCCATTTTAGATTCCTCTGTTGAGAGTTCTCTGTTTAGGTCTGTACTCCATTTTTTTTATTGGATTATTTATTCTTTTGATGACCAATTTCTTGAGTTCTTTGTGTATTTTGGAGTTCATACCTCTGTCTGATGTGGGGTTGGTGAAAATTTTTCCTATTCTGTAAGCTGTAGTTTTGTCTTGTTGACCATGTCCTTTGCTTTACAGAGGCTTTTCAGTTTCAGGAGGTCCCATTTATTAAATATTTCCCTCAGTGTCTATGCTACTGGGGTTATATTCAGGAAGTGGTTCCCTGTGCCAATGCATTCAAGTGTACTTTCTCTTCTATAAGGTTCAGTGTGGCTGGCTTTATGCTGAGGTCTTTGATCCATTTGGAATTGAGTTTTGTGCATGGTGATAGATATGGGTCTATTTTCATTCTTCTACATGTTGATATCCAGTTATGCCAGCACCATTTGTTAAATATGCTTTCTTTTTCCATTTTATATTTTTTGCTTCTGTGTTAAAAATCAGGTGTTTGAAGGTGTGTGGATTGATATTTAGGTCTTTAATTTGGTTCCATTGGTCCTCCTGTCTGTTTTTATACCAATATCAGGCTGTTTTCAGTACTGTAGCTCTGTAGTAGAATTTGAAGTCAGGGATTGTGATGCCTCCAGAAGTTCTTTTATTGTACAGGATTGTTTTGGCTATCCTGGGTTTTTTGCTTTTCCATATGAAGTTGAGTACCATTTTTTTGAGGTCTGTGAAGAATTTTGCTGGGATTTTGATGGGCATCGCATTGAATCTGTAGATTGCTTTTGGTAAGATTGCCATTTTTACTATGTTAATTCTACCTACCCAAGATCATAGGAGATCTTTCCACTTTCTGGTGTCTTCTTCAATTTCTTTCTTCAAAGATTTAAAGTTCTTGTCATACAAGTCTTCTGCTTGTTTGGTTAGAGTTACTGCGAGGTATTTTATGCTGTTTGTGGCTATTGTGAAGCATGATGTTTCTCTGATTTCTTTCTCGGCCCATTTATCTCCATCTATCTTCAGACCCTTGAATAGTCATTCATTGCCCACCTCTGTGTCTGACCTAACAGTTATGACTACTACAGGAAGCCTTTGGAGATATGCTAACCCAACTGCTTCCACTAACCAAAAAGCTAAAAATTAGATTTTTTTTTTTTTTAAGTCATAGCAGCCTCTGAGGCCTGTTGCAAAGCTTTTTCCCCTTTGCTATGATGGCTAACTTCAATTGTCAACTGGAGATATAGAAGTGCCTGGAAGTCGGGCCCCTGGAAACACCCGTGGGGGTTATCCACGGTGGATAAGCAAGCAGAGCGCCAGCCTGCTTTGCTCCCTGTTTCTCCATGCTGGATTCTCTGTGAGCTGCTGCTTCAAGCTCTTGATGCTGTGTCTCCCAGGCCAAGCTGTGCTGCAGCTCTCAGCTGGAAGCCAAAGCCAAGCCTTTCCCTCTGCAATTGTTTCTGTCTTACCACAGCAGCAGGAGCGCTGATACAAAAAGCCGAGAAACCCAGCTCTTGATGTGATAAACAATACTACGCAGTCCTCAGGCCTGGGGATCATGGCCAGAACACAGAACAGTTAGATACCTTGGGGTAGAAAATAAGTAGAGAGTAAGGGGTCATTTTGGTGGGTGCTTGGAAGATAAGAATTCGGAGAGAGGATATAACACCCTGGAAGCAGAACCTTCCACACAGCATCAGGACAATAGGATGCTCTCAGGACTCAGCAGAGGCTCCAGCAAACAGCGATCAGAATTCATCTGAAAAAAGAAATTCTAAGGCGAAGGGGCCCCCTGCTCAGTGACGTGTTTCCCCAGAGTCAGCGCACAGTTTGGCACAGCCCAAGGTGGCAGCACTGCCTGAGTTGATACTCTTCTTGTAGATAATGAGAGATGTCAGATTGAGGTGGTCCTGTGATCTTGACCAGCAGGTCATTCTTCAGTGACAGGGTACTTGGGGGGGGGGGAGATGAGCTGAAGATGAGAAGATAAAAAAAGACAGGAAGGTTTGGGGTTAGCAGGCTTTACATAAGCTGATGGTTTTTGCAAATGATTTATGAAGAAATACAACTCCTTACATACAGTTTGTAGGGGAGGAACAGGAGAAAGTCAGCAAGAAGCTGGTCAAGTAATACTGTGTGAAGGGCAACACAGGATATCTCAAGGGCATCAGAGATTGAGCACAGAGCTTTGGGGACTGGCCAAGCCAGTCTCTTCGGAGGAAAAGTCAAGTTCCAGGGTACTGAAACTTAACTTCTTTGAGACCACGCCAGCCCAGACTTTGCCAAGTCTGCTCCTGCACCAAGGTCCTAGAATTAGGTTCCTTTACTCCATCATAGGTGTTCTAGAGAAAACCGTGGGTGGCTCCAGCTCTCAACAGTCCTGTTACATAGTTTCAGGTCTCTGTGAGTTGGAGGCCAGCCTGGTCTACAAAGCCAGTTCCAGGACAGACAGAGATATTACACAAAGAAACCCTGTCTTTAAGTCTCCCCAGCCCCCCCCCAACAACAACAAAACCAAACTAAAAACAAACAAACACACAAAGAAACAAAGACACAAACAAAATGGAAGCTACCCAAATGACACTGAGGGAAGCCAAGGGACCATTTCAGAGAAAACTAACCAAGCCGGCGATCTGTAAACACTAGTAGCTGCTGGGAAGAGAGGGCAGGAAAACATCGAGAAGGAGACAGTGTGGGTGGCAGCCATAATAGCTAAGTCTGGGCAGGTCACCCAGAGGAAGTTCTTTACTTCCAACCATTATCACCTGGGACTCTGGCCATCGATGAATTTAAATGGAGGCTGGAGTCTCAGTAGTTTACCCTGAGGCAATGCCTGGCAGGCTGAGATTGCCCGACCCCCACCCAAGAGCAGACCATTCAAAGGAAATACCTGGCATTCCAACTGCTGTAGATAGGGTCACCTACCAGCTCACCTCAACAGGACACCCCTAGACAGATGTCAGCCAATCAGAGGTACTGAACCTCAGAAACCTCTCACCCCCACCTTTACTACTATAAAAACCCAATTCTAACTGAGCTCGGGGCTCTCTGTGTATTCCAATATGTCGGACATGCGGAGAGACCGACTTTGCAAACTTGAGTAAAATAAAGGTTCTTTGCTTTTATATATGGGACTCAGTCTCCTTTGTTGGCTTTTGTGGGGACCCCACGAATTTGGGTATAACAGAGAGCAAAAAAGCAAGCAGCACTAAGGTTAGGCCATGGAGGTTGAAAACAGCTTCATGGGTCGTGTGTGTGTGTGTATGTGTGTGTGTGTGTGTGATGGACATTTGATGGGGAGACACAACAACACATGGATCTATTCACTCCAGAAAGGGAGCTCACAACAGAATAATGACTATACCATTTTCCAACTTGGTGAGCCAATGAGGGTTTTATTGGGGTCCTTTTTTTCTGTTTTTTGTTTTTTTTTTTGTTTTTCAAGACAGCTTTGGAGCCTGTCCTGGAACTAGCTCTTGTAGACCAGGCTGGCCTTGAGCTCACAGAGATCCGCCTGCCTCTGCCTCCCAAGTGCTGGGATAAAAGGTGTGCGCCACCCACCACCACCTGGCTTTGTTGGGGTTCTTAACAGGAGTGTAGAGGAGGGCTACTGACGAGGAGGAGGAGGGCTAACTCTCCTCGTCATGCAGCTTCAGGGCCAGAGAGCCTACTCTATATGGGTAACGATTAAGGAAATCTACAACTCTGGAGCTTTCTATGCGGCTCACTCCAGAACTATCTCTTTTTCGGCCACTTTCCCCCTCTTGGTCATAGTTTTCTCCTCTTTATCCGCCTGGGTAGCAGCCCTCAGAAAGCTTCCAATTTCCTGTTTTCACATCGCCCTGTGTTTGCCTCCTGAGGCTCAAGGGCCTTCCCTTTCTCCCGGGCGCAAATGTTTCAGTTTGGAGGGAATGTTGCAGGTTGTGAGGAACTGCCTTACCAGAGGGGGCCTCACAGAGGGAATGAGATTGTCCATAATGTCCCTGCAAGCATGTGTAGGATTTTGGCCAATAATAACAGGCAGACAGAAAGAAAAGTTATGTTGTTCTGTAGGAACTCCTGCTTCTCCTTGCACAAGCTGGAAGACACCATCTGCCCCACTTTCCCCAACCCCGCCTGTGCTGAGGAAACTCTGAACAAAGGGATGGCACCCAAGTGCCCACCCAGGAATCTAGCTTTCGACCTTACTTGGACACAGTCCCAGCTTCTTGCTTGCTGGCATGTCATCACTTCTCACCGAAGGTCTAAAGAAGCTCTCTACCTTATCCTGGGTCCATGGTTTCTCACCTAAGGGCTAAAGAACCTCTCTACCTTATCCTGGCCCTGTGGTTTCTCTGGCTCTGTTCTTTGGAACTGGTTAACTCATCCTGGAAACCATGCCCAATAAACCTGCATTTATCTGTTTTTTTATTTTATTTTTTTATTTTTTCGAGACAGGGTTTCTCTGTAGTTTTTGGTGCCTGTCTTGGAACTAGCTCTTGTAGACCAGGCTGGCCTCGAACTCACAGAGATCCGCCTGCCTCTGCCTCCCGAGTGCTGGGATTAAAGGCATGCGCCACCACCGCCCGGCTTGCATTTATCTGTTTTAAATCTGGTCTGATCTGGCCTTTTGTGTTGGCAGAAACTAATCATCTGCTTTTTAAAATTTAAACCACAGAAAGCAGAACAGAATTAGTGAACATCTGTAAGTAACTCCTCTGGGGGAAGGACTTGGGGTGTGTTAGTGCATTATCTCATAAGGAGATAATTATTCTTTCCATCTCCTTAGCATGTCTTTAGGCAAATTAGCTTGGGTCTGGAATCATATGACTAACAGACTTAGTAGGATTAACTGCCTGGCACACCTGGCCCGGCACCTTGAGGAGACCTTGCAGAGGGGACCTGCGCCTCATACAGGGCAGGCAGTATGCTGTCCCTTTAAAAGGTGAAACTCTACCTACTTCTACCTCCCTCTCCCTTTTCTCTTGGGCTGCTCCTATCCCCTGAGGTTGGTCTTTTCCTTCCCTCTCTCCCTTTCCCACACCCTTCTCTTAATAAAACTTCCCACGTAAGTGTGTCTGTCTCTCACCCACCAAGGTCTTTCTCCCCATAGAATCACATCATTGACTCTAAAGGGAGGGAACAATAGTACAAAAAAATTATAGATTTTGGGGCAGAGATTATATATGTCTCTCTTCACCTAAGGCCAAAGGTAGAATTTAGATTCTATTCCTTTGAGCAAGAGTGTCCTAGTTTGTTTGTTTGTTTTCATAAATAAAACACTGGCTAAAAGCATCTTGTGGGGAGGAAATGGTTTATCTGCCTTACTGGTTCATCAAGAAAGTAAACAAGGGCAGGAACTCAACCAGGAACCTGAAGGCAGGAACTGAGCAAAGCCACTGAGGGACACTGCTTAATGGCTGGTGTCCCTGGCTTGCTCAGCCAGCTTTCCTATACAGCCCAGCCAGTGGTTTTCAACCCGTGAATCATGAAACTCTTAACAAACCTGTATTCGCAAAAATATTTACACTATGATTCCTGACAGGAGCAAAATTACAGCCAAGAAGTGGCAGCGAAAATAACATCTGGGGTTACCATAGCACGAGGAACTGCACTAAAGGGTAGCAGCCTTAGGAAGGCTGAGACCCTCTCCCCCCCCACTTGGCTCAGGAAGGGCACTGCCCACAGTGCGTTTGGAGCTCTCCCGTCAACTAGCAATCAAGAAAATGCCCAACGAACACGGTCGCAGGCCAATCAATTCCTGGATTGAGGTTTCCTCTCCTAGGCGTGTCCTGTAGACAACTGAAGCTATGACAAGGAGGAACCAGCTCAGCCCTATTGGGCCACAGCCACAGTAAAGTCCTGCTGGCTCCATCTTTTCATACGGTGTTTTAAATCTCAAGGGGAAAATGCAAGGTTTCCTGGTCTACTCTGACCTAGTAGTAGCCAAGTGGTCAATTTCTACCTCTCTGCCAATTATACATAATTACTGACCCCTTCGAGACAGAAACTTTCCAAAACTGCTAAATGTTTGCGATAAAGAAAACAAAAAAAAGATTAAACAACAACAAAACAACAAAAAACACATAAAAACTGCCTGCCCCAGAAATGATAATCTTTTTTTCCCCCATCCTTTTTGTTTTTTTGAGATAGCATTTCTCTGTAGCTTTGGAGCCTGTCTGGGAATTAACTCCTGTAGACCAGGCTGGCCTTGAACTCTCAGAAATCCACCTTCCTTTGCCTCCTGAGTGCTGGTATTAAAGGTGTGCACCACCACCGCCCAGCTAAAACTGCCTGTCCCAGAAATGACAAAGTCTTAGGTACTAATTTTTGATGTTTCATGGGTCCTCTGGAGCGTGTTCCCTAGCCCTCAACGAGAGAGAATTTCCTCATTTGTAATAACCTAGTCTCTGGTTTTAAGTATTCTGATCCGGGTAAGGGAAGATTCCCAAAGGCCGCTTCAAACCCAGATCCTGCAGGAACACCCAACTTGAGCTGTGATTAGCAGAAAAACACTTTCACGTGTCAAAGATACCCTTTTGAAAGTGACATGTCAGTCCATAGTGGGAGAGACGCTTGGATTCTTTCTATCTGGGGGTTTCTCTTGTTTGGATGGGGGAAAAAAAAGGACGCGTGTCATTGGCTTACACACTGAGTCAAAACAGGCTTGGGCTTGGCCGACAGAGGCGGGAGCCTGAGACCCAGGGGGCGGGGCCGGAGGGGCGGGGTCAGGTGGAACCGCCCCTCTACTTCGTGGCCGCTTCCAGCCACTCACCAGGGCGGGGCTTCCTCTTCGCTTGACCTCGGAAGGAAGGGGGCGGGCCCTTTGGGGCGGAAGTTGCGATGCATTGTGGGCTCGCCGGGAACCTCGGAGTCGAACCTGAATGAAAGTGGCGCGCCGCTGAGGAGCCGGGTGGGGTTGCCGGCGCTAGGGTCCCGGCCGCTCGCTCCCGAGTGGTCGGCTAGGTGGCGGTGTGCGGCGCCGACATGGCTTACAACAAGATCCCGCCGCGGTGGCTGAACTGTCCGCGGCGCGGCCAGCCGGTGGCAGGTACCGGGGACGGGGCTGCGGGCGGGTTCGAATCCCACTCTTCCAGCCGGGCCTGGGAACCGAGCGCTCGGCGGCGGTCAGTCCGGGCTCCCGCAGGGCTGGGGAGCGGGAACGGGAGGTGGACTGGAGGCTTCCGGAGCTTGAAGTTGGTGAACTTCTCTCTGGGTGATTTGAGACTAGGTCTCGCTGTCTGGAGACACTTGTTCTCGGAACGAGGACAGGAGCGGAGTGCTGAGTCTTGAGATTGAGGAAGGCTTCAAGAGAAAGGAGCCTGGGAAGCCGGGGGAGTTTTGGTTTTTCTTTCAAACGGACTTTTGTGAAATGTTTCCATCTTGAGTTTGACGTAGAGTAGCTTCGCTCTGGAACTTGGGAGATGCTTTTTCTAGCTTCCAGAATACCTGGGCTTCTAGGCCCGTATCACTGCTTGACTGAGGGACAGGGACTTAACAGTGTACAGTTTGATGAATTTAGACCACACACATATATCCCAGGGACTACCCCTGAAATAGCTGAGACACAGTTCTCTGAATTTGGGGAGACATTGCAGATGGTAGCCTTAAGGGACCACAGTTAACCAGCAACAAGGTTAGATAGCAGTTTGGAACTTTGTCGACTGGACCTAGGAGCCAAAAGCAGTTTTTACGCTAAAATTGAGGAAGGAACACACAAACTGTTTACACTGGATTTACTCTTTTTTTTTTTTTGGTTGTTTTGAGACAGGGGTTCTCTCTGTAGCTTTGGAGCCTGTCCAAGAACTAGCTCTTGTAGACCAGGCTGGCCTCGAATTGACAGAGATCCGCCTGCCTCTGCCTTCCGAGTGCTGGGATTAAAGATGTGCGCCACCACCGCCCGGCAGATTTACCGTTATAGAATAATCATTGGACAGTTTGCAGATCTTTACTGCTAAGACTTCGTTTATGAGTTCTCAGACGAACTTTACCGATCCTTCCCCTCTTTGGATGCTCTTTGAATAGCATCCGAAATACATTGAGCGATGGCTCTCTATTGAGGAGCTGGTACCTCTGCTTGTTGCATTTTCTTGGAGAAGCCCATACCCTTGCTTTCTGTTGTCATTCTGTTGAGCAACTCTCTTTCCCTGAACTCTTGAGCTCAAATCTGTATTAAAATCTCTTCATTAAGCTACAACGGTGCTTCAGAACAAAGCCAAACCCAAAGTAGACAAGTTTTAGGATGCCGCTCATGTGAGGATTTTAGCATCCAGGGAACGACAGTTTTGTTAAATAAAGGTCAGGATCTGGTGGTAACTGAGTATCTTTTCTGGCACCATCCGGCATTGGTAATTAAATTTACGGCATCTTAAGGCATCTCAGAATTTTTTTAAAAAAATATTTATTTATTTATTATGTATACAATATTCTGTCTGTGTGTATATCTGCAGGCCAGAAGAGGGCATCAGACCTCATTACAGATGGTTGTGAGCCACCATGTGGTTGCTGGGAATTGAACTCAGGACCTTTGGAAGAGCAGGCAATGCTCTTAACCACTTGAGCCATCTCTCCAGCCCCTGGCATCTCAGAATTTTTGCCACATTCAAAGTTCTCTCATTTTTTTCTGTTACTGTGCTTAAGTACCCCCTTTCAGTACATCCCAGTCAACGCCATCCATGTGGTGACACGTGAATGGGAAGGGCTCTGCTGCCATGCTCATCTCCAGCACAGCTGGCCTCCCTAGCACCAAGTCCGCCGTGGTGAGCAAGTGAAATGGCTAGCTGGGAGCCGAAGTTTCAGGGCTGCAGGGTTGTCACAGTGCTGCTGCTCTTCCAGAGGACACAAGTTCAGTTCCCAGCACCCGCAGACAGTGGCGCACAACCACCTGTAGCTCTAGTTGCAGGGTTTCTGATACCCTCTTTTGGCTTCTTCCAGTACCTGCACACATGAGGCATATACTCATATAATCACACACACATATACGTAAACAAAAATAAACCTTTTAAAAAGTGAGTCTAGCCGGGAGGTGGTGGCACATGCCTTTAATCCCAGCACTCAGAAGGCAGAGGCAGGTGGGTCTGTGAGTTTGAGGCCAGCCTGGTCTACAGAGCTAGTTCCAGGACAGGCTCCAATGTTACACAGAGAAACCCTGTCTCGAAAAACAAAAAAACAAAGAAAAAGAAAAATAAAGTCTAAACATGAAGCCCATATACATTTAAAACTCACACTCTTGGTGTATTTTTCCATTTGGTTTACATAAAACATTTTCACTTTAATGTACAGTTTTTCTTCATCGTACAATCCACCATGTAGCTGTTTATAGACTCAACATGTAGACATAAGGAAATCAATAATTTGACTTCTGCATTATAGTCTCTCTATACACTGTTGTATGAGACTTCTGCAGTCCTTTCCTAGACAGCTGTTGATCTGCTTTCTGTCACCACCAGTGACGTACATTTTCTAATAAATGGCAAACATCATGTACTCATTATACGTCTATGTTGTATAGGTTGGCCTGTCTGGTTTGAGGATGACTTTAACTCTCAATCCTCCTGCTTCTGTTCTCCAAATGCTGGGATTAGGTATATCTCCTGTCTCCCATACCCTGCTGTCAGTTTTTAATCAGAGTTTGAGCTGTTAGAGGAGTTCCTTACATTTGTCAACTCCATTTTGTCGCCTGCATTTTTATTCTAACAGTTAATGCATTTGCTGGGTGTGGTGCTACAGACCTTTAATGCCAGCACTAGGGAGGCAGAGGCAGGTGAGTCTTGTGAGTTCGAGGCAGCCTGGTCTCAAGACTGAGTTCCAGGCCAGCCAGGGCTCCATAATTAGACCCTAGCTCAAAAATAGAAAAAGTGAAAGTTTAAAATTTTAACTAATTTACAACTTACTTTTGTGCGCGTTTGTGTGTGTTTTGAGACCCACCTGCCTCTGCTTCCCAAGTGCTGGGATTAAAGACTTACTTTTTTTTAAAATGATGGCAGAATCTTATGTGTGCTAATATTAAGCACATGTTTTACAACATTACCTAACTATATGAAATTTTTAGAATCAGAGATACCATTATTACTTGTTCATGTTGATTCTTCTGTTTTGTGTTTAAGATTTTATATGAAGTCCTCAGTCAATAAAACCATATAAACAATTGATAAAAGTGATCTGAAAGATTTTAAATAGAGATGATGGGAGATGTATGCAATCCCAGCATTTACAACTGAGGAAGAAGGATTGGTTTGAGTTCAAGGCCAGCCTGGGTAAGACTGTTGGGGAAAAAAAAGGACAAAA
Source organism: Microtus ochrogaster (assembly GCF_000317375.1). Classification (NCBI taxonomy): domain Eukaryota; kingdom Metazoa; phylum Chordata; class Mammalia; order Rodentia; family Cricetidae; genus Microtus; species Microtus ochrogaster. Next base: position 31,281,785 of record NC_022031.1, read on the forward strand.
GAAAGAGAGAGAAATAATTTAAAGCCAGATGTGGTAGCATACACCTATAATTTTAGCATTTAGGAGGATGGGGCAGGAATGTCAAATCTTTGAGGCCATTCTGGGTTACATAGAGACCCTGTCTCAGAAATAAAAAAAGCTCTTAAATAGCTCTATTCCTTGAATAGAAAAGAAAGATAATTTAAGCAAGTTGTAGTGTGAAGAAATTAAAAAAAAGCAACCCTTTTTATTCTCACCATACTTACATATGTATTTTTGTTTATAATGATACTCTTTGATAGTCCTATTATCTTCATTCTCAGTCTTTTAAGTATTTCTTTACACCAGGCTGTGGTAGCACACACTTTTAATCCCAGCACTCTGGATGCAGAGGCAGGTGGATCTCTCTTGAGTTTGAGGCAAGCCTGGTCTATAGATTCAGATTCAGTTCCAGGACACCAAGGCTACACAGAGAAACCATAAACCGTGTCTTGAAAAACAAACAAAAAAAAAAAAAAGAGAGAGAGAGAGACAGACAGACAGAGAAATATTTATTTACAGCTGTGGCACATGACTTTAACCCCAGCACTTGGGAGGCAGAGGCAGGGGTTCTGTAAGTTTCAGGACAGCCAGAGAAACCTTGTCTCAAAAAAACCAAAACAACAAAAACAAACCCAAACCAAACAGGCAGAAAAAAGGTAACAATTGTTTACTTAGTAATGCTGTAATGTTTTGGATTGAATTTCGAGCCTCATACATACTAAGCATTTGTGCCACTGACCTATATTTCCATCCTTTGTCTGTGCACTTGTGTGTGTGATAGACATCTGTACTCGGTGAAAGATGTTGTCTTTACTCCCTTGAGAAAGGGTCTCTCCTTGCGCCTAAAGCTAGTTTGGGAGCCAGCAAGTCCCAGTGACCCTGTTATCCATATACAGATGGATGTGGGACCATCCACTGATGCATAATCCTCACCCCTAAGGAAACTGAAATTAACTCACCTTTACTGAGCATGGATCAAGCTTTTCAGCACGGGGAGGAGTTTCATGTGCCCCATCCCCAAAGATTTTTTTTTTTTTTTTTTTTTGAGAGAAGGTCTCAGTCTATGCTTGACCCAGCCTCACGGTGTAACTGAGCTACATCCACATCCTTTGCTTCTGCTGTTGCAGTCATGTGCCAACACTCCTGGTTCCGTGTGGTGCTAGGCTAGCAAACTAGTGCATTGTAGGCAAAATGCCCCCCAAAGATTTCTCTAAGTTATAATTTTATATGGAAATGTATATTTGAGAATCATCAGTGTAAATCTTAGTTTTGTGTGTGTGTGTGTTTGGGGGGAGATAGAAGCCCAAACTCCCCAAGTCTTGTGTATGGAAGGCAGGGAAGTTTTTCAGGAAGAGTGCTGCTGGGTGCATGAAGTGCTGCTGAGTTGTTAAGGTGCTGGTAGTTGTTGACAAGTGTGAGAAGTGTTTTTCTTCCTTCTAGGATGTAATCACCTTTGGAAGGAGAGGGATTTAAAGGAGTGGAGAGAGAAGTCTAATAGACTGCATGAGAACTCAAAATTAGTGTGAATTAGGTGTAGTTACGGACAGGTGAAGTCATTGCTGTTTTGACTACATGTACAAATAAGTATTTGTATTCATTTTCTTTTTTTTTTTTAGAGTGAGGGTTTCAATATTTAGCTCAGGTTAGAATGAAACTTATTATTCAATATTTAGAATTTACAGAAATCTGCTTGCCTCAGCCTCGTGAGTGCTGGGATTAAAGGAGTGAACCACTATGTCTGGTGGACTGGAGATGTGGCTCAGTAGGAGAACGTTGCCTAGCATATAAGAGAGGAAAAAAGAAAAAATGAGGAATGAAAATTATGCACAGTCTGCGAGAGTTTGTTTGAGTCCTGTTCTTTTCTGGTCATGTCCAGGATTCTAAATGTGTCAGTGTTTGAATGCCATTTCTTTTCCTAGTTTTGGAAAATAGTCTACCAGGATTGTATTGAATGTTTCCTGTGCCTTTAGTCTGCATCTTTTTTTTTTTCTTTTTTTCTTTTTTTGGATTTTTTTGAGGCAGGGTTTCTCTGTAGCTTTTTGGTTCCTGTCCTGGAACTAGCTCTTGTAGACCAGGCTGGCCTCTAACTCGCAGAGATCCGCCTGCCTCTGCCTCTGCCTCTGCCTCCCGAGTGCTGGGTTTAAAGGCGTGCGCCACCACCGCCCAGGCTTTAGTCTGCATCTTATTTCCTTGTTTTACAGCACAGATTCCTAGGTTTTGGTGTTTTATCTTGAACGCTGTGGTTGTGATCATTCATTTCTTTATTATCTGGATATAATAATTCCTTAGCCGTGTCTTCATTCATTGATATTCTTTCTTCCACTTAGTTTGTTATGATACTTTCCCTTGCGCTTTTTATTTTTTATTTTTTTATTTTTTTGATTTTTCGAGACAGGGTTTCTCCGTAGTCCCTTGCGCTTTTTATTGGTTCCATTGCATCATTGAGTTCGGGTCCTGAAGAAATGGCTCTTGTTACTCTTCTAGAGGACTCACGTTCAGTTCCCAGCACTTACATGGCAGTTTACAGCTGTCTGTATTCTTAGTTCCAGGGAATGTCTTCTGGTCTCCTCAGGCACTAGGCATACATATGATCTACATAAATACATGTAGACAAGACACAACAAAAATCAGTAAGACAGTATACACCACCAGTAAATATGAAAATAGGAGTTAAAAATTGATAATGGGCTGGTGAGATCAGCCGGTAAAGGTGCTTACTACTAAACCTGGCACTTGAGTTCAACACCAGGGTCTACATGGTAGAAAGAAAGGACAGTGTCTCCAGCAAATTGTCATATGACCTCCACATGCAAGCTGTGTGTTTTATCTTGAACGTAACAAAATTAAAATTATACTGTTACCAATTAAAAATTTTAGTTACTAATAGTAGCTAGCTGTGGTGGCACACATTTGTAATTCCAGCACTTGGCATGGAGAGGCAGGGAGCTCAAACCCAGCCTGGGTTTACACTGTTAAAAAAAAGGTACCAAACAAACAGTAAGTCTTTAGCAGTTGATTCTGGTTAATACCATTTTAACAGTATAACATCCTCCATGATCTTTTTCCTGAGATGTGGATGAGGTTCAAAGATGGAAATACTTAACAACCTTCACATACAGCCAAGGCTGGGGAAATCCTTTAGTTAGTAGATTAGTTGCACATAACATGCACAAAGTCCTGCTTTTGATCCCCAGCATTACATAAAACCATCACTCTGAAAATTGAGGTAGGAGAATCAGGAGGTCAAGGTTATCCCCCGCTACATATTGAGGCTAAACTTGATATCCCTGCTTTAAATAACATAAATAGCAACAGCACCCCCCCCCCCCCATACCAATGCCATGTAATCAGGAACTTGAAATAAATTGAGTTAAACTGGAGTGTTGGTACATACTTACAACTCCAGCTTTTGGAGATATTGTGTGAGGTGCTATTTTTGGGTAAATGTGAACATCTATTCTTACCCCAGATAGGGAAATGACAGTAGACAAGAAGTAAGGATATTTACCAAAGTTCAACTTGGTGAGCAAATGAGTTTTATTGGGGTTCTTGCTCATAGAAGCAGATGACTTTCGTGGTATAGATTCCTAAAAAAAGGATTTATTTATGTTTTATTTACATATACGTGTGTGAGCCTGTATAAGTTTATGTGCACCATGTGCGTGCAGGAGTCTGGAGGCCAGAAGAAGGAATCGGATCCTTTGGAACTGGAGTCACATGTGGTTGTGAACCACCGTATGGGTGCTGGGAATTGAACCCAGATCCTCTGCAAAAGCAATAAGTGCTCTTAACAGCTGAGTCATCTCTCCAGCCCCAAGTTTAGATTCTTTACGGATGTTTCACTCATTGGTAATTTTTCTTTGTTTATATCATCAAATTCTAGAATAAATTCAATTAATTAATCTGCATTTAGAGTGAAAGAACATTATGGGTAATTGCGTTTATAATTTTGTATTTCATTTTAAGGTATTAACAAAGTGGGGTTGGGATGTAGTTCATTTAGTATAATGCTTGCTTACTATCAGGAAGCCATGGGTTCTATACTCAGCACTACATAAAGCCAGGCAAGTGGTAGGTCAGAATCAGAAAATCAAGGTCATCCTCAACTACACAGTGAGTCTCATGCCAGCCTGGCATATATGAGACTCCACTTCAATAAAAAACAAAGACAAAATGTTATTTTAAGAAGGCAGGTTTAAAAAAGCAAATTATAGAAAATTAGTCCTTTCTTTAAATAATGAAAATTATTGTTCACCTTGATGTTTAGGAAGATTCTTACCTCTGAAGACAATGCTGGGGCCACGATATGATAGTCAAGTTGCTGAAGAAAACCGCTTCCATCCTAGTATGCTCTCAAATTACCTAAAGAGTCTGAAGGTAAGAAGCAAAGCTCTTTGCTACTAATGTAGTCTTCCTTCCCTGCTTCATCTTCAAGGGCTTTCAGTGAGGGATATGTGCTTACACATGGGTATAGAGGCCAGAAGACAGTCGTGGGTATGGTTTTCAGGTGCTGTTCACGTTTCTGTTCTTGAGATAGTATTTCTCAAGGAATACTATCTCATTGGTAGATTCCTTTCATATGTGTGTTTATTTTCAGAAGCTCTGCAGTAGTAGGTTTCCATATGACTTAAATGGACTTTAGTGTTAGTTGTCCCTCCCCATATTCACTTTTTTCCTCCCTTACTCTTCCTCTCCTCCCCCGCTCTCATTTAATCCTACTATTCTAGTTTCCCTTTGTTTCTTCCTAACACTGTATTCTATTTCCCATTCCTTGAGAGAGCCTCTCCTCCTCACTGGTCCCTTACTAGGTACCTAATCTCTGTGACTGTTCAGATTGTAGCACACATATTGAAAGCCTAAAGCTAATATCCACATGAAAGAGAACAGCATACAGTATTTGTCTTTTTGGGTCCATATTACCTCTCTCAAGATGAATTATTCTAACTCTACCCATTTACCTGCAAATTTCATTTTTTTTTTTTTTTTTGGTTTTTCGAGACAGGGTTTCTCTGTAGCTTTGGTACCG